>NC_056746.1:1066321251-1066328751 GCF_019279795.1 Protopterus annectens
ATAAGTGCTAAACTAGTTAAATTCTGCAAAAGCTTCCAACTGCCTGTGAAATATGCAAAAGGGTGCAGTTAGATCAATCCAGCATCAAAATAAAAGTGTAAGTGCCAAACCCACGGCCATAAAAGCGCAGTCCCTTGTATTTTATGAGTGTGTTCTCATTCTGCATTCCTTAACTTGTGCCTATAACTCTACAACCACAGGCATGTGTCTGCTGCTATGAAATACACACATTTTAGGGTATAAAATGAAACCAGAATGTTCAAGTTTGAGAAGTTCATTTCATTCACATATGTCAGTGATTTTACTCTCCTAATGGCATAGTTTTTTAAATGGCATGATTTTTCAGCTCTGTGGGTTTCAGTTCTCTGCCTTTGTAATATAGCAGATATTTGCTTCACTTTTTTATTGCCCAATGTCTGTGTATCTCATTAGCAGAGCAGTACTACATAAACTGTAAATGTCTGACCGCTGGCATTTTTTGTGGAAGCAGTGGTTAGAAGTGCTCATCTCAATGTTGAGTTTGCCTTTGGCTGTGGATGTTCCCTGGATGGTAACCCCCCCCCCCCCCCGACAATGATGATGAACGGACTGAACATTTCTGAAGTTGTAGAAAAAGTAGAGTTTGTTGTGAAGTTACAGAGGCAACTAAATCGAACACATTGTCTGCAGTTGGAAGTGCAGTGCAGAGCCCTGCATACACAGTCTAACATGTTTTAGTCTTGTTTACAGGTGTCTGAGATTAGATTCACCAAGCAACAAGTGCCTGAATCACAAGACAATAAAGAACAGCTGCTGTTTTCCATATATAATAAAGGCAGGTGTGGTTTCCAAGTGTGCAACAAGAGTTACTCTTTTGTTTAGAAGATTTCTCACTTTTTCATCTTTATTTGGAGTTGCTCTATATAGAAAGTTGTATGTGGTTGCTTACCCATTCATTGATATACAAGTAAGGGGGTGCATTAGTGCTCCCCTCGGAAAACGATGCCTATAGTTGGAGTTTGTGCCCTTTTGTTATTTCAGGCATCTGTGTTCTGCGATGTGGTTCCTTGATATCTTATCAATTGGAGTTTCATAGTGGATCCATGTTTTAGATGCAGATGAGCAAAAATGTATGGACTGTTTGTATTTCTGTAATGAGGCATGAAAGGCAGCTCACTGTGTCTTAGCAATGTTAGCATAATACCACTGCAAATCTCTGCTTTACAGCCATAAGTGAATGATTTGCAGGAGTATATTTCTGCAATACTGTAATCAGAGAAGGGAAGACATTTAAGACGTTGACCCTTATCCATTATTAAAGTTGTTTGTGACCTTGTCTAAAAACTGCCCTTTAGATAGATGTAGATGTTTATGATATATATACTTAGCTCAATTGTCTGCAATATTCATATCAAATTATGACACTTTAGTGATTTGGCTGTTAATTTGTAATCTAAAAGTGTGGCATGATAATGTGATAGTGTTGTAATGCTGACCTGGGGTTTTCACCTAGCTAACCTTTCAATGGGGTTTGAATAGAGAGTAGGTAAAGAAAGGTAGAATGTAGAGGTTGAACAGAGAATATTTCATCCTGAGGGTGCTACCACAGCAACACTGCCCTCTGGTGGATGTAAAGTGTACAATAACTGCTGCCTTCAGGAGTTACATGGTGATCCCAACAGTACATCAAGCCTTGTATAAATGTATGCCCATATGAAGAACTGCCTGGATACACTGCATATGGGGACAAACAGGGAAACCATGGTATAAAAGTAAACTCATCTTCTGCCCATAGGCATGGCATCATGTGACCTACAAGGAAATATCAATGGGGCACCCAGCTCTTGTGGACAAGAAAGGCACAATTGAGATCACAGGTACAGAGCTGGGGTGGAAATGTTCTGATGAAAGGGTTAAGGTGTGACTGGTGTTATGGGACCAGAGAGGAAAAATGCACTGATAAAAAAATAGGAAAATATACCACAGTATTTATAATTGTCATGCACCACAATGCCAGATGTTCTACTGCTAACATTGTTTAGATGATTATGTTCATGTGTACTTTTTATGCCTACGTCATTTGCACTAAGATGAGGCCAGAAATAGACGTAACTATGTTTTGACTTACCTCTGACCCAAAACCAGCCTCTGCCACTGGACTACTAAAAGCATAAATTTCCTGATACAGCTAGTCACTGAAGCTAACTGTAGGAAGTTTATTTACTGCTACGTGAGATTCAGGAGATGGGCAGATAAAAATGTTCTTTCTGAAGAAAAAAAAAACACTTCTCATAATAAGTAATATGCAAGAAGCAATCAGGTCACACAGCAGTGGCCATTTTAGTGCAGAAATCCAGCAGTGGAAGGGAGACAGACTTACAAAAGAATGCATGTCAGGGTATGCAATTCTTCATTTCAGATGATCTTCAGCTAGAAAAAAAGAGAAAATGCAGAAGAACAAATACTGAATATTGATCTTCTTTAAACATGTCTTTTGTAGGGGACAAGTAACCCACACTCCCTGAACTTATATATACCAAATCTGAGATCCTCATACCTCAGATAAAATGGAATATTCATAGAAAGGGCAATCTTGTCCTTAGAATATGTAAGTCTTGATTTTCAGCCATTCTGTCTCCAAATTTATATCTGTTGTTTCAAATGTTTATCTCCTAAGGTCACGGTGTTAGGTGAAATGTCATATCACTAAATAGTCCAAAATGTGTCTGTGTAGGCTTCTACTGGGGCAGACGTTTCTTGGTTTTCTTTCACATTTAAGGTTCATGCTGTTAGGTGAACTGACAATCCTCTAAATAACCCTTAGATGTGCATGTGATTTATGTGTGTGTGTATCTGTGTTTGAGTGTGTGTGTGTGTGTGTGTGTGTGTGTGTGTGTGTGTGTGTGTGTGTGTGTGTGTGTGTGTGTGTGTGTGTGTGTGTGTGTGTGTGTGTGTGTGTGCGCGTGCGTGTGTCTGTGTGTGTGTGTGTGTGTGCGTATGTTTGTGTGTTTGTGTGTTTGTATCCTGTTATTGACGAATCTCCAGGTTAGGCTGTAGCTCTCCATGACCTTGTATAGGATAAAGCAGGTGGCAGAAAATGGGTCTATATTACGTCAGCAAAATGGCATTACAGTGAATGCTGTTTTGCCGACACATATAGAACGAAATCTTAAAAGAGCGAAACCCCAGTTCACTGATTTTTTTCCCATGGAAAAAAATTGGTGAACCAACAAAACACTACATACCACTTAAAACATTACAAAGTGGGGGGGCTGTGCCCCCCACCCCCCTAACTAAATATACCAACTCCGAGATCAAACTACAGTGGGGTTAAGGGCAATGTCACAGCAGGTCAAGTGATTTTTTTTCCAGGGAAAGGAATCACTGAATGAGCTTTCGCTCTTTTCTGATTTGGTCTATATGTACCACCTGACTTATACAATGAACTATGAACTATGCTGCTCTTTGATGTGCTGTCCCTCTGTGGCTTGCTCACAGAACTCATGTGATTACTATGGGTTGTTGCATTGAATGTGGGAATGTGCATGCCTGGGCACACCACTTTACTGGGATATCGGTAGTGAGACTGCTCATAGCAAAGTGACATCACTACTGTTCAGTGGTGCGATTGCTGCTACTAAAACGGTTGAAATAATATACTTTGCAGGGTCTTTACTGACCCTACTACATAGTGAAGCAGGATAGGGCTGCATCCTGTTATGAGATTGTTGATATTCAGCACTGCACTGTGGTACTGCAAAGTTGTAAACTAGGTTCTTATGCATTTTATATGGCAAAACCGGAGTAGCTATGCTGTGCTCAAAGATGATAAACTACTTTAACATAAAATAGTTAAAGAAAGGTCACTTTGTTGCTCACGCAGACTCATATGCCCAGATATTAGTCTGCATATTCTATGATGAATTTTGAGAATATTCTGGAATGATATACAGTGTATTGCTCTGTAACATAGTCTCCTTACCATGAACTATATTCAGGAAAGGGCCTGTGAGTTCAGTATTCCTTATAGCTGGACAGGTTTGTGACAAAAATGATTTAAAAATGCTATAGAAGCCTACTGATTGAACAGACTTTATAAAGGAAAATAAAAAAAAAATGTAGAAATGGAAGAGAAGTGAAATGAAGTTGAATGCATTTTATATATTGGGTAATTCAAGAACATTGGACCATATACATGGAAACAGCACATGCATATGTACTTGTTTTAAAAATGCAAATGTATCATTGATATGTAGTATATGACCACTGGTATTTACCTTAGCACCAATTGTAGGATGGGCTGTCAGCCACTTTACCACCAACTAGTTCTTAAGGTAGGATTAAAGGGGTCATGCCTTTCAACTGCCCAAATTTTTGCAGAATATCCACATTTTTGCCTCATATTTTTGATCTGTTCCTGATAAAAAAATGTAGTTTTCTGGCAAATCATTGTGGATTGAAGTCAGGAAATAATGGCAGGAATTTGAGTTTCATACTTTATACCCTTCAGAAAATTCATGCTAATGTAAAACCTGTTATTCTGTCAACTTTCTAAGTTTATAAGGACAATATTTAAAAATTATCCTTATTTTTGAGCCTTTGCCCCCCCCCCCCATTATTTATAGCTATGACAGGATTTCTTGCTGAGTGTTATGAAGGGTGGCAAAGCATCATTAAAAATGATGTAAAGAGTTTATAGTAAGTGTGGGTCTCATTTGATAATTAAATAGTAAATAGTATTAGTTTTATGTCAAATTACTACTATTGGTGAGAAATTCTTAATCTAATTAAAGTAAATGCCTTGTTGGCAGTTTATAGTTCATTGTCAGAGTGCCATTTGGTCAGCAACAGCATTGCTAGTAGAAAATGTTTCTTATTTACATTGTGATCATAGCACAGTCCAACATTCTTAGCAATCTCCACTTTTCAAAATAAATAAAGAGGCAAAACTTAAAATTCAATGACAGATCAGAAAGCAGTTTCACTTCTGATGGCACTTCAATTCAATGTTCACAGAAAAGAGGAGGCTCCTTGATTAATATTTCCTGTTGGGCTCACTGTGACCTTAATCAGTAACAGCAGATGTGGTTGGCACTTTATGGAATGAAATACAGGTGTAGTTTACTGTAGAATACCTCAGTTAAATACCTACAGCCAATAATCTGAATCTTCTGAGCAAAATATTTAGAAATATTCAGTTCTGAAGAAGACAGGATAGCCAGCCCATTTACTGTAAATTGCACATATTAAATGGATTCATCTTAGTAATGAGCATAATTTTAATTTTAATTTTAATGTAGTGTTAATAAAACAGTTTCTAAACCACTGCAATCCTGTTTAATTTTTATTTGTTCTGTTTTCCCTTGTTGTTTTCCCACTTACCACAAATTGTTTTCTGGAACTGTACACCAAACTGGTGGATAAGATCAAATGATTCGACCAAGAAAACATGCTTCTCCAGGGGAGGTGATGCCATGGCTCTGAGTGAATTCATATCTGCTCTCTGAACACCAACTGCATAAATCTCAATTCCAGTCTCACGTGCTCTTGCAGAAACTTCTGTAACACGATCCTGAGGCCTTCCATCAGTGACAATAACAGCCACTCTGGGAATCTTTAAATCCAATGGACGTGCTCCTTCCTCAACAGTAAAAGCCACATTCATGGCATGCTGAATCGCCAGTCCTGTCATGGTACCTTGTGCCAAGGGAATGATATCATTAATTGCTTTGACAATATCTTGTTTCTTGAAGAACGACTTCAGGGAGAAGACATTTTGAACTTGACTGGAGTACTGGACGACTCCCACACGTGTAGCATTGACACCAACATCAAGAACATCGATAATGTTAATCATGAATTTCCTCATGGTCTCAAATTCAAAAGGACGGACACTTCTTGAACTATCAATGATGAAGACCAAATCGAGAGGACCTGTTCTACATGTCTTACCTAGAAATAAAAGGAAGATGAAAGTGTATAGTAAGTGATTCAAATTTATAGCAACATCTTGCATATTGTTAGGACTGCTATGCATTTAAATTTGTTCTTGCTAATAGTCTTCACAGAGATGAGAACCCCGTGACTTTGATCTCAGAATTTTCTTCTTTCAGCCCTTGGTAACAGCAGAAGGCAGGAAAAGACCAATGGGAAAGAGTAGGCAAAAGAATGCAATGAGCTTACACTGTGTATTGGGTGATAGCATTCTTCAGGGAGGGACCATACAAAACAGACTGTGCAGGAACATGAAACAGGAGGTCACCTGCGTACAAAATTCTTATTATAGGCTAAATACTGGCATTAAACATAAAAGTAACATTTTATATCTTTAGAACAGGTCCTTGAAACTGTTAGACTTGGCTCTAGTTAACAGTAGTGGACTGTGGTACATTAAAAGATGGCCAATCTTTAGATGAGTAATATTAATTAGTGAATTGCTGGTATTGATGTGAAAGCAAGGGTTGAAAAGATAGAAATGCTTTACTTAACACAACAAACAAAAGTAGCATGGAAACTTTGGTAAAAACTGTAATGAATTCAGGAGAACACAGGCTATATTATCTATTCATGGCAAACAGCTACTTAAGCTTTTTTTAAAACTCACACTGGCATTCTCTTTGCAATGTTGTTATCAGCAGCCAGCAGAGTCTGTACATTGCTTGCTATGCTTTTATTTGTGGCTTGTGTGACACCTGGCCATGTATTTCAGCCTAAGAATCATATATAGATGCAATTTACAATTTATGACATTATGCATAATGCAGCCATCTGTGCCTGGACTAGTATGGACCATCTTACTCTTGCATGCATGGAGAGCTAGGTTAGAATCACGTTTAATCCCTAGGAATTTAAACAAGCTGCAGCACTATAAGTAAGCTTGGTATGCATATCAGTAACATTAACATTCTGAGTAACACTCCTGAGTTTGAACCCAGCAGTAAATACACGAGTGTATGAATTAGGTGTGCTGAGCTAAAGCAGATATTCAGTAACCATTTGTAGATGCTTGCTGAATAGTTATTTACTGTATAAATTTGTAAGGCCATTATAACTTAGAAGCAGTAGTGTGTCATCTTCATAGAAAATGAGTTTAGTGCACTTATGACAGCTGTACAAATCACTTTTGTACTACACAAGACAAAAAAATGTCTGAAACATGGACACCCATGGGAAAAAAATCATCTGCCCTATCTTATGTGATCTCAGAGTTGCAGCATTACATTTGGGGTAGATATAAAGTAGAGGTCTGGTAGTGCATCCAACAAAATACATTCAGCACATTAATTTTCAGGGTCAACAAGATGAGTGCTAGCATTTTTGCATTTATATGTAGGTGAATAAATGTTGATCTTTGTGCAACAGCTCTTGCTATTGTTACAGGCATAGAAAGATGATCAACATTTGACTCCAGCTTGGTAAACCCACAGCCCAAGAACCTTGATCAGGAAATTCCAATGTGTATTTTATTTCTGGAAAGCAGCCATCATGCCTCTCAGTTATTCCTGACTTTGGAGATCATCC
>NC_056746.1:1066336251-1066483751 GCF_019279795.1 Protopterus annectens
TTCCTGTTATTATAGTTATTGTCATTGTAACTGTACAATGTCAGAAAAAGCCAAATCTGGCTTTAAAAGATGTCAGTGTGGGCAGAAAATGTCCATTACTGACAATCATGCTTCCTGTGTCTACTGTCTTGGCCCTCTCCATCTCCAAGAGGATTGCTCTATTTGTCATTCCTTTAGCGGGAGGGTCATGACAGATAGACGCAGGAAGCTTATTGACAGTGGATTGTTGAAGCCAGCCTTTCAAGAGGCTTTGGACAAGTCGGATCAGGCTTCTAAATCCTCGAAGGGGTCGAAGATGTCGGAGCCCATGTCTTCTGCTCCGAGTTTATCTTCTTGGGTTCGTTCACCGGTTCCACAGATCTCGGGGACAAGCATCGAACATTTATCTTTTACTGAGCCCCAGATCTTGGAACCGGTGTCGGAACTGCCACCACCATCCATTCTTTGGTCGGTGCCATCTTCGGCTCCTTTGACCCGTTCTTCCAGACCCTTGTCTGACACAGATGTGGATCGTGTCATGCAGAAACTCATGGAGAACACGGCCCTTTCCAAGTTAATTGCAGTTTCCTCCCAGTTGGTGTCGAAACTAGAAGACCTCCCCATATCTCCAACGGGTCCTCCTTCGAGACCCATCCAGATCTCGGAGCCGGGAGAAGATGACCTGATGATAGTGGAGCCCTCAGTGCTGAAACCGTCCATTGCACGATCGACACCTTTGACTTCGACTCCTTCGGAACCGTTAGGGGAGTCGCGGAGCCGACGGTCTTTGCTCGGTTCCGGGACCGAGAGTCATACCGACCTTTCGGTGCCGACTCTCCCTCTCGGGGCCTTGGCACAGACTGGTTCGGCTCCTTCCTTGGGGTCGGAGCCCACAGCACCTGGTTCTGGGATGCTTCCGTGTTCTTCAGAACCGGGGGAGCCCTTAGCCAGGGGTTCGGGGGCCTTTGACCTTATGAGGAAGGTATTGTCTGCTCAGACAACCACATCATCAGGGGAATCTTCTCCTTCCCCAAAAGGGCCACTTTCTGTTTCTGCTCCCACGATCCATCCCAAGTGTCGAGCCCAATTGCCTCAGCCACCCACAGAGGGTTCCCCCTGTTCCTTGGAGGCCTCACCAGAAGCCCCCTCTGATGAGGTCCCAAGGAAACGGTTGTGCAACAGGAGGCACATAGATTCCCCACAGGAATCTCTAACGTCTGACACCGACTTGGATGAGGCAGAGGGGTCCCCCAAATCACCCTCGGAGGATGTGTCATTTGCAGACATCCTGGAGATCTTGAAACAGAGGGTGATTGGCAGTCCCTAGCCCCTCTGAGGATGAGTCTGTGCTGCTGAAGGCTTTTGGGGCTCAACCTTCTACCTCCTGGGTGACCCGCCTTGATGAATTAATGGATTTGATTGCTCGAAGGGCGTGGGAGACACCTGACACAGTGGAACCAGTACCTAGGAAACCAAACAAGTTCATCACTGCCCCCCAAGATAAATCTTATCTCACCAAGGGAGTCCCTGTCGACACTATGGTGGTGGCGGCAGCCACGAAAAAGGAGATATCTGAGTCTTCCTCATCTGTTCATCCTCCTAATAAGGATTCTAGGACTATGGACAGATATGGGAAGCGCATTTTTAGTTCAGCGACTTTTTCCATGCGTTCGCTAAACTACCTGACCCATTTCACACGTTTGCAGAGGGATCTCATCAAGGAGCTGACAGATACCCTCCAGGGTAACACAGATGCTGCTGTTTCAGATAAGGTAACAGCACAACTTAACACCCTCACATCCATAGTAAACTCATCCATGAGGCTCATTTCGTATGCAGCCGAGGGATCGAGTAGAGCTGCAGCTTCAGCGACTACTCTTCGAAGACAATTATGGATGCGGCTGTGCTCCTTTGCGGAAGCCTTCAAGTCTTCCTTTGCCAATGCTCCTTTTGATGGTGCCACACTTTTCAGGCCCAAGGTTAAGGAGACTCTCACTCGGTGCGAGCAAGAGGGAAAGACCCTGTCTGCTGTCGGGGTCTGTTTTTCTGCTCCTACTAGATCGTACCCCAAAGGGCAACGAGGCGGAAAAATGTGGTTCCGTAAGAATCAGACCACACAGAGTAATACCCCCTCCAGAGGCAGAGGAGGGGGTAGAAATGGAAGACACCGCCCCGGTGGCAGAGGGGGTCCACATAACCAAGGCGACACAGATTCCGTCCCTGGGAAGCCTTTCCAGCACTCCTGAATGTAGGCCCGGCTGTCCTGCTCTGGAGGCAGTCGGGGATTGCTTAGCTTTATACCCACTGGCCTGGCTAAACATTACTTCAGATTCTTGGGTAAAAAGCATTATAACCAGAGGATACAAAATCCCCTTAATTTCAACACCGCCTCTACAAAGAAAACTTCCAGACGTGCCACCCCGTCTGCGAAAACTAGCAGCTGTAGAAATTTCAAAGCTGCTCAAAAACAGAGTCATCCAACCAGTCCTGGCAGACCAAAGAGGATTCGGAACTTACTCAAGGTTCTTTTTAGTTCCAAAAAAGACAGGGGACTGGAGACCGATCTTAGATCTCAGCCATCTCAACAACTTCGTGAAGAAAGAAAAGTTCCGGATGGTCACGCTTCAATCGATCCTTCCATTCTTACAGAAGGACGATTGGATGTGCTCTATAGATCTTAAAGACGTGTACTACCACATCAAAATGGCCAGACCATCCAGAGATCACCTGCGCTTCCGGCTGGGGGCCAGTCACTTTCAGTTTCGAGCTCTGCCCTTTGGACTCACCTCAGCCTCCAGGGTATTCACCAAATGCATGGCAGTAGTTGCGGCTCACTTGAGACGACAAGGATTCCGGGTGTTTCCCTATCTGGACGACTGACTCCTCACCGCCACCACCAAGCGTCGACTATTGCAAGCCAGAGACTATACAATCGGCCTTTGTTCCCACTTAGGGATATCCATAAACTTCGAAAAGTCTTGCTTATCGCCCTCACAGTGTATTTCCTTCATCGGAGCAAATCTAAATACATGATCGACACTACTAAAACTCCCCCCAGTAAGAGCTTCAATGCTCAAACAGCAGGTCCTACTTCTTCTAGTCAGCAAGAAAGCCCCGGCCAAACTGGTGTTAAAAGTGTTGGGACTGATGGCAGCCGCATTAATTGCAGTCCCTATGGGAAGGTTACACTTGAGGATTCTTCAATGGCTGCTCTATGCGCAGTGGTCGTTCCAACACCTACCCCTAACACACGAGATCAGGATAACAGAATCTTGCAGATGGGACCTCTCATTCCAACAGCCACAATAACCACGGACGCTTCCCTGATAGGGTGGGGGGGCCTTTTTCAGGGAAGAACAGTCCAAGGAGAATGGTCCAGCATGGAGTACACTCTACATATAAATGGTCTGGAGTTGAGGGCGGTGTTTCTAGCGTTGCAACACTTCCAAGCCCTCTTACCTCTAGGGACAGTAGCAGTTCAGACAGACAACATGTCTGTAGTCTGGTACATAAACAAGCAAGGGGGAACCAGGTCTTACCCGTTATGCAGAGAGGCTATGAGAATTTGGCAATGGGCAGAGTCCACGGGTCGCTTTCTGATAGCAATGCACATCCCGGGGTCATCCAATGTCATTGCGGACAGGTTGAGCAGAGCCATCCTGTTACCTCACGAGTGGTCTCTGAATTCACAGATGGTGGAAAAGATCTTCCGCAAATGGGGCCAGCCTTGCTGCAATCTGTTTGCTTCCCCATTGAATGCAAAATGCAGAAGCTACTTTGCCCTTCTACCCCCTCTGGGGGATGTCTCCAGGGACGCACTGATACACGATTGGCCCCCGGGTCTCCTATATGCATTCCCACCGACTCCATTAATTCCCATATTTCTACAGAAAGCCAGGAGCCTGGAAAGGACTATAATACTCATAGCCCCATTCTGGCCTCGTCAAATATGGTTTCCCCTTTCTTCAAGCTCATCAAATAGAGGAACCGTGGATTCTGGACCCAGTGCCAGACCTGCTGACACACTCATCGGGAGTTCCTCACCCGTCTCTACAGTCCCTCAAACTAGCAGCTTGGCTGCTCCGCTTCCCTGCCTAGCCAGGTCTCATCTTCTCCCTCCGTCAGTTCAACACATCCTAGTTGCTTCTCATAAAGCCTCTACTACTAAGCTCTATACGAGTAAGTGGAAACGCTTTGTGTATTGGGCATCTAGTCAAAACTTAGACCCCTTGGTAGCTCCTCTACATAAAATTTTAGAATTCTTATCCATCCTTTTTTACGAAGGAGCTTCTACTTCCACTCTAAGAGTACAGTTGGCGGCCATATCAAACTTCCATATTGGTGAGGGAGGTTCTTCCATTATGTCTCACAGGCTTTGTAAAGCCTTTTTGAAAGGAACCTTCCATCTTAGACCTCCTGTCAGAAAACCTTTCTTTCCATGGATCCTGAATTTGCTGCTCTCGCAACTCATGTTGCCACCTTTTGAACCTGCTTCATCATGCCTCCTAAAGTTCTTGTTGTGGAAGACGCTGTTTCTCATCGCCGTGACCTCAGCTCGTAGAGTCTCAGAGCTGCAGGCATTATCGATCAGACCACCTTACCTGATATTCCACCCAGACAGGGTTTCTTTGTGTACAAATCCATCTTTCCTTCCAAAAGTATGTTCAGTTACGAATATTAACCAGTCTATAGAACTCCCTACCTTTTTCAAAAACCATACTAACAAACTGGAGTATATGTTGCACAAGTTGGATGTTCACAGGCAGCTAAGATTTTATTTAGACAGGACCAAAGCTTTCAGAAAAACGGATCAACTCTTCGTCGCTTTTGCAGACAATAAAAAGGGCATGGCAATTACTAAACGTACACTATCTAAATGGCTTGCTGACTGCATAACATTTGTATACTCTAAATCAAACCAATCCTTACCAAACAAACCTAAGGCCCATTCTACCAGATCCATTCCCACCTCCTTAGCTCATGCGGCTCGCTTGCCTTTGGACACTATTTGTGCAGCAGCCACATGGTCTAAACCACATACTTTCATCACTCATTATAGAGTGGGCAAGGTCTCCAAGGATAGGACATCATTTGGTTCCACTGTGCTTAGGAACGTTCTTCCATGAGTCACTCGGGGTCACGGAGCTAGGGACGCTACCCGTGTGTAAGAACAAACGACGAGATTGAACACTCTTACATAAAGAAGTTATGTCCTTACCATAACGTTCCATGTAGAGTGTTCATCTCGCCTTTGTTCTTACATTCCCTCCCTTTCCCCCCCATGTGTTTGGAAGAACTGGTAGGATTAGAGTCTGATCGACGTGTCTTGACCCTTTGCGGGGTATATGGTCCCGTGTGTCATGGGATATATGCTTAGACCATTAGTTATTGCTATGGTGAGAGAGTGTCTCTGAATGGCTGAAGAGAGTGTATGCTTCTAGCACCGCAGGTGTTGGATCCTTTCGTCTGGTTTGCTCGCAAACTAGATCTGAGTAATGGCAGGGAGGATTGTGGGATATGGACTGGTCTCGAGCTTCTCTGAGATTCAGAGCTTTGCAATTCGGCCGACTCGGAGCCGAGGATCGGCTCCGAACCCATGTGTAAGAACAAAGGCGAGATGAATACTCTACATGGAACGTTATGGTAAGGACATAACTTCTTTTTTAAGCATGTCATCATCCAAGCTGTCCTAAGGGAGTTCATCAGAATTGTCTGTTTTTTGAAGACTAATAAATTATGATCTGTACTGGATTGTTATACTTAAAATAGTGTGCTTACGAGTGTATAAAGAAACCCAGACTTTCAGCTTTTACCTTTGTATCTACTTGCTTATCTCATCTATAAAGTGTATGACAGCAATTTTCTTTACAATGTGCTCTCAGTAAATGAATATTAATGCATTGTCTGCTATATGTTTTTCACAAATAATATTTGTTTCACCACTGATAATTATTTCTAACTTGGCTTACTATCAATCATTTTTAGAATATTCCCTGGAGATAACCATACATTGTCCATAAACCTCTGCAGCCTGATTTCTGCTATAACAACCAATGTTGTTCTTAGCTTCTGTGGCTAAGCCATGGATAGACAAACCAATATCTGTCATGCATTGTATGATGAAACAACAACACTCCAGTCACCCATCACTTATAAGCAACTTTTTAGCTTTCTTACCTGGAATCTGGGGAGCTGCATCTAATCTGGTCACAGCAAGCAGATATAAACTTATAAAAACAAACCGCTTCATCTTTTTGCTTTAGTACCCGGTGTTGGTGGTGTTAAATTCACAGCAGATGTGCTACAAAGACCAACAAACAAAAAAAAAAGATTGATGGTTGCATGTTTTTGTACCGGTGAGAAGATTTACACATTGATGTGAAGTCTAGTCTGCATAAAATGTTTTCAGCATTCCTTCCATATGCACATAGCTACATACCCAAAACCAGTGTCAGACTAACCATGCCATTTGTAAAATAATGAAAAGTACACATATACTCTGAGCACAATTAGCATGGTGACAATAACCATGTGGCTGAAATCAATGGGTTCTGCATGATCAGATCCTCAGTGCCTTTTGGGAGTTAGAGTATTATTATTTTTAAATCTAGCACAGCACATAAAGTAAATTAGTGGGCACAGGGCACAGCACAAACTACCAGGAGGAAGAGGTGAGGAATAGAACACCGTTGGATTGACTTTCTTCTTCTAAAAGAGGTGTGCCTGGCACTACTGTGAAATCTAGCAGAAGCTTGGAAGTTCTGGTGGCAAGATCAGTTACTGAGTAGACACATCATTAAACGAGTGCCTGTCTTACTCCTTCAAAAAATGAACATAAAACCACCATACCTTAAGCATAATGCCTGCCTGTGATATTCCCCTGGTCATTACAAAGTTACATGGCACTTATACATCTGCCAAACGATGATCCCAGCCCAAACATGAAAAAGCATGGCACCCTGCTTGGGGAATCACAGTCAGACTAGTCAAATAACATGACTAAAACACCAAAGTGAAGCTAATCACACTCCTTCGTCAACATAGTCTAAAGCAAATCCAGATGTTTAAGAAGTGGATATATAGACTCAGTCTGAGCGTGTCTTACTTAAAATTTCTGAGCAAAGACTGTGATTTTTTTTACCTCGGAGCATGCCTTATTACTTTCTTATTATGATTAGCATAAGCTGCTGTTAACACTGTCTTGGAGTAATATTCCTTGTTAACCAATGACTATCATGAACTCAGGTGCCACATAATAGACAGACAATGCTTCACTGTGACGCAGGTGACCTGGTTAGCCTAGAGAGCCCAGCACTTGGACAGTTGACTAGGGGTAAGAAAGGCAGTGGCATTTTACCAGATTGCCTATCGGGGGAAACAAGGATGGCAACCTTGGTGGTGATACTGGGGTGTGAATCTACATTTACAAATGCCATGAGTGCACACCTACAGACCAACAGACATTGTTGGTCACAGTGGCCTTACACCACTTATTTATCCCACAAAATGCTGCTACTGTTTTCACTGTTACCTCTGTTACTCATTCCACATCTCCTCACCACCTATGAAAATCAGCCCTACCTAGGTTTCCACTACCCCAAATCCCAAACTATCACTACATCAGTATCACACAATACTGACCACTTCATAATTCCCCACATACCTGACTCCACCATTCCTAAAAACTATCAGCTGATTAGACCCAGGTATATCAGCCCCATAACTAAACATTACCAAAAATGTATAAACAAAATTATGAAACTCATAGTTAGCTTACATTACAGCCTGACAATAGATGGAGACATCCACCCAAACCCTGGCCCATCCCCACCTGCTGATTCCAGTTCCCAAACTAATATTCCTTCTATCATAACACTGGCTAATAGGCTCCCTAATTCTCTCCTGACCTGCCAACTAAATATCAGAAGCATAAACAATAAGGTCCACAATCTGCATGCCCTCTTAGCAGTTTACTCCCCCGATGTATTATGTCTTACGGAGACCTGGCTAAAACCGGTAACTAAAGACAATGAGATAATACCGCCAGGGTACGACATACTTAGATTAGATCATACTACTAGGAAGGGTGGTGGGGTAGCTGTACTCTATAAAAATACACTAGATGTTACTACGGTCTCCCTACAACCACCCCAGTTTAATAATGCAGAAATTCTTATTACCAAACTACAGATTAACAATAACAAATGCATAAACATTGGCTGCATTTACATTCACCCAGGTAATACAAACACCCTAGAGGACATCCTCCACTGGTTATCCAGTACCTACCCCCAAGAAACTATGGTGCTTGGAGATTTTAACATTGCTTGGAAGACCTGCTCCTCGGAATCTCCTACAACCCATGTCAACCTACATGGTTTTACGCAGCTCATAGCCTCCCCCACTAGGATAGGCAAACCCAATAACAAAGACAGTATCCTAGATTGGATATTTATCAACAGTCACCCCTGTATGTACAAGTCAGGGACCCTCCCAGATGACCTAAGTGACCAATTACTTACGTACATTATCAAGCACAAGGTGGACAACCCCCACCAGACCACCTTTACAACCATCGGAAGTAATAAGAACTTCAATTCCACCAATTTTCAAAATGAACTTAAAGCTTGCAATTGGTCAATCCTAAAGCATCTTTCACTGGACGATGTGGTAGCATACTTTAATTCCATATTCCTTACTATTCTTGATTCTCACGCTCCTGCTCACTCAATTAGAACCAAAACAAAAACTTCCCCGTGGCTCTCGAAATAGACCAAATCTAAAATCATAGCTAGAAATAAGGCATGGGACAAATGGTGTGCCACAAAAGACCCACTAGATCAACTCAGATACCAACAGGTAAGGAATCCACAAAAAAATCTATTATACTAGACAAAAAAACTTCTACTACCATCTTCAACAAAAACATCACAACAAACCTTAAAAGTTTTGGGCAGGAATAAACAAACTTCTTCACCCAGGACAGTCCTCCACTCCTACCCCGTCAGCTTGCAACCATAAATCCCCAGAGGATATTGCAAATACCTTCAATAGTGTCTTCACAGAGACTATCTAATCCCTAGTCAGCCAACTGGCACCCAGCTGCTCCAACCCATATTCTGCCACAGCCAATGCCCCACTCTCCTTTAGCTAATACCCCACTCTCCTTTACCTAATACCCCACTCTCCTTTAGCTAATACCCCACTCTCCTTTAGCTTTCAGCCTGTTTCTACATCACTTATCAGATCTCTAAATAAGAAATTAAAACCAACTACTCTAGCAGCTGATCTATTCCCACCAGAGTATCTGCAAAACGCAGCAGATGCCATAGCATAACTCATCTCCATCATAATCAACAGAACCTTATCTGAAGCCACCATCCCCTCCATTTGGAAAATATCTCATGTAATACCACTCCATAAAGGAGGAAACTCCTTCGAGCTGTCAAACTTTAGACCCATAGCTATTCTGTCACCATTGGCTAAAATTATGGAGAAGTGTGTCCATAAACAACTTATGCATTATCTTACCCACAATAAGCTGTTGGCTAACGCTTAGCATGCTTTTAGGCCACACCACAGTACCACCTCAGCCCTCGTATCCTTCTCTAACACCATAAACCATAACCAAAATAATAGCAAGCTTTCCTCAGCCCTCTTTTTAGATCTCTCCAGCTCTTCACTATGGTCAACCACCAAATACTCATACACACCCTTAAGACATTCTCACTAAATAGCTGTGCATTTCAATGGTTTCAATCTTACCTGTGTGGTAGACAACAAGCCACCCTATGGCAGGACAAACTGTCAACCCATCTACCCGTCACCCTAGGAGTCCCTCAGGGCTCCATACTAGGACCCCTTCTTTTCTCTATCTTTATTAATGACCTTCCAACTGTTATCCCAAATGCTACCTGTATCCAATATGCGGATGACTCCACCTTGATTTGTTCAGCCACCTCCCCAACAGATCTAAAGACATTAACCCATAATACTTTCAACATAGTTGAAAACTGGCTCACTAACCGTTAGCTATTAAACCCTAACAAAACAAAGTTGCTTCTTTTCTCCCCCACCTGTAAGTCTTCCTCACTCCTCTTTACCATAAAATCTAATAATGGTACCATTATCTCCCCAGATGCACAAACCAAACTCTTAGGAGTCACAATAGACACCCTCAAATTTGATATCCATGTCAATCAAACTATCAAAACCATTAACACAAAACTTGGCTCCCTCTATAAGATCAAACCTTTCTTTACTCCATTTGCTAGGACTGCTATTGCTCATTCCTATCTACTCTCCACTCTTCTCTATGCCTCCCTTCTACTCACTAATTTGAACAAATCCGCTCTTAGCAAACTCTCCAGCTGTTATAACCATATTGCTAGATTTGCAACAGGTACGGCCTGTAGGACCTACCACTGTCACAACCTAAATCTTCTGGGGTGGCTAGAATGGCCTAGCCTGCTTCAGTACAACCAGCTTATAATTGTCCATAAAGTTCTCAACCACCCTGATAATACACCTGCACTTAAAAATATCATCAACCCTTATCGCAACCTGAGGTCACTTAGCTCTTCTAATAAACTACTGGTTCAAACATCCAAAATCAACAACTCTAATGGGGACTTCCTGTTTGCTAACTCTGTTGGCAAAACTTGGAACTCTCCTGCTGATCTTATTCTTGAACCCTCTCTTACTCAGTTCAAAAAAAGCCTCAAGCTATACTTTAAAACTCACTGGCTGTGCCCTTGTTCAAAACCCGACTAGATCTTCCTCTATAGTCTGTAATCATGTTACATTGCCTAGTGAATTTGTCAACACTGTTTTAAAAAATGTATGATTATATTACCTGCTTGCTCAACTGGAGCCTTTGAACTGTGTGTAAATTGTAATCATTTTGTGATTTTTACTGTATGTTCTACCTTGGAGCTTTTCTCCCCAGGCCTCCGCTGAAAATGGACATGTATCCAGTCGGATTATCCTGGTCAACAAATGTAAAATAAATAGATAAATAAATAAAATAAATGTGATAAAAAACAAAACCAAGGATACACACAATGCAGAGGATGTAAAAAAGTGAGTATGAAATTTGCAGAAATGGATTCATGTTCTAATTCACTAATAAAACGTTTTTGTTTTCCAAATTTGGAGCTGCTGCTTTTTTCTGCGTTAGCTAATCAGTATTATCCGTTGCGTTAAGTAGTAAAATGTGAAGTGCTAAAATCACTTGAATTCCCTATAACATATTATTAATCTCAGAGGTTAAATTCACAGTGGATTTGCCTCAGGATATGCCAGAGACAGTAAGCATAGCCAGCATTTCGGGGTAGGGTAGAAGCCCATTAAACAGAGGACTGATGATATAAATTGAATGTCATTAATGATCTTCAGATGAGGTGGTTTAATTCTATTTTATTATGCAATCCATGCATCCTTGAATAATAAACTATCTCACTCCCTATGTTTCTACTTCAAGTTTAGTGCTTTGCTCCATTATTTTTTGCTTTCCTAGTGACATTATAATGATTGAATATTTATGTACTGTGGATGGAGACCTCTTCAACTTATTTAAGTCTACATTTCTGAGCCAATAGCAGGTGATATATTGAATATGGTAAGGAAGAAAACAAATCTCTGTTTGAGTACACCAAGACTTGGCTTGAAAAATTCTTTCAACAAGAAACACAATAAAGCCTACAGCAGCTTACAGTAAGTGAAGTTTACATATGGAGAAATGGCCAGCTGTCAGACAATCAAATCCTTCCTCAGGCCTGGCTGAAACCTTGCCATTTTATATCACATGTATTTTAATAAAACTTTGCTCAAGCACTATGCATGACCTTCACTGCCTGGAATATGGTCTGGGTTTTGCTGTGATAGTCAATATGGTATGACACAATAATTGCAAGTTTGAGTAACACATTTTTGTTACATTATGAAAAAGGGGTGATAAGATCATTTGGTTCCACTACTAAAACCCACATATCTTAACACTTGATGATTGACAGTGTCAAAAACTAATGTGCAAAACACACAAGGATGAAAAATTAAACTGTAAATATTTTTTCAAGGGGTTTGGAAGGCATCCTCAGTGAAGGGGACACGCCCTCATGTGGGTCTGTATTACGTCGCCGAAATGAAATTTCAGTGAACACCTCTACATCGACACCTAATCAGTGAAGTTATTTACTGAATTTAATCAGGGCAAGGAAATACTTGCCTGCAGCACGACGTACCAACATCCCTGTGGAATCAAACCCACCTAAGTGGGGGGGGCTTTGCACCCCAACCCCCTAACTATATATACCAACTCCAAGATCACACTACAGTGGAGAAAAGGGCAAAGTTCTGTTGTTGGCTCACTACGTCTTTGCCCTGACTAAATTCAGTGAATCGCTTCGCTGATTAGGTGTTGATGTAGAGGTGTTTGCTGAAATTGCATTTTGGCAACGTAATATAGATCCCCTCATGCCCCTGAACTTTTTTACACTAACTCCATTGTTTTACAAATACAAAGGATGAAGAAATCTCTAAAAACAAAAGAATCACTGCCAGTGTACACATAGAAACCACACTAGCACTGATCTTCAGTGGTAAATGGTCATCTCTGTTTTAATCTTTGGTATTGTATGTTTCGGTGGATTGATGGAGTTTTTAGAAACTCAAAATTCATATTTTTGAGACCATATGATAGAGTTTTTTAAAACTCAAAGCTTTTGAATGAAGATCATGGCACCCTTTTCTTCACTGTAGTGTGATCTCAGAGTTAGTATATGTAATTTGACATATGGGGGTGCAGGGGGGGCTTGCCCCCTGCATAAACATAAAAAAGTAGTTTTTGTGTTTTTTTGATGTTTGAGTTTTTGGAAATGTGATCATATGGTCTCATCCATAAGAATTTCAAGTTTCTGAAAATTTGATCATCTGACTTAGATCCGTTTCGACACGTGATAGAGAAACTCTGACTACTGCTTGCAGCTGATTGTGGAAACCACTGGTTTATGCTATGAGCCAACCGTTTCACTGGGGATGGCTTTGCAATTGCTGACTCTACCCCATCACCCTTTATTTACTCAGAGGAAGTTTACCTGAGTTGTATGTTGGCCATTTCTTTATGTGATCTTGTGACTGTCTCTCTTGCTGAACCATGTGTTGGCTACCATCCAGCCATTTGCCAGACAGAAATCTAGAATGGTCTGTTCGTCTTTATTTCTGCTTCCTCATCCATGTGGTCCCATACATTCCTAACATCCTGTTCTGTCTGTCCCAAAATGTGCATTCAGGTCCCCCATTATTATCAAAAACTCATGTTGTCTTGCTTTTTCTAGTAGGTCCTGCAACTGCTGCCTGAATGCACTATTTTTCTCACTTTCACAACCTTATTGTGGAGCATAGGCTGAGATTATGAATACTGTCCCATCCTCACACTGAAATCTGATTGCCATGAAACTGTCACTAATTCAGTTCAGATCATTCATGTTTTCTGAAGCCTCTCCCTCATCACAGTACTCCATTTCTAGTGTGTCCTCCACCTCAGTAGTAAACTCTTGAAACCAAGCCAAGTGGCTTTACTGCACTGGCCTTCCATTTTGGCTCCTGGAGATAGGGGATACCTAGCCTTGCCTTTACCATTTTGTCATCCACTGCCAAGTTGCATCCTTTTAGTGAAACTATACTGAGTGTATGAATCCTCAGTTCATGTTTGGCAGAATGATTGGTTTTATGTCCAGCTTTCCTTCAACAGAGCTATCCCAGGTAATCCAAGTTGGGCAACTGGACACCTGACAACCAGTAGGTTATTGACCCAGGGTTTCTGGACTTTATGGACTTTATGGTGACTGTACACGCTGGCCAGTAGGGAAGCATACACCCTTCCACCATTAGCATGAATCCTTTCTGTAACTTGGAGTAGGCCGGGTCCTCAGCCCACCTATCACTGGTAAATGCCTATGGCCATTTTTTTTTACATTAGTCAATGTGACCAAATCACCTGCAGTCAGTTTTTACACCATCAAGTGTCTAGCCCTGACACTACATGCAGACTGTGATCTGTGTTCTTCTATCTAGAGGTAGCTGAATCATGCAATAGGGAATAGGCTACCAAAACTGTGCACTGGTCCATACAACCTTTTCACCAATGGACAGCATTTAGAGTCTGTGATACTGCCCACAACAACATTCTTGGTTGAGTTTGATACATGGTTTTGGAAGATGAGAATAATTCTACAGAGACACGGGGATAACATGCAAACTCCATACAAACATTGGCCAGAAGTCCAGATCTAGCCTTGCTCCTTGTGCATGGGAGGCAAAGACATTAACCATTATGCCAGCTGTGTCTTTCCAAAACTAACGTATGGAATAATAATAATAATAATAATATTATGGAAACCTTATAAGAAAGCAAGCATGAGTAAATTGGAAAAAGTATAGCGGAAATGTACCAAGGGCATCCATGAATGTGAAAATGATTAAAATGTCTGAACTTGTGCAGTATCTCCTACAGATATTTAAGAGGAGACCTTATTTATGTGTATACAGGGCATTTATAGAAAATTATCTCTCAGAATGTTTGGGGTTATCAACAAGTAGTGGAGAATCATCAGATAACCTATGTATGGGGTCTGAATGAAGAGATGAAATCAGCAAGAAGATGAAAGTAGTATTGCTGGAACTGAATTCATTCGCAAGTCTTGGTGAGTGCCTTTCACATTGTGGACCCTGTTTTCACAAAAGCTCACTAAGATGATGGTGATATATAGACTGTATTTTATATACTATGGAGAAAGGTAGGTTAAAAAATTAAAAAAAAAAGACAGCTGGGCGCACAGGTCCCAGGATAAACAAAAAAGTGCCTAATCCTGGTGTATGCACTGGTGCCAGGACTAAAACAAATGGCAGTGTAGAATCCTCAGGATATGGAAGTATTCCTAGAATTTGGTTAGGCCAGGCCAGGCTCAGGGGGAGGATGCCCCACCCCCAGTCATAGAAGGACGTATTAGTCCACAAAAAACACAAATAATAACAAGCTAAAAAAGAGCCATAAAAATAATGGAGTAGACGATTGAAAGATAATGAAAAAATGGCGTATTGTTACTATTATGAAAGAAGCCCATAATTCCCAGACAAAAGATATTTGGAAAGATTAAAACAGAAATTAGGCCGAAAGAAAAAATACTTGCACAAAAATAAAAGCTGTCAAAACCTTCAAATAAAAAATTGTGTTCATTAACACAACAGATCCATGAAAAACATTAAATAAATAAAGAAACTTTGGGTCGCCTGGAAAAAAGAAGCAACAGAGAAAGTGCAAAAATATAGAGAACAAAACCCTGAGATTTTTGAAAGGTATAAAAATAAACATGGACACGGAAAGCAAAACTATTCAATATATATATATATATATATATATATATATATATATATATATATATATATATCTATATATATATAAACAAAAACAGCACTAAAGATATTTGAAGAGAAATACAGGCAAAGGCAGCTGAACATAGAAAATTAAGAAAACAAAGGGGGGAAAGTAGAACATAGGATAAGTAAGGGAGGAGAAGTCAAATAAATAGAAAGTGAAGTTATGGATTATTTATGAAATGAAAGATTTAAAGTAGAAAATCCAATGCAGGTAATGTCACAGTGTGATGGAATAATGAGTCCCCAGAACAGAGGGGAATAAGGGGAGCAGGAGGCATCTGAAGACTTGCTATCTGGACATGGTGTTGCTCTGGATCCTTCTGTTGGACATCTAAAGAAGATATGTCACAGGAGAAGTATAAAGTGTAGCTGGTTCACCCAGTACCCTGGAATGGTACTGTGAACCATCTCCACCCCCTCTCTTCAAGTGAAGAGCAGAAAAAAAAACACATCACTGTAATAAGACGATCAATACATTGTAAGTGATCGGCTTATTGCAGTAAGATCTACACTCCCAGCTCTTCCATTGAACAGCAACCCCCCCCCCCCAAAAAAAAAAAAAAAAAACAGATGTCCCTTCTGCTGGCTTAACAAACCAGGTAGCCAGATGTACAACGCACCCTCCTCCCTCCCTCCTGCCCCAGCCATCCAGGTCCTGTTTATGTGCCTTGCTCATACCCTCAACTAATTTCTTTTAAACTGTAACAAATTGTCTGCTACTACACATGTAGCAAAAAGTTACTATATTTTGCACCCTGTCTGCATGGAGTGCTACAGCACTTATGCTTTAGTTAAAAAAAAGTCTCCTTTTTAATCTGTAGCAAACAGTTGCTACAGTTCATACCCTGCCTGGAAGGAGTGCTATGGTGCTCATGTTATAGTATTTAAAAAAATCTTCTTTTTAAATTGTAGCAAATTGCTTGCTAGAAATGTAGCAAACAGTTGCTACAGTTTATACTCTGCCTGCTCGGAGCTCTGCAGCACTCAAGTTTTAGTTAAACCAAAAAAGATGCAGTTTAGACCATGCATGGAGTGCTACAGTGATCAGGTTTGACTACAAATGCAATATTATCTTTTAAAAACTGTATTGCATTAACAAAAGATCGTGATTGGCTGGTCGTGTTCCCCCAAATACTTTGCACCTGGAGCAGTTGCTTCTCTTGCCCCACCCTAGCTATGCTATAGGTCACAGGAAGATGTTCTGAAACTTTCTGCAGAAGTACCACAGGAAATGGAGAGCAAAGAAGGAGGTCCTAGTCTAGAAGAAAATGATCTAAGGGAAGAGCTGCTTGATTTAATAGAGACAGACATTAAGATCGATGAAATAAATAGATTACAGTAAGTAAGTAAGTAAGACTCAAAATGTTAGAAGTTTGGGAAAACAGATGAACAGAGTAATTACAACTATAAGCAGAAATTCAAGTGACATAACAGAAATATTAAAACAAAAAACGACCAAACAGTTATAAGGACTGCAACTCCGGTTTTATTTGAATAACAGTTAAAAGTTAATCTTAAAGCGCTTTTCGTCTGTTCACACACAGACTTCTTCAGAAGATACAATACCATTGTGTAGAATTTACTTAAATAATCAACAGCTGAGAAAAGTGCGGGAAATTTGACTGTGGTCAATTAATTAAACAACATGTACCTACACTTGAACCTTGATCCTTATTTAAAAGTAAGTGATACTTACTTAAAATCATACACATACAATATGTTACACTCTAACCTACAAATAAAGATAAAATGCTATACCTTTTACTAAAAAATAAACATGACATAAATACTTTCTTAAATACAAAATTTAAAAGATGACAACTATTTTTGTAAGCTTTTGAGCTTTAATATGCTCATAATTGAGCATGATTCATTCAATCCTGGAAAACTAAAGGCATTCAATTTTAACTGCCAGATTAATTCCATTTCCTCAAGTTTAAATGATGCTGGGTCCCCCTGATGTCCTTTACAAACTGGTCAATGACCATGAATTTAAACTGGTGTTGTGCATTTAAATGGACATGTTTAGCTAAAGCATTGTCTATTTTATTATGGTTGATAGCATAGACGTGTTCATAGATTCTCTCACAGAACCTACGTTCCGTTTTACCCATGTAATATGCTGGGCACACTATACATCTAGCTAAATAGACTATGAACTTGGTGTTACAGTTAAATTTAGATTTTACCTTATATTTATGTCCATCAATTTCAAAAGAATTTGTGACGTCTATAAATGTGCAATAATTGCAACTTTCACACTTGAAAGTGCCCGTGATTCTAGGCACCTTCCTTTGACGTCTTTCCAGAAGAGCTTTTAGGTTATTCCCTCTCTTGAATACTATTGATGGTCTAGCACCAAGCCATTCAAACAATTCATGGTTGGTTCTAAATAAGTCCCAATTCTTGTACAATGTTCTAACTAAATGATTACTTTGGAAATTGAAAGTAGTTATAAAACTACATTTGAAATGTTGTTCTCTCTGAATTAATTGTTCAGTGGGTGTATCTATTGATTCTATGTCCAAGAATGTCACACTAGTACTAGGTGGAAGTTTAACTGATAAAATAGGTTTCAACAAAGATCTCTGTCTTTTACAAGTAACCTCTTCTATAAGGGACTCTAATAAGTCTTCAGGGTAACCTTGATGCATAAACACGCTCTTCAAAAAGCCACATTCCTCAAAGAAGTCCGTATTCAAGGTGGAAGCTCTCACCAACTGACCCTTGAATATGGATCTTTTCTGATGGAAAGGGTGGCAGCTTGAAAAATGCAAAAAAGAATTGGAATATGTTGGTTTCCGGAAGAATTTTGCTGTGTAAGATCTTTAATCTTTATTTTTAACTAACCAGATGTCCAAGTAAGAAATTACATCAGTATTGAAACTGTGCATAAACTGTAAGAAATCTGTTGAAGTGTTGAACTTTTGAACCAATTCCATTGCTTTTACTTCATCCCCATTAAATATTACAAAGATGTCATCTAAAAACCTAGTATAATATAAGATACTCTCTGATATGCTCACATCGTTGAATATAAAGTTGGTTTCCCAGTGGGCCATTACTAAATTGGCCACACTGGCTCCACAAGGGGAACCCATTGCTAATCCTACCTTCTGTAAGAAAAAATTGTTGTCGAACAAAAAATAGTTTCACAATGTAAGGTCCAACAATTCAATAATCAAGGCTATGTCCCTGTTAGGTGCTCCATGTTTACGCATTATTGCTGCTACCCACTCTATACTGACATCGTGAGGAATGCATGTATATAAATCCTTGACATCAATTGTTAAAAAGTTTGAGTCACATCTATATTCTATATCATTTATACTAGACAAGAAAGACCAAGAGTTTTTACATATTTGTTTTTCTAGCATGACGAACTTTTGTAACATAGTGTCAATGACCTTCGAGCATGCATATGTAGGAGAACCTCTACTGTCGACTAACAGTCTCATTGTTGGGTTATTTAAATCTTTATGTATTTTAGGAATTCCAAACAAGGATGGGTACCTTGGAAATAGAGTAGTCATATAATTAAGCTCTGCTTGATCGATTCGTCCCTCTATAAATAAATCGTTCAGACAACCTTTAATCAAATTGTATGCCCTATTTGCTTCTGATCTAGAACTCTGCTGGTAAGTGTCACTACTCAACAATAGGTTCATACGATTAATATAGTCAACCTGGTTGAACACGACCAAACCTTCACCTTTATCGGGTTTACAGACATGTATATCATGTGTTTGTATATACTTCACTAGTTCTGATTCACTGGTGTAATCAACCTCAATGCTAGAAGATTTGTTCTTAAAATTAATTACGTGCCTGAAATCTAATTCGCACAATTGCTCAAATGTTTGGAGTAAAGGGTGTAATGGAGGGTTGAATGTACTTGGGATTTCTATACACATTATCGCATGTTAGATCTACTGGATTTATGAATTGTAATTGAAAATTCAGTTTCCTTGTATACATTTTAAGCTCCATAATGGATTTAGCTATGTCCATACATTGACGTGGGACTTATGTGTGACCTTTGCCAGGAGTTCGACCAAGTCGCCAGAGATTTCACTGTTCGAAAAGTTATATACCTTAAAATCACCATCTTTATTGGTGGTGACCTTAGGTAGATCCAAAGGTAGTTGAAAGGCTGTGTTCAAGGAGGCATTATTTGTTAAAAAGTTAAAGTTACTTTGTAGGTCAATGCCTGCCATAACCTTATTGCTATCCACAGGAGGGGAAGAACCACTTGAGGTGAGTTGTGAACTAACACCTAAGAGGTCTTCCTCCACAGTTAATTCCGCACTCTGTTGGAGCCCTGTACACTCCTGTTGCCTGTGCCTAGTCTCTGTTATTTCGGTTTGGCCCCAACTCTATTGTCCTTCCGAAAACCCCCTTGCTGGTGACCATATTGATTAGGTTGCCTCATATTATAGTTATAGTTGACATGCGGAGCATTTTGCAGCCTTTCACTCCTACGTATTTCATCATGGTTAGTGGTGGCTGGGCCCATGTCACCAAAGTGGTCTAAATCATCTAACCCACCAAGGTTGTGATTATTGGTGGTTGGTGTATGGTCAAGAAACTGACCCGGTGATTGTTCATTCAAACTATTTGTTTGTTGTTGACCTACACCATATTTGTTACTCCGTGTTTGACATGGAAGCCACACCTGGGCCTCAGATGGAGGTGGATATGCAAAGCCCTTATTGTATGCCTTTTGGTCCCGTTCCAGTTTTTTGATTTTGTTCCCCTTCAATTTACTCATGTGTAAATTAATGCTCGAAAAAATTCTGTTGTACTCATATTTGTATCTAGCAAAGTCTAAATCATCTTGGACCTTTGTGTCTAACTCAGTGATTGATTTAGCAATAGAATCCACAAACAGGGAATCGTGCTTAATCATAAGCTCAATGAGCTCAAAACCCTGTTTGTCGAATAAGTGAAGCAGATCTAAGTGAAACTGTGAACCATTAATCAACCCTGTTGGAAATTGAACTTTATGCAAGCCTTTCAGCACTATCTTTAGCTTTAAACATTCCCTGAAGTAGGAAATCTCCAATTGGGTTTTCTTCAACTTTAAAATGTGGTTGTCTAACAGTTTGAGATTAGTGACAATGTCAGGTGTTTCATTGAAAATACCTCCTTGTTCTCGGTTGACAGGATAAGAGTTTACTTGGTCCGTGGAGAACAGAAAACCTTCAGCTAACCATGTTGCTAAAGATCGAGCATCAGCACTCTTTTCTTTGTCTTGATTTAAAGAAAAGTTATGTAATATTCTTCGTTCAGGAACTAATTCATTTGAGTTTATTACAGTTTGCGCTGTTGGGCGCAGTAGCTGATTTGACGGCTGTGTGTCCTCTAAGTTACTGAGTGGTACCTTAGACTCCGCTGGTCTTTGAGCTGGTGGTGGTGTTTCATCTGGTAAGTCGCCGTCTGCAACAGCTCCCTGCTGTTCCTTCCAGAGCGCTATGTGTTCACCAAGCTCCACACTGGAATCCACTACTGATACCAGTGCTACTGCTGAGTGGAAAGTACTAGGTATTTGTTGTTCCAGATGACACACTCTTAAACTAGTCCCAAATCCATCAAGAGGGATTAGTTGCTTCAACTGTTGTTGATTTTTGTCCAGTTGGTCTAAACGTAAACAAATGGACTCGATTTTCCCAAGTAGAAGCGGTAGAATGTCATTGTTCAAAGGCATGTGCTGTGACTGTGGTCAATTAATTAAACAACATGCACCTACACTTGAACCTTGATCAATAGTATTCAAGAGAGGGAATAACCTAAAAGCTCTTCTGGAAAGACGTTTAAAGTTTAAATTCATGGTCATTAACCAGTTTGTAAAGGACATCAGGGGGAGCCCAGCATCATTTAAACTTGAGGAAAAGGAATTAACCTGGCAGTTAAAATTGAATGCCTTTAGTTTTCCAGGATTGAATGAATCATGCTCAATTATGAGCATATTAAAGCTCAAAAGCTTACAAAGATAGTTGTCATCTTTTAAATTTTGTATTTAAGAAAGTATTTATGTCATGTTTATTTTTTAGTAAAAGGTATAGCATTTTATCTTTATTTGTAGGTTATAGTGTAACATATTGTATGTGTATGATTTTAAGTATCACTTACTTTTATATAAGGATCAAGGTTCAAGTGTAGGTACATGTTGTTTAATTAATTGACCACAGTCAAATTTCCCGCACTTTTCTCAGCTGCTGATTATTTAAGTAAATTCTACACAATGGTATTGTATCTTCTGAAGAAGTCTGTGTGTGAACAGACAAAAAGCACTTTAAGATTAACTTTTAACTGTTATTCAAATAAAACTGGAGTTGCAGTCCTTATAACCGTTTGGTTGTTTTTTGTTTTAAACAGTTTGTCTCGCATCAGATATAACAGAAATAGATAGGATATATTACTATGCAACTAAATTAATAACAGATAACGTCTACCCTCAAAACACAGAGCAATAGAGGAAAGAAAGAAAAGAAATAAAATGCCACCATGGAAGCATCAAATAGAAAAAAATATATAAAACAATTAAGACAAAAAGTATCACTATTAGAAGAATGTAGAAGAAGGAAAACATTATCAAAAATACTTAGAAAGACAGATGTGGTAAAAGCAAAACAGATCAAGGTCTGCCATACCCTACTGCAAATAATAAACTAAAAATATCAGCACAGGCAGAAAAACTTTGAAGATATGCAGATAAATATAAAGGAAAATACAAAATAAGTAAGTCATTGATGACCCAAAAAAGGTTTATAGAGAATTGGAAAACAAAGCAATATGAAAAGTAATGCTACCAAAAAGAAGAAATAGACACATTTTGGAGAAATACTTATGAAGGCCCTGTTGAGATTCATATGCTGAATGGGTAGAACAATTAAAATAAATGGTAAGGAGTTTTAATGCAGAGGATATGAAATTGGATGAAGTAACAACCAGAGTAACTGAAACAAAATTAAGTAAAGCTCCTAACTGGAAAACCCCAGGCCTATACAAAGTACCTAAGTTTTGGTTTTAAAATTATTAACATCTTCACAAAGATTTAGCTTTATGTAAGAATTATTTATATCCACACCCTGAACAGACACCAGCCTGCTCAACAACAAGGAAAATGATACTCCTTCTTAAGAGTGAACCTGCAAGCCACCCTAAAAATTGTCACCTAGTAACTTGCCCTCCAATGATATACAGATTATATACTTGAATTAATGCAGACAGAGTTTATGGTCATTTAGGAAAAAAAACTGTTTTGGCAATAGAGCAAAAGGGTAACAAAAGAAAGTCATATAGAGCAATGGATCATTTGTTACTAAATAAAACCAAAATAGAGAATTCTAAAAAGGGGAAAGAATCTAAGTAAGGCATGAATAGATTACAAAAAGTCATTTCACAGCATCCCACATTCAAGGAGAAGGGAACGCTTACAGATGTATAAGGTACCACACACTGGTCGATTGTATTACAGTAACCATGAAAACAGTTTCAATTCACTTTGCAATTAAGCCATGAGAAAGGGCAAATTATTATCCCAGGGATAAAAATTCAAGGAGAATATTCCAGGGTGATTATCTGTCATCATTACTGTTTTGTCTTACCTTTAACCAATTAAGTTGTTTACTTAACAGATTAGGTCATTATTACAACTTGGTTCCCAGATTGTTTAAGACTTCTTATCTACTTTTCATGGATGATGTAAAACTGTATAGTTCATCAGATGAGTTGTTGAAAGCACAACTGTAAGTGGTTAAATGTTATTTGGTCTTGATGTATGCAAAAAAGCAATGTTTAAAGCAGGAAAGCTGCAGCACCAAGAAATGACCAGTCTGGAACAGCAATGTGATATAAAGGAACTTGAACAGGAGGGAGTGTATAAATATTTAGGAATTGATAAAGGATCGGCAATAAAACATGAACAAAAGCAAATAAAACTCTATAAGGAATACTTTATAAGATTAAACTAACACTAAAAAATGCCTTGACATCTAGGAATAAAGTCCAAGCTGTAAACTAGTTTGCTCTTCGTGTTCTAACTTCTAGTTTTGGGGTAACTGACTGGCCCTAAAAGATATTGTATCAGACAGGAAAACAAGAAAAATGCTTCATGCTTTTCAAATGATATATACAGATTTGTGTATATCAAGATAATATATGTCCTATTCTGAAGGAGGTATGGGCCTTCCTGAAACTGATTACATGCATAGATCTGCAGTCATGGGACTGCATACATATCTTTTGACCTCACCAGATCATGATAAGAAGAAGGCTAAGATGAATTCTCTAATAGCAGAAGTATTCTGGTGTCAAGCAGGAATGGAAATCAAACTAGAAGTAAACAAAAATCAGACAGCTATGCTGTCTTTGCAAATCATGTTCACTAAGCAGTTGTAGGACTAATTTTGAAAGATTCACTTTTTACCCAGATGCCCTACGAGCAAACAAACAAATAGACCTAAGCTCATCCCTGTGATATGTTCAATGCAGCCAATGTATACTTGAGGAAGAAATTTCAGAGGTGAGTCTCTGAAGTATGCCTGTGAGGTATGATAGAAATAATATGTTAAATAAATGTAATGTTGTTCTTCTTTCGGCTTTTCCCGGTTAGGGGTCGCCACAGCGGAACTCCGGTCCGCTAATGATTGGCAGTAGATTTTTTACAGGTGCCAAGGTACCAGCTCGACGCCCAACCTTCAATGAAGGCATGCCCATTCTATGCATGTCTTTCGAACGCCACTCAACCGCAGGGAAGACATGCAGACTCCACACAGAAGGCGCTCCAGCTGAGAACCGAACGGGAGAACCTCTTGCTGTGAGTACTCCAAAAATTCAAATTTGTGATTTTTTTTTCAAGTAAAATGGAATATCAGTGTTTTTCTAAAGAAGTTAAAATGTCGCTCCACCTGTAGGACTCCCATCACCTTTACCGTTTACAGCCTTAGGAAAAAATAACAGGCTAGAGGTGAGTCTGGAGTCGGTAAAATAATACGGCTGTAAAGGTGAATGTTTAAGTAATGAGCTCACCCAAATCACTTTAAATTAGGAGGACCACATCTGTATTCATATTTTTTGGCAATCACACTGGGAAAAACACAGTGCCAAATTTGATCCCAGGATAAGGCCATGCAGTGGCACAGCCTGCTCCTCCTGAAAGGTGATGCACAAGTAAAAAATATAAGAAAAATCTGACAACATGACATTTACAAATGCAGGTCCAGATATTAGTGTGGCTTGCAGGGCTTAATGTGGTTTGGTCTTTCAAAAATGAATTAGTTGAATACCAGAATGGCATACCATACAAACAATATTTTCAATGGGGGGGGGGGGCACAAAGCCTTCAAAACTTCTGTTATTTTTTTCTTTTGCAACAGTCTTTTTTTAGAAAATGGAAAATATGAAAAAAGAGAATAACAACACTGGTTAAAAGAAGACATAAAGAAAATTGGTTGTAAGTTGTATTTGAAAAACAAATATATGTAAAGAGCTCCTTAATCACAAAGATGGCCACAAATATTACATTAGTGCATAAGCGTATAGATAAAACTCAGTCTCAATAAATGACTGAAAAATCTGAATATACATATAACAGCTGCCTGTCACAAAAGGTAAAAAAGTATGATAAAGAATAGAATTCACAATGAGGTTGCTCCATTAAGATTTAAAATATTAATTTCTACACAGTCCTCCATTCTATAAATCTTTGCCTGAATGTGAATGTTTATAAGCATTCAAATACCTAAGGTTGTAACTGGATGATTTAGAAGTTGATTCATCTTGGGATGACATCCACTATGTAGTCATGTACAATCTGATTAAAGCAGTATATGCCATAATCAAAACAAAATTACCTTTGGTGGTCATCTTTGATCCAAATTACCGGATGCCAAAATAAATGTTTACAATATTTAAAGATTTAACCTTTATAGTAATAAAAGACTGTAATTTATAAACAGGAAGAAAGAACCAAAAGATATGGTGCATACCTGCATTATGGTTATTATGTACAAAAAGGAGGGAATACAATTAGGATAAAAGGAATATGTTTTTGTCAGGGTGAGGTTAAATATTAAAGAAAATCATTAACTGATTATGGAGTAACACTTAATGGGCATGTAAAAGAAAGAATTCTTTCAAAAGTTAGACCACATGTTATTACTGAGGGATGATCGATTTTTTTGTAATACTACGTTTGTGCTTTTGCTGAGAATGGGAATTCCCCTTTTGCAGTGACACACTTGTATGCACCACTTTTCACGGTTAATGAGTATGGTGTTAGATAAATTAATGATTTTTAGCAGGTCTTACACAGTTACTGAAGCTGCTAAAATAATGTTTAGCAAACAGTTTGAAATATGAAGATAGTAAAGCCTTTAATCAAACTGGGTACATAAGAAAAAAACACACATGCAGTCCGAATGTAGAAGAATGTGATGTATTTCATTTGATTTTTGGGCTGGAAATTCAATAGATAAATTAATAAAGTGCTATTACGATATGATGTATATATCAGCAGACTTTGAAGCATGTTCTCACTGCCTGAATGCAAATATGCAGTGCTAAAACATGGAGTTTAAAAGTGTATGAAAGTGAATTAAGTATATTTCATGTGTGGATTATTATATTTATAATTATATAATGAATGGTCAACATATTAAATGATCAACATACAAAGCATCAACCAAAATATGCTGACAATTCATGATATTCAAAACATAAATTAACCTCACCCAATACACTAAAAAAGGAAATACATTTCCTTTTCCAGTGTGCTAGCCATAATCTTGCTAACCATTAATCTCAAATTGGTCTGAATAGTGCATTGGAAACCTTTTCTTTTTTTTAAGGTAACATGCATGGTTAGAGTTAACAAACATTACCCCCCTTCACCTTAACCTGACCCTAACCCTAATCATGAACCTTACCTTAAAGAGAACCTTTCTGTAATACTGCCACCGTACAAGACATCTTACACACTCACTGCCCCTCACACACAAATCCACCCACACAACACTAAATCTATCCTTTTACCTAGGCTTTTCTGTAACCCTAAAACACACATGTATGTGTGCGCACGATACACACACACACACACACACACACACACACACACACACACACACACATACTTGTACATAAACTATACCTATTCCCTTACCTACCCCTACTCTAGCGCTAAAACACAAACACATACCTACCCTGCACATAAAACTGCCAGCCCTACCGCAAAGCCACTAACCTTTGTTGAAAAACTCAGAAGTTGACCAGTTCACATAAAAGCTACTGCAATTCACTTTGTTACACAGAGTATTTAACCAAGTGAACTATAATTACACACACACACACAATATATATATATATATATATATATATATATATATATATATATATATATATATGTGTGTGTGGGGGTTTGCATACATGTAAAATTTGTGAGGAAGTGAGAGCAGTATGATTTGAAGTCTAGTAAAGAATGAACCTCACCCTAACAAAACAATGATAAGCTCCAGCTTATGGTGCATGAAGTGCATCAAGCACCAGTAGTTAGCAGACGGTATAAGGCTTTCCTCAGCAACACAGGAGCATTGTATACATACTCTTCTGTTACCATTTGGTAGGAGCATTGTATACATACTCCTCTGTTACCATTTGGTAGGAGCATTGTATACATACTCCTTTGTTACCATTTGGTAGGGGCATTGTATACATACTCCTCTGTTACCATTTGGTAGGGGCATTGTATACATACTCCTCTGTTACCATTTGGTAGGAGCATTGTATACACACTCCTCTGTTACCATTTGGTAGGAGCATTGTATACATACTCCCCTGTTACCATTTGGTAGAAGCATTGCATATATACTCCTCTGTTACCATTTGGTAGGAGCATTGCATACATACTCCTCTGTTACCATTTGGTAGGAGCGTTGTATACATACTCCTCTGTTACCATTTGGTAGGAGCATTGTATACATACTCCTCTGTTACCATTTGGTAGGAGCACTGTATACATACTCCTCTGTTACCATTTGGCAGGAGCATTGAATACATACTCCTCTGTTACCATTTGGTAGGCTGATACTTCTGCTGGTGAAAGCAGGCCTCTACTACTCATGGGATCTTTTGAAACTATGCAGACTTTTTCATTGAGATATATGACTGAGATAATAGATATAAGTGATTTCATAATGTCACACTTTATGAGGGTGTGCTCACAGCTGGGTGAGGGTGGTAATGAATAATCTCTGTGTGATTGATAAACTGTTGGAAGGTGTGGCCAGTCTTGCAAGGCATTACAGCGTGAGTGTGTGTGTGTGTGTGTGTGTGTGTGTGTGTGTGTGTGTGTGTGTGTGTGTGTGTGTGTGTGTGTGTGTGTGTGTGCATGTGCATATGTGTGTGTGTGTGTGTGTGTGTGTGTGTGTGTGTGTGTGTGTGTGTGTGTGTGTGTGTATGCATGTGGGAGGATGGGCATCAAAGTATATGACTTACTGAAATTTATCTGTAATTTTAACCTGTAGATGCACATATGTCAGACATTGAAATAACCAACCCCTAACACTGCTGTTTACATTTATTAAATGTGGGAGATGAATCTACAGCAAAGGTTATGGTGGCTTTGAAAAACAAATGTGGTGTCTATCATTTATAGGTCAGCTGATTCATAGTTCTTACTTGTTTGGTATTTTATATTTAATGCTTTGTATTTTTTTGTTTCTCCACATTTCAGCATTAGCATTTTTGATTTTTGGCCTTATCTTTCAGAATCAAAATAACCAATGAGAAAGCAAAGGTTATTGTATTTCTATGTGATTGTGTTTGTGTGTGTGTGTGTGTGTGTATACAAGACACATGAAAGCACGCAAAATATACTTACAGATTTGTTTGCTAGTTTCTAATATTATGGAGTATCTGACAAGCTCTAAAGTTAACAGGCATGTATGATGAATTGGGCCAATACATCACTGAGTTTTTCAGTACATAATAAATAATATGGATCTGAGATTCAGATTTTCACTCTTAAACTAAAATCCAGTCATTGATTTTAATGCACAAAGAAGTCTCTTATGCTTCTTCTGATTCCCTGACGGTTAAGGTTTGATCGTTTTAAAAGCCCCATTCAAGTATCACATGAGAACTCAGATTTTTAACTGACTGAGGCTCTGTATGAAATATAAACATGAATCATTTCATACAGAATGGTCATAAAACCCAAAGGTCCCTTATGAGTAAGCCAGCTAGAGTCATGGATTAGATACAACAGACTGTGTTTTAGTTAACAGTATGGACACAGGAACCATTTTCAAAAGATATATGTGAGGCCTGACAAGAAATTTACTGACTGGAGTGCAGAAAGAACTCAAAAAGAGTACTTTTTAAAGCATAATGCATAATGACAGCTATTGTTAGTCATGGGGATTAAACAAACGGCTATAGTTTAAACAGACTCTTACATCGTTAAAACATTGCAAATATTAGAGATGCCTAGATTTCATTAGTCAGTTTTACAAATATAAATATTTTTCAATCCTCAGAGCATTCACTGAATTTATGAAGTAGATTCCAAGTGTCACATCAACAATGATAATGTTCTAGTGTTTCTACAAATACTTTGGGTGCCCCTTAGAGTGCAACAGGAAGCAATGGCATTCAGCAACTGGAAATGGCCTAAGCTTTACCGTGTCTCTCAAATAAAGTACTGCAGTGTGTCTGCCCCGTGCTCTCCTACTTATCGCATGATTACTGTGCTGCAAATTCGAACATTTTATTGCAATTTAATTTCAATAAATCACAGCCGACCTGATTACACATACTTAAACTGACACAGACATAACAAAACGATGCATGTGCATTAGTACTGCAATCCCACACTTGTGTCAAACAAATTTCATGAAAATGTCTCACTGTTATGTTCCTTTGGGGATTGCATATCTCTACTCCCTAACCACAGGCATCTAAAGTGTAACAAACCGAATCTCGATTCAGTGAACAGAATTGGCTCAAATGAAAAAAACAAAGCTTTCTGTGTGTTAAAGCTGTTTGTAGGCTTGAATTTCTTTGCATTTCCACTCACTTTCTAGCTCTTTTTTTTTCAACTTCGGCAGCAAGACACACTTCTAAACAGCAGGTCCTTATCCCATCCCAGCTCATGATATCCCTGCCTTTTTCTTGAACACTGATGTCAATGTGCCCCTGAAATGCATCCTCCGACCAGTTTGAGAGCTCTGGTTAAGAATGATTTGGCAATATAAGCTCTGTTTATGGAGATGAGATTCAGATATCTAGACACAAAGTCTAGTACAGCAGACTGATAGTGTGGCACTGGCCTAGATAAGAGCACAGCTTTGTGTGATTCCTGCTCTTCTAAACTGACATAGGGGGGTTTTCTAAAAGCATTTCTGGTAACAGTTCATTTGGGAACTTTAGACAATTTTAAATCACAGAGTTTCACACCCATAATGAAAGGCAGGAATAATAACCTAATTCTATGCACGGATATGTCCTTACATAAAGAAAATAAAGATGTAATAAAACAAGTTTGCCTAAGCTTACAATATCACATTAGAAGGTAAGTCACACGTCATCACTGCTGTCTACTTTACTTGTAAAATGATATAAAGTCCTTCTCCATCCATAACCACATCAGCATAATGGAGCAGTTTACCTCAACAAATCAGAAGTATTTCTAATTATACTGACTTCAGGAAAAGTGAGTACAGCTGTAGCACCTACCATGGGTCAGGTTAAATAAGCCACATCAGTAGATAGTTATGCTGCCTTCCTGTAACTCTTTCTGTTATCCAAAGACCTTCTGTGTAATGATTGTTTATTAATCAGTACTACCTTCAGTATGTGCAGTGCAATAATAATTCTTGATTCCTGATTTTATTTTATTCTAATTAAGATTCTAGAGTGTAAGCTAACATTTGCAATCACTTTCTATTATTACATTGTACTGTAATTTCCTCTGTTTATGCTTATTACTGCTGTTGAAGATATTGCTAAAAGACCTTGTACTACATTTAATATTCAGATTTCCCATATCTGGATTGTAAAAGACTGTAAAATAAATAAATAAATACATGCATAAATAAATAAGAGAAGTTGCTTACTGCCTACAGAGGCTGTTTTTTGTCATGAATTGTGAAGAGTCAGTTGTAGGGCCTTGATCAGGCTTGGTCCTTTTTCAGTTGAATGAGAATGCTTCTACTGAGATACCTAGCATAAACTGAGTTATTCCTCTGATTTGAGGCCACTGTCCCTTATTTTTTCTTTGTCAGTTTTAGTGGTTTATTTTTTTATTAAATTTACGGTAATGGAGAATAAGGCCTGCTTAGCTTTGCTTGACCACAGCATGGAACATTCATGAGGCTACAGTTGCACGACTGGTATAGTGATCAGATTTGAACTGGTGATGCTGACTGGGTCCATGTTTCTAGAAGCATCTAGAGATAGCTGAGCTGAGGATTGATAGGACTGTTATTCTTCTATGAACTGACAGAGGTTGCTAAGAGTGACCATCAAATAGTTTATCTTTACTGGAGACCTGCAAAATGTGTGCTGGCACAGATGTTCCCATATGGACACTATGCTGGTCACTGACTTACCATGCTGCAAGACCTTGGAAGTTAGAGTGCAGACAATACTATTTTTTTATAACCATCCAGACTAGACAGGACATGCTGCTATCTGTCTTCAACACCCCAAAATTTATTACTTTCTACTTGCAAAACTTTGTACCACTTTCAAGGATGTTGCAGTCCTTAAAATGGTCTAAATAATATTGCTGCTGCCTAGGCCATTAAATAAAGATGACAAGCGGCAACAAAATAATTGTGGAATTTAGGATGGAAAAATGGGAGGTGATATAATAAGCTGATTATATAATGACTTGGCACTCTGAACGCACCTACTTTCTGTTAGCAACCTTAGTCTTGCCTGTTTCTGTGCATTGTGAGCCGACTGGTAACAGTTGTCCTTTCACAGACAGCACAACCTAAAAGATGTGACTTGAGAAAAAATAAATAATTTTAAATCTATGATAACCAGGTAAGTGAACTTACCTGTAAGGATGATTTTCATTTAGGACCCAAAGAAATAGAGACAGAGATAAAATATTAACTGTTCATTACTATGCATTCAGAACACTGAAACACAGAAAACAAAATATCTACAAAGGAGACCCGTTTCCCAGCATTCATGAGTTTTCATAAATTTACTTGGCATTAACAGTACAGAAGACTTTAGGGGGTGGTATGACATGTATAAATTTAAATATTAGTGAATTTAATAGTAGCTATCACTCAGTTGGTTATTATAGATTAAAAATACATTTTTCCTCAAACCTCTCCTTTTGTCGTGAGATGTCTGATAAAGGACAGCTGTTACCAGTGAGCAACTTGGCACAAATAAGTAAGTTTTTAACTGAGTGCACAATGTGATGTGAAGAGCTCCTAAGTTTAGGTCATGTAACACTGCATACTTTTTTTTACCAGAAAAAGCTTTGTGCATAGGCCAGAAAGACTATGCGGGTAAGAAAAACAGGTGGGAAGTAAGAGGGGGATGTATGACATGAATGAACTAATGAGGAATAATAGCTGAGACAGAGTAGTTTATATACAGTGTAACAAATGTATTCCATGCGCTTCAAGAAGGTACAGGAAGGAAGATTGTGGGTTCCAGAAAGGGCTCTGTCTGTAGGAATGTATGGTCGTAGCAATACACCTTATTTACCAGAATTTATAGGTTCTTTGTGTTATTTGTAGATGTGATAACACAAAAGGGTAAAATGCAGACAGTTTGTCTTAGGAAGGTGACATTTAAAATTATTAGTATGATCTAAGATGAGAAGGTTAAAAATTGATAACCTTAAGTTGCCTAGTTATTTTGCAATCAGTAAGTGAGTATATGAGGAGAAGATAGGATATTGGTGTAACCAAATGCTGATTCATATTACACATTATTAGTATTTCAGTGCTAATAGTTTCAGGCGTAGTGAAAGGATGACACAATGGTACCTTTGTTATATATATACTTGAAATAGTACAGAAGTTGTCACAGCTGTAGCCTGGCAGAAGTAGTATGAAAAAACAGAATTACACCTTTGCCATCCAGTACTCAAGTCTGAGCCAGCATGAAATAAATGAGATACTGAGTAAACCTGCACACTTTTCATTTCATTGTTGCATTAAGTATCATAGGTTTTATAGAAGTATTGTTAGGGCTGGCAGCAGGGTACACTCTACTCTTCATGAAGGACTTGAGGCATAGTTAAAATACCATGGATTAGAGGGCAGACTGTTGTACAGATTGTGTATCCTTCTGGACAATTACATACAAGGTACTCAAAAGAAAGAAGACATAAACAGGAGGACACACAGCAGTGGGGACTACAAGTTCACTGTACAGTAGTACATTAGGTACTAAGGGGAAGGACAACATGAATATGAGGGTACACAGAGGTGCGCACTATCAGTCCCACTGTATCACTGCACACTATAAGCTCAGGGGAAGGACAACATTAATATGAGGGTACACAGAGGTGTGCACTATCAGTTCCACTGTATCACTGCACACTATAAGCTCAGGGGGAGGGCAACATTAATATGAGGGTACACAGAGGTGTGCACTATCAGTTCCACTGTATCACTGCACACTATAAACTGAGGGTAAGGACATCAATATAAGGTACACACAAATGCACACTCTTAACTGCATTGTATCACATCACACTATGTACACAGGGGAAGGACAAGCCATGGAAACATGAGCCACAAAGCATCATAGAAAATGATGAAGTTTACATCACATGGGATCACCCATTACCAACAGTTCAAAAGATAGATACGAGAAAACTGGATATAGTGGTTCAAGAAAAGATGACCGAAGTAGCATTGATCATTAAATTCACCACACCCAGTGACTACAGTGTCTTGCGTACAGAGACACACAAAGTCATAAAATATTAGGATCTGCAGGCAGAAATGAGCACAATGTGGGAGAAAGATAGCCAGACAGTTCCAATAGTAGTAGGAGCAATGGGTCTTATAAAAAAAAAAAAAAATATATATATATATATATATATATATATATATATATATATATATATATATATATACAGTCATATATAGATATGTTACCAATACATGTAACCCCATACGAATTGCAGAAGGAGTCATTACTGGGCACATTGTGGGTGCTGTGAAGAGCACTTCTGGCTGACATCAAAGATTGAAATAATACTAATTTCATAAACTTTAATCATACTTTAACTTAGAAAAGGGGTCCATTCCCATCATAGTATTAGAAACCCAAAAGACTTGGAGAAATTAAAACAAAGGAAAGGACAACATCAATGAGGACACACACAAATAATGCACAGTGTTAGCTCCACTGTATCACAGCACACTATAAACACAGGGGAAGGACAACATCAATATGGGGGTGCACAGAGATACACACTATGAGTCCCACTGTATCACAGCACACTATAAACTCAGGGGAAGGACAACATCAGTATGGGGGTACACAGGGATACACACTATCAGCCCCACTGTATCACAGCACACTATAAACTCAGGGGAAGGACAACATCAATATGGGGGTGCACAGAGATACACACTATGAGTCCCACTGTATCACAGCACACTATAAACTCAGGGGAAGGACAACATCAATATGGGGGTGCACAGAGATACACACTATGAGTCCCACTGTATCACAGCACACTATAAACTCAGGGGAAGGACAACATCAATATGGGGGTACACAGGGATACACACTATCATCCCCACTGTATCACAGCACACTATAAACTCAGGGGAAGGACAACATCAATATGGGGGTGCACAGAGATACACACTATGAGTCCCACTGTATCACAGCACACTATAAACTCAGGGGAAGGACAACATCAATATGGGGGTACACAGGGATACACACTATCAGTCCCACTGTATCACAGCACACTATAAACTCAGGGGAAGGACAACATCAATATGGGTGTGCACAGAGATACACACTATGAGTCCCACTGTATCACAGCACACTATAAACTCAGGGGAAGGACAACATCAATATGGGGGTACACAGGGATACACACTATCAGTCCCACTGTATCACAGCACACTATAAACTCAGGGGAAGGACAACATCAATATGGGGGGACACAGAGATATACACTATCAATCCCACTCTATCACAGCACAGTATAAACTCAGGGGAAGGACAACATCAATATGGGGGTACACAGGGATACACACTATCAGCCCCACTGTATCACAGCACACTATAAACTCAGGGGAAGGACAACATCAATATGGGGGCGCTCAGAGATACACACTATGAGTCCCACTGTATCACAGCACACTATAAACGCAGGGGAAGGACAACATCAATATGGGGGTGCACAGAGATACACACTATGAGTCCCACTGTATCACAGCACACTATAAACTCAGGGGAAGGATATCACTATGGGGGGTGAACAGAGATACACACTATGAGTCCCACTGTATCACAGCACACTATAAACTTGGGGAAGGGCAACATCAATATGGGGGTACACAGGGATACACACTATCAGCCCCACTGTATCACAGCACACTATAAACACAGGGGAAGGACAACATCAATATGGGGGTGCACAGAGATACACACTATGAGTCCCACTGTATCACAGCACACTATAAACTCAGGGGAAGGACAGCATCAGTATGGGGGTACACAGGGATACACACTATCAGCCCCACTGTATCACAGCACACTATCAGTATGGGGGTATGGAGAAATACATAGTATTAGCTCAACTGTATCACAGCACACTATGCACTCTGGGGAAGGACAGCACTGATAGGTAGTACACAGGAGGGCATACTGTCTGTCCTAGTGTATCACAGCACACTATGCACTCTGGGGAAGGACAGCACTGATAGGTAGTACACAGGAGGGCATACTGTCTGTCCTAGTGTATCACAGCACACTTTTTGCTCATGGGAAGGATAACATTGATAGGAAGTACACAGGAGGGCACACTGCCAGTTCCGCTATATCACAACACACTATGCGCTCAGGGTAAGGACAGCATTTACAGGGGTACACAAGAGGGCACATAGTCAGTCCTCATGTATCACAGCATATTATGAACCCAGAGAAAGGAAAGCATTGATAAGGGGTACGCAGGATGGGACACTTTCAGTTGCACTATATCACAGCATACTATGCACTTAAGGGAAGGGCAGTATTCATAGGGGATACCTAGGATGGCACACTCTCAGTCCTGTTATATCACAGCACGCTATGTACTCAGGGGAAGGAGAGCATTGATGGGGTGTACACAGGCGGGCATTCTGTCTGCCCTTATATATCACAGCACTCCATGTATTCAGAGGAAGGACAGCATTGATGGGAGGTACATAGAGAGGCCCACTGTCAGACCCATTGTCTCACAGCATACTATGTACTTGGTTAGGGACAGCATTGATAAGGGATACACAGGAGGCACACTCTCAGTCTCACTGTATCACAGCACACTATGTACTCAGGGGAAGGATAGCATTGATAGGGGATACACAGGAGGGCACACTGTCAAAGAGTTGCTTAGACTATAAAAGAAGTTTGCCTTGATGCATTTTTCTGTAATAAATTAAGTGACTTTTTCACCAATCATCACAGAATTGATTATTTATTTCTTTCTTTATTTATTTTTGGAGGGTGCAGTAATCAGTCTTTGCAGTTTTTATATACCCTTTACACCGATTGTAAGCTTGTAAGTAGTTTAGCCTATGAAACAAAGTATGTAATACTTGTCCTGTGAGGGAAAGGAAAGAAAGAAGGACCGAAGTACAGTATAGAGCACTTCATCAGAATCAATGCAAGATTGTGCACAGTTACAATTTATATCCTGAAGTTTAAGATTAAGGTTAATTTCAGCACAGTGTTGGAAATATCTGAAAACATATTATTAAGTTTGTTTGGCAAACTCAGTAGTATTTGGGTGTTTGTCACTAAAAGATAGGTACAATATAGAAGTAAGTGTCATTTTATGAAGCAGTTTAGTAAGGATTTGGTAAGCTGTGGAGACTTTTCGTTGGGTTGTTTTCAGTATGATGCAGAACTGAACCAGGTATGTAAGAACATGGTTGGTAAATAGAAAAAAAATTATTTTGTTTGCAGATGCAATGAAGGTTTAAGTCAGTTAGCATAATGCCATTAGCATTCACTAGGGTACAATATTTTCTAAGGTGCACTGAATAAGCATCCTTTTTTGTCACCCTGTTTCCTTCAGTCCATCCTCCTACTTTCTTTTCTTCCTTGCCTTCCTCTTCTTTCTGTTTCTGCCCCATGACATTGTAAGATAGTAAGTTTATATAACAAGTTGCGCACCTACTGTATCAGTGAGGAAACAATACTTCATTTTCCCTGGAGATGCCATGTACAAGCAATATTTAGTGTACTTAGTGCTGATTTCATTAATCTGTTATTTCTTACTTACTAATGCATCATAGCAAGACGTTGTACCGTTCGATTCTCAGCTAGAGCGTCTTCTGTGTGGAGGCATGCGTGAATAGGGCGTGCCTTCGTTGAAGGTTGTGCATCAGGGCTGGTAACCCAGTACGTAAAAATCCACTACCAATCATTAGCGGACTGGAGTTCCGCTGTGGCGACCCCTAACCGGGAAAAGCCAAAAGACACAAACAAGCTAATGCATATTGCCCTTTACTGTGATCATCTCTGTACTCTAATGCTATTACTAGTAGCCAGATTCCTTTAGAGCAATGAGATTTATACATACCCTCCAAGTAGTATTATCTTCTTAATCATTTGCAGAGCTGCACAAAATGTCTGTGCAATATGCAATATAATGGCATGCATGTTAGCTCTTGTTTGTATGTCTGCATGGATGTATTGTAACATCCTTGTTTAATCTGATACATGTGCATAGCTGTGGAGATTTTTCTTCCTGGGTGTCTTCTGAAAATGAGCCCTGCACAGATATCCTGGGTAGTAACATAACAAATTAAATGAATAAATATATAAATAAAGCATATTGACAATATTGTATAAGCTAAAAGTGGTGGATGGGCTTGAAAGTTAACATGCAGAAATGTTGTACGATGGTACTGTTAGTGTTCTAGATTAGTTGACTCAAGCCACAGTACTCATACCAATGGCAAAGTAAAATTCACAGACAAGTTGCACAAACTATCATTTATCTCATTTTTTTCCAGGTTATGGTTTAATTTTAGCTGCACCCAAATGTCTGAAGGCTGCAGAAGTACATTACTTTGCAACAGAAGATCAACATATGCAGCAAATGCTATGCAGAATTCAGAAAGCAAGTGTAGAAGTTGTTTTTTTGTTTGTTTGTTTTGCTTTCTTATAAAACATTTGTTGTTAATAGAAAAGTTAATTTTAGAAGTTATATCACCCTCAGAATTGACATGGCATACATGGATGTATCTAGTACTTGTAGCAATTAAACCCTTCAGGAATGCCTAGAACAGCTGTAAGGCACCAAAATCATGCTCCCTAAACCTCCTTATCCTGATACATATCTATCTGCCTGTCAATTTGCATAGGGACATCACTCTATCTTCTTGAGCAAACACAATGATGCTTACTTCACACATGCTGTGCTTCTTGTCAGTAAGTAATCTGTAAAACATATTAAACCATAAAGCATTTGGTTAACAGTTTTATGAGCACAGTCCACAATGAAAGGTAATTTCCAGCATCTAAAAGTCATCTGCTAAATGCATTGAAACAAGGCAGCATATATCACATAAAGGGTGAGTTATTGGTAACCTTGCATTTGTGTTTTCTGCACCTAGTTTAGTATGTTGTTTAATTTTTGTCATATCTTCCTCGTCTTTGTTTGCATTTGAGACCAGTGTGAGAATTAAACACCTGCAGAGCAGATGAAAAAAGAGGGAAAGCAAACAGTTTCTGTATCTCAAAAATGAAGAAATAACCAGGGACCTTGGAGATATGCAGACTTGGAGATTAACCAATGCAAAGAATGAAAAGCAGGCAGTGGTAGAGGTAGGGAGGGCAGTTCAGGCAACATAAAAACTTTATAACAACAAAGTAGTATTGGGAATACATCTTTTGAACTTTTGAGCTGAAAAGTCAGGAGTGAAAAATTAAGTCTGTTGGTGAGCTTAGGAGCCATCTATAAATATCTATGAAAGTCATAAACTGCTGAGGAATGTTAGAAAAATAAATTTGTGCATAACTAATCTGGCCTAATAACAAACTATGAATGGTTGTACAGTCAAATAAGCAAAACCAAGAAAATGTAACTGAAAATCAGAACAGGCATTCAGTGCATAGGCTTTATTCTTTGTCAGCACAAAGGAGCAGAAGTATGGAGGCCGAAGTTGATCACGGTCGTAGCAAAGAAAGTAAGTACAATAATTTAAACAGCCTTTGCACCATCCTATTGCTATATGTATTCTAAGGAGGTAAATGTGTCTTGCTTGAGATTTTTTGCTCAGTATAAGAAACTTAAGTGACATTCTGAGAGTTACAAGGCCAGTAAGAGAAGGGGCTGGGAGGATTCAAACCCAGGTTGTTGACTTTGCAGCCCACTTTACTTCCCTGCCTCTCAGTGTTGTAAAGGCATCACAGCACTGTGACTCTGAGAACTTCTGCAGTTTAACAGGATTTGTTTATACTTTTATCCTGTAAATTGCATTCTTACTGGGTTTCAGTAAATCTAGATAAAGTAGGAAGTTGATAACTAAAATAAACTGATGTAGCATTCATTATCTGTTGACTCAGCAGAGGCTGTTGCTGGAACTTTATAACGTGAAGCTCATTTCTCACATGGTTATTAGCAAACATCTCATAACCAAAGCTTTCAGTCCTTGTTTATGCACAGTATGTATACCTAAGAAGGCACCAGTTTTGTTACCATTTTGAATGTGTATATTTTATTGAATTTACTGATTTCAGGTTTGTTGCACTTTACATATTATTACTGCTCAAAAACCTGTATGTTAAAAATCTCTGTTGGATCTGTATTTTTGTGTTTTTTACTGTCTTACTTTTGCAAAAGTGAACTTGTTTATGAAATATGCAACAAAATTACATAAATCAATTATGACATTATTGATGTAGCGAACTCTGAGAAAAGAAGAAGATGTGAAAAGGAAGTATGTATGCATGTATGTATATGTCAGAGAGAGGAATGAAAGGTGCACAAACATTACCGATGATCATGTTTAATCAGTCAACAGATTCTAGAATGAGCTAGACCACAGTGTTAGCCATAAACAGTAGGCAGACTGTGAAAATTAGAAATATTGTGATTGGTTAATAAGAGCTAGGGAAGCACGTAACTTAAGTAAAGGTGATACTTAATTGTAATTTGTAGAAGTGAGGCCTACGTCTTTGCTCTTATGTTGATGTTTTGGCTAGTATTTGCCTGCCTCATGCTAAAAAAGCTCAGACACCAAACCTGAGGTGAGGGTGTCTACTTCCAGCTTCTCTGGCAAGGATGTTTGCATGATAGATGATTTTAAACACCAGTGTTCATTTTGCAGTTTAACTCTTTGCTTTGTAATGTACCTTTTTCAAAAATTCATCACTTTTGAAAACTTTAACCAGCTGAAGTAGTGTTTCCTTTCTGTCACCTTTTTAGTAAGTCTGAATCTTAACCTTCCTAGTAGACATAAAATATAACCTATATTTTCATGACAGTTTCTGTTCGCTATGGAACACCGACCAAATTATGCCACATGAAGACCAGCATGGCATATCATGCAGTTGGAAAGATAATCACAACCCAGTAGTGTCCCGAGTGCAGCACCTCTGTTATACCAATACTGCATACCATCCAAAGTGTCATATACCACAGCAGTGTGGATATCACGTTAAATACTGAATAGTTATTGTACCAGCTGCCCTGTAAAGTGACATATACTCATGATGCCTGCATAGTGCATCATGTAAAGTGGTAGGTACTTATCACACCAGAACTACACAGCATGGAAATGCTTTGATATACTGGGACATTATCTGAGTCTTTTGTATAGGTTTAGCTGGTGATGTAAAAAGGAAAGAAATGCATTACACAAGTTTTAAAGTTGTGGAGTACATAGACTTGGGAGAGAAGTCTTTGGGGATGCTTTACTGAAGTCATATGGGTTAAACCTAAATAAGTTTTGTAGAACAAATACCCCCCCAACACATGCACTCTGTCCCAACTGGCTATTCTTACTGAGGTTCTGACATAGCTACTTGCAGACTGCTGCATGCATCTCACCTCTGCTTTTCCTGTTCACTGACAGTTCCTGCTGCTTTTCTTAAGCGGTGAGGTGGATCTGCACATCCACCCAGTTCCACAGGATGGCAGTGGTGGACACCTTAACACATCTGCTATATAAAGTACCTGTATCACCCCCATTAAGAGGTTAATTGCTTCTAAAAAATGATAACCTGATGCACTAGTAATAGTTGCTTCATTTCTTTCACTTTTTTGAATGCTAGTATCTATAAAATCATCTGATTCTTTCTGAAACTGCTTTTTTCATCTTTTATTTATTTGTCCGTATTATATTTTATTTTTTAAATAGGCCAGTAACTTCATTGGGTGACTTTAGTTCGCAAAGGATCAGTGTATATACAATAGATTTATAAACATCAGCATGAACATGGCAGCACAGAGTTTAACTCTAAACATACAGAGGATTTGCATTGACAGGGACCAGACTATGGATTATAACATCCCTAGTCATCTTCAGGTTTTCTTTATGTACGTCATTTGTTTAGATGTATTTGTTGAGTGAGAAGTTCCAGCTGTGATAAATTTGCTTTTATCAAATGCTAGTGGAGGAAAACATTAAACAATTACACATAAATTAACACATACTAGATATTTACATTAATAAAATTACACTATGATATACAAAGAAAGACATCACATGCTTAATATGTGATACATAAACAGAACATACAAGCTAGAATAAACTTTTTATGATAGTTGAAAAGCAAGGACATTAGCACTGATGACAAATTATATAAATGTAGAAAAACTGAAGAAAATAAGATGCATGTCCTATGGATATGTTCCTGTAGGATGCACATTGTAAGGGGGAGGATTCTGTAAAACACTGTTCTCTCTGAGCCCTTATTCCCCTAGTCCATGGTCACTGTGTTGTCAGTTTACTTTGGTGTTTACCTTCACCAGGCCTATGGTCACTGGATCCTTTAGTGATATGAGTTTTCTATGGGAGGTGAGTCAGCCTATGGAACTGGCTGCATAATCTACATATTACTGCACCAAAGACTATAATAAAATAACGAGAGACTAGAATATTCTTAAAGGAAAAGTGAGATACAGCATGATACACTTTAAAATTTTAACCTTCAGAATTTGTTAATTCATTTTTAATTCTTAAACTTGCATTGATTTTGTTTAACTTTTGTAAAGCAATATTTCTGACTTGCTGAGTACTTCTATATTTTCACTGATAAATACTAGGCAATCAGTTTGAGGACTTTTACATGCCTAACCATTATCCCAGGCAGTGACCGAAGATGAGAATCACACCCTGTACTTTGTGTCTGTGAGGTAAACATCTTTTGGCAAACCTCAGCCACAGCTTCAAAAGCTGTATACGTTTGCCATCAATAATTACTTCCACTTGTAATATAATGGCTGACTTCTAACTGCTACAGATAAGCTGACTGAAATACGCATTTCTTTCTTTCCTCTATTCCCTGTGCCTGATTCAGAAAACCTCATGTAAAACTGTAAGGGGTAACTGACTAAATGAAAGGCTGTATGAAGGATCACCATTCATAAACATGGGGTTATTAACCTTAGGCAGTATTTGACTGAGTGTGAACTTGTTATGCCCAGCAAATCCTGCAGCCTAGATATACATATATATATATATATATATATATATATATATATATATATATATAAATTGGGCTACTGTTGGCCGAAGGAGGAGAAGAGGTGGAAGGCATGCCCGAGGGCAGGTAAAGGCTAGGACTGTGGTAGTGATGGTTGGAACTTTGAATGCTGGCAGTATGACTGGTATAGGGAGAGAGATAGCTGATATGATGGACAGAAGGAAGGTTGGTATATTGTGTGTGCAAGAGACCAGATGGAAGGGGAGTAAGGCTAGGTGTATCAGAGGTGGGTTCAAATTGTTTTATCATGGTGTGGATGGGAGGAGAAATGGTGTAGGGGTTATCCTGAAGGAACAGTATGCTAAGAGTGTTTTGGAGGTGAAAAGAGTGTTGGATAAAGTGATGTTTATGAAGCTGGAAATTGATGGTGTAATGATGAATGCTGTTAGTGCATATGCTCCACAAGTTGGGTGTGCGAGGGATGAGAAAGAAACATTTTGGAGTGAGTTGGATGAAGGGGTGATGACTGTACCCAAGGGTGAGAGAGTGGTGATTGGAACAGATTTCAATGGGCATGTTGATGAAGGGAACAGAGGGGATGAGGAGGAAGTGATGGGTAGGTATGGTGTTAAGAAAAGAAATGCAGAAGGTCAGATGGTAGTGGATTTTGCAAATAGGATGGACATGGCTGTGGTGAATACGTATTTTAATAAGAGGGAGGAGCATAAGGTGACATACTAGAGTGGAGGAAGGTGCACACAGGTGGATTATATCTTATGTAGAAGGGCCAGTCTGAAGGAGATTGGAGACTGTAAAGTCGTGGCAGGGGAAAGTGTAGTTAGGCAGCATAGAATGGTGGTTTGTATGATGACATTGGTGATCAAGAAGAGGAGGATGAGTGTGAGGGCAGTACCAAGGATCAAATGGTGGAAATTGAAAAAGGGTAATTGTGAGGTGGAGTTCAGGGAAGAGTTAAGACAGGCACTGGGTGGCAGTGAAGTGTTACAGAATAGCTGGGTAACTACAGCAGAGTTAGTAAGGGAGACTGCTAGAAAGGTGCTTGGTGTGACATCTGGAAAGAGGAAGGAGGACTAGGAGACATGGTGGTGGAATGAGGAAGTACAGGAGAGTATACAGAGAAAGGGGTTGGTGAAAAAGAAATGGGATTGTCAGAGAGATGAAGAAAGCAGACAAGAGTATAAGGAGATGAGGTGCATGGCAAAGAGAGAGGTGGCGAAGGCTAAGGATAAGGCGTATGAAGAGTTGTATGAAAGGTTGGACACTAAGGAGGGAGAAAAGGACCTGTACTGATTGGCTAGACAGAGGGACCAAGCTAGTAAAGATGTGCAACAGGTAAGGGTGATAAAGGATAACGAGGGAAACTTACTCACAAGCAAGGAGAGTGTGTTGAGCAGATGGAAAGAGTACTTTGAGGGGTTGATGAATAAAGAGAATGAGAGGGAGAGAAGGTTGGATGATGTGCGGATAGTGAATCATGAAGTGCAGTGGATTAGCAAGGAGGAAGTAAGGAAAGCTATGAAGAGGATGAAGAATGGAAAAGCTGTTGGTCTAGATGACATACCTGTGGAAGCATGGAGGTGTTTAGGTGAAATGGCAGTGGAGTTTTTAACTAGATTGTTTAATAAAATCTTGGAAAGTGAGAGGATGCCTGAGGAATGGAGAAAAAGTGTTTTGGTACCAATTTTTTAAGAATAAGGGTGTTGTGCAGAGCTGTAGTAACTACAGAGGGATTAAATTGATCAGTCACAACATGAAGTTATGGGAAAGAGTAGTGGAAGCTAGGTTAAGAAGGGAGCTGATGATTAGTGATCAGCAGTACGGTGTCATGCCAGGAAAGAGCACTACAGATGCAATGTTTGCTCTAAGAGTGTTGATGGAGAAGTACAGAGAATGTCAGAAGATGTTGCATTGTGTCTTTGTGGACTTAGAGAAAGCATATGATGGGGTGCCTAGAGAGGAGTTGTGGTATTGTATGAGGAAGTCGGGAGTGTCAGAGAAGTATGTAAGAGTGGTACAGGATATGTACGAGGATAGTGTGACAGCGGTGAGGTCTGCGGTGGGAGTGATGGATGCATTTAAGGTGGAGGTGGGATTACATCCAGGATCAGCTCTGAGCCCTTTCTTATTTGCAATGGTGATGGACAGGTTGACAGACAAGATTAGACAGGAGTCCCCATGGACTATGATGTTTGCAGATGACATTGTGATCTGTAGTGAGCGTAGGGAACAGGTGGAGGAGACCCTGGAGAGGTGGAGATATGCTATAGAGAGAAGAGGAATAAAGGTCAGTAGAACTAAGACAGAATATGTGTGTGTGAATGAGAGGGAGGATAGAGGAATGGTGAGGATGCAGGGAATAGAGGTGGCGAAGGTGGATGAGTTTAAATACTTTGGCTCAACATTTCAGAGTAATTGTGAGTGTGGAAGAGAGGTGAAGAAGAGAGTACAGGCAGGATGGAGCGGGTGGAGAAGAATGTCAGGAGTGATTTGTGATAGATGGGTACCAGTAACAGTGAAAGGGAAGGTCTACAAGAGGGTAGTGAGACCAACTGTGTTATATGGGTTGGAGACAGTGGCATTGACAAAAAGGCAGGAGTCAGAGCTGGATGTGGCAGAGTTAAAGATGTTAAGATTTGCACTGGGTGTGACAAGGGTGGACAGGATTAGGAACAAGTATATTAGCGGGTCAGCCCAGGTTGGAAGGTATGGAGACAAAGCCAGAGAGGCAAGATTACGTTGGTTTGGACATGTGCTGAGGAGGGATGCAGAGTATATTGGGAAAAAGATGCTAAGGATGAAGCTGTCAGGTAACAGGAAAAGAGGAAGGTCTAAGATAAGGTTTATGGATGTGGTGAGAGAGGACATGCAGGTGGTTGGTGTGGCAGAGCAAGATGCAAAGGACAGGAAGAAATGGAAACAGATGATCCACTGTGGCGACCCCTAACTGGAGCAGCCAAAAGAAGAAGAAGATATATATATATATATATATATATACATACACACACACACACACACACACACACACACACACACAAACACACACACACACACACACACACACACATACACACACACACACACACACACACACACACACACACACACACACACACTGATCCCAAACAAAATATTTTCAGTACTGAGACAGAAGGTTGGTAGCCCTGCAGCACAGTGTAGAGACAACACTTCTGTGCACAAAGTGTACCACAATCAAGCTGTCTGTCAGGTATTGCAGAGAGTAAATGTTCCAAGTTGCCTTTCTGTAGGAAAGAGTACAAGGTTTCATTCTTTCCACCACCATTTGCCTGCTCTGTCACTCTGACCAAGTTACTTAATCAAACAATGCTCTCGGTTCACACTTGAAAAATGACATTTGTGTCCAGTGAGCCTACCTGGTCAACAGGTGAAAAAAAATGTGCCTGATCTATTCCTGTACCAGCTCTGTTCAAGGAGAACTAATACTGACATTAACTTTCCATTGTGTAAAATTTTATACACTGATCATTTACTGAGAAGCTCTACAAGTGCCCCTTACCCCGATTTCACTGAAACATTAGGATGCTAGGGGGGCAATGGCTTGCTGAGTGAGGGCCACATGGTCTCAGAATGCAAAACAAGTAAGAGGAACTTAGTGCCAGTTTACTGTGATCTGTAAAATTTGCATTGACAAAATAAGTTTTGTGGCATGCCAGTGTACTGGTATTTGCTCAGTGTGGTAATTCCTTTTGGCCTTTGTTAATGTGTTTAATGAATAGCACAGATTTCATGTAACACAGACTACATATTAAATAACAAATAAAACCTAAAGTTATGACAGAAAGTTTTTTTTTTTCCTGTGGTACAGGCATTATCACGCAAAATGTCCAAAACAAGTATTTTTCACAAGTTTCTATAAACCATGCTGAGACCTGACTGAATTCAATTACTAAATATTCTTACTTTCTGCATATTTAATCAGTTTGCTATGTCCCTCTGCAGTCCATCAGGAGCTGTAGTATTTTAAGCTCTGCATGCCTTTGGTGGTTAAATGTTGAAAACAGATAGCAATATATGTTTCTTGAAATGTTTTTACAAAGTGAGGATATAAAACTTTATGGAGCTCTTAAATCAGTCAATGTCAAGGAGCTATTTTCTTAGGAAGAAGCCATGTAATCACATTTTTACCCTTAATATTTGTCTCATTTCGCATACACCATTTTCACCACTTAACAAATCACAGAAATGCTTTCACTCATGTCAGCCTTAATCTGCTCTGCACGATGAACTTGTTTATATAACAATATATTTAAGCTAGGATGTACAAATCAGAGCATAAATGCAATTCACAGAAATGAAATCATTTTACTCTTGAAGAAAAGCGTAAACAAAAGGAGCCTGCAAAGGAAGAGTTGTACCATTCCTCTGTAGACAGTCTAAAACTAAGAATTCCAAATGGTGATATAATAATATTAATGTTTAAATTATATAAATTAAAATTACTGCTATAATACTTACAGTGCTAAAAGGAAGTAAACTATTTCAAGTAAAAGTTATGGTTTACAATCATTTTGATGAAGTGCAGGGTATCAAGATGTACATGTTTGAAATGCAGGTTGCAAATGTGCATAAAAACGAATAAAAAATGATCAACTCCCCAACTGCAAATGCTAGTGTGCATTTGCTGTTGTGAAGTCGATGTTCTGCATGGAAATCGCAATACAGTGGGGATCGGGAAATGTACCCATTTCCTCACTACAGTGCAATCTTGGAGTTTGCATATATAATTAGCAGGGGGTGTGGGGGTGCAGGAGGCTTGCCCCCCGCTAAACATTAGTTGGACATGTCTGGCCAGTAAGGTACGCTGGATAATGTCGATTATGTTGAAAATGGACTTGTCGACATTACTGGTTTCGTCTTTGTGCCTTTCAGATGTTTGTAATTTCAAGTATAGTTGTCGAATAAGTCATTACTCGATGGAATGCCTTGCAAGGTTTTGATAGTAAGCCAAAATTATTATATGAATCTGTGCTACTGAAAATAACAGACTTCTGAATTATAAATTTCAGGAAAATTCTAGTGCGCCATCTATTACACTTACTGAATACTGTGAATCTTAAACTCATCTTGTGCTTTAAAATATGTGTAATGAGTACAGGACAGCTGAACCCATGGTTCCCTTGTGAAAGGAACTTGATGTCCCAGAGTAACTACTGCTTATCAAATTAACTGTCATGAAATTATAATAAATAAATAAATAAATATCATAGCTAAGTTACTGAATGATAGTTGTAGGACAGTAGTAGTTATTTCTGATACAATATCCCCAGGGAAATTTGGCTTTAGAAAATACACGTTTATAGTGGATGTAGGAATCCACCATTGGGTGTAACCTTTTCTTCCATTTATAATTTTCATGAATAGGGTATCAAGGTACAGCCAAGGTTTGTTCAGTATGGACATGTGAAGACCATACCTTTATTGTCTACAGATAGATTATATTGTCCTCTTAGCCACAAGTGACTGATCTCTCTAGTGTGTGGGGAAGTGATTTGTTATCGAGTGTGAAATGGATGAAAATAAGCACCTACAAATCAAAGGTCACGGTTCTCTCCCAGATAAGTGGGAACTGCTACCACAGATGGATAAGTTTAGTACCTTGAACTAAAGTGATTATAGAAGGGATTAGGTTATTGGCTAGATAAGTGGGAACTGCTACCACAGATGGATACATTCAGTACCTTGAACTAAAGTGATTATAGAAGGGATTAGGTGATTGGCTAGATAAGTGGGAACTGCTACACAGATGGATAAGTTTAGTTCCTTGAACTAAAGTGATTATAGAAGGAATTAGGTGATTGACTACCAGATAGGTGCTGTAGAATTACTGCTGGGGGTTATAAAAGACTGTGCTGCTGAAGTGAATCATGAGTCATAGACCAAAGCTGTTAGTTTCAGGTCAGTCTACATCCCATCAAGGCCAATGACCTTTAGCACTAGGCAGTGCTGGAAAGGATGAGATCACAGATAAAACTGAGAGAAATGAGTTTCTTAAGCAGAGTAATTTGGCTGATTCTCTGTGATAAAATGAGAAGCTTGGTAAGCCAGGAGGCTATTTTAGAGGGCAATCATGGCTCCTGCACTTTGAGATAGTTACGGCACCTTGAGAGGATGTTTTCTGCACTTCTTACACTGGAAGTGTACCTGCACAATCCACTGGGACAGACTAAGGACAAATCAGAAGAGTTACATCTTTTATCTTGCAAGGAAATATCTGAGGATCATGTGATGAGTTGGGGACTGATGTTAGGATAGGTATGTCTACTCTACTCTGCTCGGCTTGATTACTACCACAACCTTCACCAGGACAATCAATTTAAAAAATGCTTCGGATATACTGCTTCATTTTCTTCCTCTCTCTCTTTCATAGACACACACCACATAATTTCTGTTGTTGTCATCTCCTACAACAATTTTTGTATTACTTCTTACTTTGGTTTCTAATACATTCAGTGCTGACCTTTTATGGTCTAAGATCTCTGTGCTTGTGTGAATTTCCAGCAATACTCCCAAGTTTTGTGAATTAAACAATAGCAGGGTCACTGTTGCCCAGTGGCTCCGTTTCATCTACTTCCAGGATGTTTTCCTTCTTCAGCTGTCACCACAATTTCTCCTAAAATCATTTTCTTCTTTACCTTTACCTTGGATGTGGACACCACTCAGTTTACTGTGGTAAGATTACAGTGACTCTCCTCTGATTCTGCCCATCATTGTCCCTGTGTCAGTCATCATTCTGTGTCTATCAGGGTATTTATTTCCTGTATCTCGGTAAGAGTACACTGATTCTTTCCATTATCGTCTATGTGTCAGTCATCCTTCTGTGTCCATCAGTGTCCTTTCCTGTATGTAGTCATTTGTATACCAAAATCACCTATCAGGTGTCATACCTACTGCTCAGTTCTCAAAATGAATATCTCAACTTGTTTTTTATCACTTTGATTTCCTTAATGTATTCCACATGGCATACTTTCATGTGCCGTGTATATCAATGTGACCATTATGTCTACAATGTCTACACTTCCATCTAGAATGCATCTAACAACTGTCTGATTTTTTCCACTGCTGTGGCATTGCACATCATTACTTTTCAGGAATCACTTCCTTGCTTGTTTTCTTCACTGCCTTTTGTTATTTTTTACTTTCCTCCTCTGCCTCTGTCCTTCTACTATATCCTTACTAGTGATGCTTCTCCGCTGCATTTAGATTAAAGGGACTTCTGTTCAATAGAGAAGTCCGGTCTTTGACAACCTCCTTTGCATCCACACTTCGACACAGACTGTGTGTAGGCAAAGACTCTTGTCTTTCTCACAAATAGTACAAGCCTCATTTCTAAATCTTCTTCTTGAACTCCTCAACTTCCTGCAGTAATCCTTCTGCTCCACTGATGATAGTTGACTACTTAACTGCCAGATATTTTGTTGGGGCTGGCTGAATTCCCAAGATTCAGTGATAATCTTTACCAAAGTTTATTGATGGTCCTTTGATTACTAAGACATCTGGTCCTATGACCATAGACCTGTCTACAAAAATTACAGATTTTTCAGTGTGGGATAGCTGTCTGATGATTAGATTTTCTCACTCTTTGTACTGCGATCTATGTTTTTTCCTTAAAGACAAGGTATTTCCCTTCATACCTGGCCTTAATGGAAGTTGTGGCACCTCTGATACCAATTGATGACAGCTCCTTTCAGTTTGTGATGCTAATGAGAGTTTCTTATGTTCATGTCTGCCTGGGATGTCAGAATGTGCTTTCTTGAGGTTTTACCTTTAACATTTTTTTATTTATTTTGTTGCAGCATTTCTTTTGACTTTGAGGGGATCTTTGACTATGAATGAACAGGGATTATGAGATTTTTCAGAGAGATGAAAGTTTGTTATACATGCACAGGGTTTACTCCAGTAGAATTAATGGTTGAGACTCACTGTCTCATTTCTGGGCACATTATCTTCATCAAGGACATTGATTTATTGTTGTCATCATCCCACTTGATACGAAGAGTTTACCAGAGGCACACTGGATGTCAACTCTCTGGACTTTTTATATGATGTCAGAAAATCAGCTACGGTTCATGTTCATTAAAAAGTGAAGGATGACAACAAAGTAGTATGCATGGAGCATGACATCATCTCGCAGCTCATAGTTAACACATGTCAAAGCTTTCCCTCACATCAGGCACTGATATATTGTATCTTCAACTAAATTTTCTGTTTGCAGTTAGAAGAGATGCATACCAAAGTGCTAGCCTCATCCTTCTCCAAAACCAGTCCTTCAATAGCCTGCTCTGGGAGGGAAGTGTAAATTTTGTGGACTTGAGGAATTTGTTAAAATGAAGTTATATTCCACATTCTGCGTGACAATTCTAGACCTTGATAAGCTTTTTCTTTTTAAATAACTAGAACAGAAAGGGGTGTGGGCATTCATGGTGTGTCCAAGGCTGGCACAGTCATCAGCATACTGGATACCAAGAGAAGCATAGGTTGTAATAGCAGATAAGGACCATATTGCCTGTATTATCTGCCCTTTATTTTTTACTGCTTAAATCCTATATATGTAACAGCTTACTGCCAACCCATACCAACTCATAATAAAAACAGCCTTATGACTGTGTCATGTATTCTTCAAATAAGCCACTGTATTTTGATTTATTACATCTTCAAGATGGCCTTCAGTCATTAATGGCCCTTTCTGTGCAGTAATATCTTCTTTTAACTCATCTCAATAGACAGCCTTATATGTGCTGTACTACTCTGATTCAGCTTTTCCTCAGTATGGTTCCAGGCTGGGCTCCGTGGATTCCCTTGAAGTATTTGAATGTTTGTAACATACTCCCCTGTGTCTGGTTTCCTAAAGACTATATGCATTAAGCACTTTGGGTGTTTCTTTACAGGGAGCTGATGATAGACAATTGCCATGTCTATTGCCCATGTAGGAATCCATCATTACTCTTTATAGTTGTATACTGACAGAGTCTCCAGATTTGACATGGTACTCTTGATGAAGCCCTGCCAACTATCTGTACAGATAGCACACTAACCTATCTTTTCCTGCAGGCAGTGTTTTTTCTGTACTCTCCAGGATTCTACAAGCCTTCCTTGATTTTTTCTCACAGCTAATTGGATAACTCTGTGTCATGTAATATGAACATAACTGGGCCCATTCCTCATTTGTTGTTGTGTCAACCCCAGTCCCACATGTACACACATGTATGTACTCTCTGCTTGGTTTTCTGGGTCTCAGGCACAATACTTCACAATTAATTATTTAAACTGCCATGTTTTTGATAACTCCCCATCCTTGCCAACTCTCTTGTTATCCTGTCAGCATCTTTTCTTGCATTAATACTGCTGCAAAACGTTATACCAACAAGGAAAAGACACACTTTTCCTTCCAGACCTTTCCTAAGGTCATTTTCAGTGAAAAGGACTGACTCTTGCTATGACACCCCTGTTATTCCAGTTGTTACTTTCCTTCTGTTTGCGAGAATTCTGTTTATTATGATGGTCTGTATCTTGCTGGCTAGCCACTGTTTTACCCATCTTCCCAACCTAGGTGCCCCTGTTTGGTAGCCCTTCAGGTGGTTTCATTTCAAATGTTTTGATAACATCTAAGGACATGCCCCCTGTCCCTTCTGATATAATTCACTCATTAACCTGTCAAAGAAATGTTATTTGTTTGACACAGCATTCCTGTGATGAATCCATGCTGCCTTAGGTGTTCTGTCCTGCTGGCTTCCATTTAGTGGGACCTTTGAATCCCCATCCATTTGTAGCAGTGCTAGTAGCACAACAGGTAGCATACTTGCCTTTAGTGCAGAAGGCTGTGGGTTCTACTCCCACACCATGTACATGGTGTGCTGATATTGCAGTGCTTCCTTTAAGGGGGAATGAGGGAGCTGTGCTCCCAAATTTGTCTTCTTAGGGATTGGGAGGGTGGCCTAATGGTTAAGATGTTTTCCTTACAAACACAAGGTGCAGGGTTCGAGTCTCACAAGGGATAATTGGCTAGGCTTAAAATGGCTTGCAAGGGCAGTTAGCCAAATACTAATCTATGAACTAATCTAATCTATTAGAATAACTGCTAGATTGATATGGAACAAAGTCAGAGCAACAAAACATCCATGTTTAACTGTGGTTTGGATAATGAACCTACTTTTGAACCACTATAGATAGGAATGGGGGTCTTCAACTTTTTCTAGTACCTTATGTGTTTTTATTCACTTGTGGGCATAGCAGACAGTATTTTTGTGGAGGATGTTACTTAAAATCCTCTTGAAACATTAGGCCTTGAAATTGTTTAATACTAAATTCCTTTTGAATGGGCTTTACCATCTTTAAGGGTTAGAGTCAGACAGATGAAAGTAGAAGTTTTGATAGGATAATAACTTATCTGTGTGATGTTGATCTCACATGACTGTGATGATATGGAAGTCCTTCTTGATAGGGAAATAGAGTAGTAAAGTAGGTCCAAATGCGTGTTTCTAACTAGTATTTCTAGGTATAACCAAACACACTAGTCATGTTGGACACATTTCATAGATAGTAGAATGCTAACAAAGTTTATTTTTCCTGCCCGATTTTCCCTATGGCTCAATCCTAGCACAACAAATACAGCTTCTGCAGTGAAATCAGCGCAAAGCTGATCTTGGCTTCCATAGGGGTGTTGGTTAAGGTCAGTCAAAGATGGAGTAGAACTACCCCTCGACAAGCTCATCGATATTACAAAGCAGCTGTATGGACAAATGACAGTGATTTTTTTTTTAACATGGAATATTTACATGCTGATGAACAACAGGTACAATGATAAAAAAATAAAAATAAAATGGCTACTATTATCTCCACTGGACATTAACGTAAAATGAGCAACATCAACAGTATTGTTCAAGGCAGAATGTTATGAAATAAGCATTATTTGAAGCAAAAGGGTGAAGGTTTTTCCTCCTTCTGGAACGATCCATCAGCTCATTTAACCCTTTCTGGCCCTGGATACTTTATCACTAGCTCATTAACACCTGACATGCACATCATTATATTTATACACATGATTAGTTGCTGCATCTCTCCCTTTTTTCTTTTTGAAATATTTTTAGGGACTCTACCTCTTATCAATAATCTTCATTTTTCTCATTCCTCAACTGGTTAATTCATTCCTTCATAAGAGTTAAGGAGGCAAACATCACTCTATGGCTAGGGCTTTTTTTTTAAATACAGCTGAACATATCTTAGATAATGGATGAACTGTCCCTAACTGTGGGGTGGGTAGAGCATACAATGATGCCTCATGCATGTCATGTCACACTATGCATCAGTCTACTCCAGCTACACACCCCACTCCTCTCCCATTGCTGTATTTATGCTGTGAATGTAGCTATTGAATTACCTTCCAATTTGCTTAGTGCCCCTCATGGGCAACTCCTTCTATAACTGGTGCCACTATTTGAACCCATGTCTCCTGAGTCAGAATCATGTTTCTGTCCATCTGTGCCACGGAATTAACTTCTCCCTGTTTATGACTTTTTTTATAGTACTTCATTTGCTTTGTCCCACATTACAATCTTACAAATGCCGTTCATATTATCTATACCTGAATATCGACCCACTTCTTTCTTTGTACATACTTTGGCTGCATGACTATCAGTGCTGTTGTAACTTGGCAGGATAATGTAATGAATCCTAACAGCAGACTCATATGAAGAACTCTGCTAGCAATTTCAAATCAAATTTTAATCAATAGCAACAGAAATGCAGAGAAAATATGATACTGCCTTCTTTTTCACTAATATAAGTCTTCAGATAGTTTGCAGTTTTACTGTACCTTAATTTTAAGTAATTCTGTGAAAGCTATGATACTGTTACATTTGAGAAGTTGTGAATGCTGCATTTAATTTTGAACTGAAATCATAGCCATGACTAGACATTAGGAATATTGAACAATAAGCACTACAGGTAATTTGCAGGTAAGAACATTTGACTGATTCCTTTTTATTGACACAGTATTTAAATATGTAAATTCTTAAAGATGGTTTTACATAAAGCAGTCTTAGTTAAAGGATTGTTTTCTTTACCACTTTAGAAATCTATTTATAGCATTATTTGCAATAATAGTATAAAACATTTGCATTATCTGAGTAAACCTATACTGAATTAATATACCCTAACACTTCTGATTCTAGTCTTTTACCTATCGTTTATTATGGGAGTCTGTTTATGACATCATAACAATTTTTGATAATAAACCATGACTGCACACACAGGGGGGTTATGATTTGTGGGTGAAAGGGAGGAAAGGCTTGTGAGCTTGCTATGTTACCTTTGGGTTATGGAGAGCTTTGACTTCACTCAAGTGGTTTTAATTACTAGCCATAAGTTTGGATATTCATCATCCTTAATTTTTCATCTTGGTCTAGAGGCCAGAGCCTTGATGGTTGAACCTGTGCCCTGGCCAGATCATAACGTAGTTAACTTGATGCTCAACTTTCTCATGGTCCAGTTTTCTGATTTGAAACTGGTAAAATGTGAGAAATTTAAGTGTGTCAACCTGGGCATCTTATGTTCAGTGCTGGATCAGCTAGTTGCGGGGGTCAGTGTGGATGATTTAGATGTGACAGTGATGGCATAAATGGTGCAGTTACTGGTGTTCTGAATCAGATTGACCCAGTTAGTGTACATCCTATGGCTCAACAAGAACTGTGATTTGACCATGAAGTTAGGTGGATGGATATAATAGGGAGGAGGTTGGAATGAAGGTAGGGTAGATCACATCTTCTTGAGGATAACTCTGTTCTGGATAAGCACTGTGCTCAGTGACCAGATGGAGATCTTACAGAAGGAGGCCATACTTGTGACTAAAGAGATCTCTATTACATCTAAGCATCCATCTATGATCTTTTGGGTGGTTGACAAATATGCTACAGCGTTAATTCATACATGGGATTTGTGGTAACAACTTATTTGCTGGGGAAATTAATTGGTCGCATTGACTTATGTTAATGCAACATCCCAATCCCATGTTAAAAATGAGAAAAACAAGACTGATGATGACAACAACTTGAGGGTTATGTGGCTAGGCTTTTTCATTGTCACCTAGGCCTTCAGCATGTTATGAATCTATGAGCATGTGCTCACGCTGTGCAGCCTGGTCTGTGTGACTACCCTTACATTTATTTTTCCTCTGAAGAGTGTAGAGAAGCTGCACACTTTTTTGCAGACAAGATTTCTAGGATAAAATGTGTTTTTGCCAACATTTGAACAGTGGGCATTGCTGGTTGTCTGACGTGGGTTATCCTGGTATAAGATAATTACATGGATTTTGATGAGCTCATAGATGTGGTTTCAGCTATATGTCCAACCTCTTCTGCTATGGATGCTTTCCCTGTGAGACTGTTACTGTGATGCCTCAAATCATTAAGAATGATATTTTTTTTTACTGTTCACAACTTATTGAGGAAGTGGGGATTTCCAGTTATACTAAAATAGGCTTTGGTATCTCAGTCCTCAAGAAGCTATTTCTGGATGCAAACCTTCTGGAGAATTGTCACCCATCTCAAAACTCACATTTATTTGAACGGTGGTCTACAACATATCTGACATCCACTAGCTTACTTGATCTTTGTCAGTCGGGCTTTAGATCAAAGCACAGCTTGAAGACAACTTTCTTTGGATTAGTACATGACTTACTTGCGTGAAGGATCAATATAAATATTCCATTTTGGATCTTTGATTTCTAGTGGCCTTTGACACTGTGGACCATGGGAGCCTCATCCAGTATCTGAGTTTGCACTATTGATTAGCTTCTGTCTTTGAGTGGTTTGCCTTAATCTCCAAGCCATACTCAGTGAGTGGTACCTGGTCTGAATTCATGAAACTTTTACTCACTTGATTTGGTTTGAATTCATGAATTTTTTACTCACTTGATTGCAGTGTGTGCCAGGATTTAATTATGGCTATGCTTTTGTTGACTGTGCATATTTTGATACTTAGTGACACCATTTTAAGGAGAGGTATTTTCTATTGGCCATGTGTTGATGATATTCTATTAACTCTCTTGTTTTCTTTGGAGTTTTTCTGATTTTTTTTTTTTTTTTTTTTTGTTAGCAACAGCTCTGATTTGATTCCTGGTTAGACATAACACAATTATTTGAGACTTAGCCTGGCTAAGACTGAAGCAATCTTGGCACTTGACATCACCTGTTCATTTTATCTTCTGCTGCTCTGCCCACTGATTGCATACAAGGGTACTCAGCTGGAATCTGTATCCCATGTTTGAAACCTGGCATTGTCCTTAGGCTGACACTGAATAACCAGTCAGCCATTGTCAGGATGACTTGTTTCCATTGACTATATCCTGAATCAGATGGTGTATATCCTTGTCCTTAGAACAGTCATTCACACTTTGCTTTTTATCCCAGCTTTCCTATTGCAATGACCTTTATCTTGGACTTTCAGATGATGAAATGGCCTGCCTGCAGCAGCAGCTGCAGAATTCCAGGCCACATTGTTAACTGGTACTGCTCATATGTGTCACATCATACCTGTACTACTGTATTTGTGCTGGCTACCAAGTGCAGTCAGATATGGTTCTAAGATTTGCATTCCAAGCCTTCTATGTCCTACATAACCCTGAGTACTGCTTTTGGAAAACGTTTCCTGTGTCCATATATCCTGACTAGGCACATGAGATCATCAGGAGAGTGTCTGATGGCTGTTCCATAAGCTTAGTTTGAGACATCTTAGAGGGTTTATTTTCATTTTCTTGTTTCAGTCCTTTAGAATTAGCTACCTTCCCTGATTTGGCCAGTTAAGTCTAAGGCCAGTATCATCTGCTTAGGAGGGTCTTCTGGAAGGGAAGATTCTTTTTCATCCAGATATATATATTTTTTTTGTAATTCAAAGCCTAACTAGTATTTTAAAATGTTTAAATGCTGTGCTAATTGCATAACATAACATTGATGGTGCAGTTTAATCTTTATTGCAAGCTAGCACACGCAAGGAAAATGGCTAGGCTTAAGCATGATACACTTTTCAATCAATCAATCAATCAATCAATAAAATAAGTATGACGTGAGTCTAAAGAAAATATCCCGTGTCACTGATATATTTTGTTTTCTGAAGAACATCAGATATAAAATCCCTGCTATCAAATTTTTCATTTTTTTCTTGGTTAATGCTACTGAAAACTGTAACCAAGGAATATGAAAGTGTTCTACTGTTAAAAACATATATTAAATGAAATGAAATATTCATTTCTGTGTTGGAGCATCAGGGTTAAGAATATGCGGCTTCAAGTACAGGATGCTTGAAATTGTGCTATTTAATACAGAATGAGACCCCTGTAGTTCTGTAAGAGTTTAGCTAGGCTAAAAGCAAAGGAAGTAACTTCACCATTTTTTTCACAAGTACGGAGTGTAGAATGTCATACTGTTTATACATAATGTGAAAACTGTTTTAGATTACTTTTATATTCTTTTGTAACTTGCAGAATGCTGCAAGATATTCCTGCATTAAATGTATTGTAGATCAGTGTTCAGGTTTGCACAAAATATGGCTGAACTTCACAAAAACTTTTTTTGCAATCAAAATCTGCACTTTGTATTTCAGTTATAGTATTTCAAGGGTATCATTTGAAACGATTCGTTTCTGATGCAGTTTTACGTAACTATCCTGAGTTTACAAAGTAAGATTTGCCTCACAGCAAAATGTTGTCGATATATGCCCACCTGAAAACTCTGAAACAAAAAAAGTTGTATTAATAAAATGCGTTTAAACAACAACTTTGGAAATGTAGGCTTAATAAGGAAGGGTATAAATAACCACAGACAAGCAGTCTGAGGAGAAAGATCAGAGCAGTATAAGAAGATATAACATACTGTTAAGTTATGTAAGCACTGAGACTAATGATAATTGTCTTTTCCCGGTCAGGGGTCTGCCAGCAGGACACCCAACCTTTAAAGAATGTACACCCATTCACGCACGCACCTACCTGCAAGCCTGACTTTAAGCATCGCTCAACCGCAGGGAAGACATACAGACTCCGCAAAGAAGGCTCTCCAGCCGAGAATTGAACAAGAGAACCTGTTGCTGGGAGGCGACCGCATACACCCACTGAGACTGATTTATTATTTTCTTCTTTTTGACTTTTCCCGGTTAGGGGTCGCCACAGCGGAACTCCGGTCTGCTAATGATTGGCAGTAGATTTTTACAGTGCCGGGGTGCCAGCCCAACACCCATCCTTCAACGAAGGCACGGCCATTCAGGCATGTCTTTCGAACGCCACTCAACCGCTGGGAGGACATGCAGACTCCACACAGAAGGCGCTCAAGCCGAGAATCAAACGGGAGAACCTCTTACTGTGAGGCGACAATGCTATCGCTGCACCACGCAACCACATGCCCAGAGAAAGCAAGGCGGTAGGCAGATAACTTTTAAAGCCGTAATGTAACTTACTATCATGCAGAACAGTTTTCCACACTAAAAAATTGTAAAAACTGTAGAAGACAGGCAATACCTTTTAAGTTGTACTTAGTGAGTCGTTAATAGTATATGAGCAACTCGACTGGGTTGTAACTTTAAGTCACATCCTGTCACGGTGTTCTATTCTTTTTCTTATCAAGCAAACAAAATAATTCTGCTTTATAACATTTTCATTTGTGACAGGAAATGTATTTCTGATATTTTGATGTTCTATAGTATTTTAGTACTGTAAGTGCTGAGGGGACCAAACGTTCTCAGAACACTGTTTGTTTTTACATTTTGTATGCGCTAATCAGTATTTACTTACTGTGCTGCAAAAATTCAGAAATGAAGAAAGCATACATGAGAATTTACTTCCTTATAGGTGAGCATCTGCTTAAAAATCAAGCTACTGTCCATCATAGCTCTCAACCTTCCATCTCCAAAATGAGCAACACTAGCCCTCATAATGTGGAACAAATGGACAAAATGTGGAACACATACTAATGGCTTACTAACATCTTCACCTAGGAAGGCCATAGGATGGTTAAAATATGCTGGTTTTACTTATAAAGAAGATATTTTAATGAATTGATATGATTCGTTTCTATTTACCATGGATTTCACTTTAAAAAATTCCTATCACTGAATGTGTGACAGAGCCTTTCAATGTGGAGCATTATAGGTTCATAGGTTCATAGGTTCATACTAGGCTATCTGCCCTAGGGCATTTATAAGCCTAGCCAGAATGTGTTTGGCTTTCGCCACCCATTTTAAATTTATTTTCCTATGCCCTTTTTCGAGGTTAATATACTGTGCCTCTGTCTAACAGTGACACAGAAGTGATACCCGGGGTAAACCTACGATCTCCCATCCACTCATCAAGATTCCTCTTGAAGAGAGTCAATGAGGGACTCTGCCTAACCTGGACTGGGATTTTATTCCAGAGTGAAGGGAGCCTCTGGGTTATGAATCTGTCCCTCCAGCATGTCCTATTTATTTCAGTGCTGAGGTTCAAGTCTCTCGAGCGCGTAGCTCGATGGGATTTGGATTTTCTGAGGTGCAGCATGTCCATTAATTGAGGAACTTTGAGGAACATTAACTTTTTAAGACCCCATATGAGGTACATTCCTCGTAATGAGGTACACTTGAGAGGTATGCTGTCCATCCATAAAACTGCAGACAGCAGCAAGAAGTCTTTTAGCTAAAGAACTGAGAAACAAACAATGTTTCCAGTATGAGTGAACAAAAGCAAATGCACCGAGGATCGGAACCCCCAAACTGCATTTGCTGAAAAAACTGCAGAAAAGAACTTTCTAAAATGTTTTTGCAGAGGGGGGGCCCTGATGTGGCAGGCAAGCATCCCACACCCCTGAACCTATATATACCAACTCTATAGTTACACCAACATGAAGAAGGGGGAAATTCTCCCCAAAATGGAATCACATCTGGCACAACTTGCCAACAGTGATTCACTATGGAGGAACCCTGATCATTAGCTATTTGAACCTTAGGCAATTGAAGATCAGGGATTTCATTCACCAGTAGGACAGTGAGAAAATATATCTTCTCTTAGGCAAATTACAGGCTTCTCATTTATGAAAGGAACTTGTTCTGTTGTACTTCATGTTACCAGATTTTAATATTAGAGTCTTGGACTTGGCAAATTTAACCTTAGCCGGCTAAACTCCTTTCATTCTTAGATTTGTTTTAGGTGGTTGTTAAAAACTGTGAGTGTATCAGTTTGACTATTAATGCCAAGTATACCAGTGCTGTGTACTACAATGATCTGGTGTTGGCTGGAAAAGGACAGTGGATCAGCCTACCTACATGGTTAACAAATAGACAAATAAAAAAAAAAAAAGGTCTGTCCTTTCACCAAAGTTTGGATGAAACTCTACTATAAACAATAATAATCACTACTCCTACACAACGCGGTATGTTGTGCTATGACATGACATATCTTAACCAGCTGCTGATAGCAATACCTGACACTGACTTTGTCATTATTTATGGTAATCCATAACAAAAAGTTGCTTGCTTTTATTTACATTCTGTGCGTCACCACCACCATGTGATACATCTGTCTGAAATAGTTAATTCAGTACTATAATTTCAGTAACTGATAGAACTTACTAACCTGCCTAGTAGTCTGAAACATAGCTGACTAACCCCAACTCCACGCATGAAGAATTTATCACTAAGAATGTAATTTTCATCTAATCAATCTCCAAATCAGTAATATATGGAACTTCATTTGTGGGTGAGAAGCTTACAAATAGATCTGAAAAAATTATGGAAAAGTACTTATAGATTTTCTAAACAGTCTTTCCTAATTTATTATACTTGTCACATTCCCTTTCTCTTAAAATTCTTCCACACATGTAGTCTCTCAGAAGTAATTTTTTTAATCCAGATTTTTTTTTTATGTTTACTATTTCTTGTCCAATGGCCCTTTGTCTAATTAACTTGCTGATTTCTCTGTTGGGGTGAGAACCAGACACCTACAGCCTAGGTTAGAACCCTTCTGTCTATTTGTTCCCTGGCCAGAGGGCCTTATCAGTCCATCTGTACTCCTTGATAGGTAACAGTCAGCTGGTAAGAGAGCAGGTCAGCCTGTCAGACCTGAAGGATGCACCTCCCTTTCCCCCAGGAACTCCTACTTCACACTGTGGCTCACAAGAGTTCTAGTGTTGTTGGCTGTGAAGAGTTTGCTCACTTCTGCCCCTTGGTAGGATATGCTCTGCAAGCTTGAACTCCCCAGCTGCTACATCTAGTGCTTCCAAGCTGAGAGTTAGAACCACCTCTCTCTCGTCAGCATGAGTGGGCCGACAATATCAAGTCACTCCCATCCTCCTGGCTTTTCCCCCTCATGGCTTCTTCCCTATCTGTCCCAGGAGCAGTATAGTCATATTTTTACAGTTTAAATATAATGCTCCTTGACTGTACTATTCATTAGCCACCTATAAAGACAGTGCAGGGTGTTTATTTTAGGCACACTTGAATGAAAAAGTTAACAGTATCAGTCTCTGCTGACAACACAATAGATGCAGTAGTTGGGGGTGATAGGGAAGAGTCAAAGAAATAATTTGAAAAGGCTTAGCAAGTGGTTAGGAAGTAAAGGGTTGAGGTTTAGACAAATGGAGAGTGTTAGATTTCGACCACAAGATCCAGGGTGTGAAATATCAACTGGGAGACTGGAACTGAAAGTACCAGAGTAGGATCTGGTAGGTATTGAACACACATGGAACAGACTAGGAGTGCAATGGAAGCAGTAAATAGAATGCTAAGGTGTACATTATGGGGGCAGATTACAGAAGAAAAGAAACAATGTTGCCACTGTAGCAGGCTAGGGTCAAGCTAAAGCTTCAGCTCTGTCTGTAATTCTAAAAGCCATGCATGGACAGCGACATTAAGTTGATGGAAGGAGTCTAGAGGAAAGTTATCAGATGGATGTAGGAGCTAGAAGGAAAAAGGAATGTCAAGTGATTATATAAGCTAAACTTATTCTCAGCAGAGACCTGAAGATACTGGGGGGGGGGGGCATGATATGGCTACATAAGATCATGTTTGGGAGATGTAAAGGGATCACAGTGAAGCGGGAATATACTGTAGGTACCAAAGCATATGGGTGAACTATTCCCTGGATCTGTAAAAATACTTCTTCACAAAGAAGCTTGTCGACATATGTACTAAACTACAGGAACAGACCTTGGATATTGAATCCACAGGCATTCATGACGGCATGTAACAGGTAGGAAAAAATTAAGGTTGAAAGGAGGAATGGAAGGGGTAGGAAATTAACTTAAGGGACAGACTGGATGGCTTTATTGCCTCCTGCTATCAAACAAATATTATATATCAATGCTATATTCATATTTATTTCCACTAGAAACATGCCATTTACTCAGGAACCTAGATTATGGAGTTAACTGTGGAAGTTTGCAACCTTGGAGCACAAGCTTGCCACATACCTTTTTAAGACGCAGCTCATCTTCTGTCTAATTTCAGCTTCTTGTGCAGCAACTCAACTAGATCAAAGGAATGTAAAACCATTGCAGTATCACAGTAATCAAAGTCAGATCTCTCAAGGATTGTAACCTTATGGCCCAACATAGTAGTGCCTGGTATAGCCACCTTCTTTTTTGTTTTGGGTATCCTAGAAATAATGGGATTTGTAATAAGCTAGGTCTGCTGGAAGAGTACATCTATCTTTAGGTTTAAAATATATGTACAAATGTGCTTTCAGAAAAACAAAGGTTTCTATGAGCTGTATACTGCAAAGTTTGTGTTTTCTTGTGGTGGTGTCAAATGCAAGTATTAAAAACCAGAACACCTGAGGGAGCAAGGAGAAAATGGCACTGTTGTTGCACTTGTGGTAAGGAAAATGGCACTGTTGTTGCACTTGTGGTAAGAATCCTCCATCCATCCATTTAACAATTCACTGAACATGAGGAACAGCTAATGTGAAACCAAATTCTTTGATGACTGATAACAGAGACCCTTAAGCTAACCCAGTACCTCTTCAGAATTTAACAAGCCAGATGCCTTTAGTAATAAAGAAAGGTTAGTCTTTTTTTCTTTCCCACTGTCATTACCTCAGAGAACATATTCAGTAAATTTGGTAAGGCCTGAATCTACCCTATGACTAGGTTGAGACTGTACCATGTGTCTGAGAGGACTGTGTTTTGTGGGGTGCATATAGGCCACCCTTTCTAGGTTTATAGGTAGTCTGAGGTGCCTAGTCCAATTTCCCAATTGTCCAATAGCACTGTCTAGTTAAGTGACTGCCTCAGAACCACACAGTAGGCAAATGAAGACTGAAAGAAATAAAGCCTGTACTACAGGAAGCAGCTTGTTAATAGCTCATAGCCATTCTTACCTTCACGTTCACACACTTACAAAAAGTACTTTACTGTACAACATTGAAAAACACAGCCAGAATCCAAAACACTGGGTCTCCCAACACACACACACTCACACACACACACACACACACACACACACACACACACACACACACACACACACACACACACACACACACACACACATATATATATATCTAGGGTCTATATTATGTGATCAAATGATTAGGTGATTGAACACCTAAACATCGACCACGTAATATTGAACTGCAAAATAGTGAACGCTGCTGGGAAAAGTTACCGTCGGTCACAAAAAAAGAAAAAATAACTTTACAACCAAACTAAGTGGGGGGCTTTGCTCCTCACACACCCGACTTGGGAGCTGTGCCTTACCCCCCCAACTAAATATACCAACTCCGAGATCGCTCCACAGTGGAGAAAATGGCAAAATCCAGTGAACGGCCAAGGGAAATCTTTCCCTGAGTTAAATTGGCCGTTCGCTGTTTTTGCTTTCAATATTATGTGGTTGATGACACTATATATATATATATATATATATATATATATATATATATATATGTCATATATTTATCTATATATATATATATGTGTGTGTGTGTGTGTATATATATATATATATATATATATATATATATATATATATATATCTATATATATATATGTATATATATATATATATAGGTCTACTTCTAAATTTTGAAGTTTTAAAACTTCGCATTTCTTATGGTCGAGACCATAAAAATCGAAGTTTTAAAACTTCAAACTATTTAAATGGAGATCACCATACAGTGTAGAATGGTATATTTACCATTTTCCTTGCTGCAGTGTGATCTCACAATTGGTATATTTAATTAGCGGGGGGTGCAGAGTGGCTTGCCCCCTTCAAAAATGTAAAAAAATGTTTTGTTTTTGTTATTTTACTTACATTTCAAAGTTTCAAAATTTCACTCTTACAGAGCTTTGAAACTTTGAAATGTATCTCTCTCTCTCTCTCTACATATATATATATATATATATATATATATATATATATATATATATATATATATATAGTTAACCTGGATAGAAGGGAGCTTATAATTGCTGGACATATTTCAGATTTTAAGTTGACACAACTTCTGTGGTGTTTTCAAAAGAAAACTATAAACAGTCCAGTAGAATGGAGACTTTGTAGTATACGTCCAATATGTTTTGACTAATAGGTTCAATTATTAACAGATGACAATTATAATCCAGCCAGTTTACTTATCAAATCCACAGCAGTTGCCTACATCCTACTTGTTAGAAGGATTTCCTTCAGTGGTTAATCAGAAGGCCTAATTCAAAGACCTAATCAAGGAACTGTAAACACAACCAGCTATGGGACCACATATACAGCGAAAGGTTGAATGCATCTTTTTGCAATCAATTTAACTGATCTAACAGCACCAAAGCAGAATCCAACTTAATCAATGAGTTGTAGGAAAAAATTTCAGACATAGAAAACAATGTAAGAGAGAAAGAGAGACGAGAGAGAGAGAGACCTGGAACAGTGAGGACATGATTAATTTTAGTTAGTGTTCTTTTTACACAACAAAGGTGCTTGTTCCTATGCCTTTTTTCATTTGTTATAAACAGAAACAAGATTTCTGTCTAACATCTCCGTACTAACCTCTGATCACAGTCTGTGTTTAATTTTGCATTTTTTACCCATGTATGTGTGTTTTTTCTGTGGTTAATCCAGTTTCCTCCTGACTGAAAGGGGTCAAGAAGGATGAATTCACTTTCCCAGTTAAAAAAGAAATGAATTAATGAACACCTCTGTCCCATTTACTGGCAACATGACCTGTGACTACAAAATATATCAAAAACAAGAACCCTTAGCTGCAGGAAGGAAAATTTGCATTAAAAAAGAAAACTGCATTTTGTATGCAGTGGTATTCTAACTTTAAAAGTAACTTTTTTTACAATAACTAATCACACATTTCTACAGAATGTGCAAAGACAACTTAGGATCCCACAACATCCACTAAAAGGGTTATTTAAAGTGTTGCTAATGAACTTTCATGACTATATTGTACACCTGAGGTCAGACCACCTCTACGTTAGAGAAAATGCAATAAATGATGAAACACTACATACATAACGCATCAGGCTGATGTTATAACAAGAGTAAATAAATTACAAACTTCAAACATTCATCCATAGAACTTAACACTGTTCCCAGACTCAGAATTACTATATTAATACCAGGGAAAATAACAGTCTGTATTTATGGGAAGAAATATTTCAGTCTTAAATATACAGTTGAGTTCAAATAAATGCAATATAGTTTTACAAGAAACTTCCAAGAAAATGTAAGTCTGTGGTTCAAGAGACAGTGGTTTTATTTCTAGGCTTGAGTAGTAGGCCAGGACCTTTGGTTCTTGTGTCATGCAGGTCCTTTACAAATGTGTTATAATGGTGAGAGTAAATACTAACTTGAGACTTCTCAAGAAAAAACCCTTGGGTCAGATTTTGAGAAGGTACAGAGACCTAATGCTTATATGCTGTAAGATAGTGTTGATGGGGAGGAGAAGCACATACCCTTGAAAATGTTACTTTCACTTTATTATGTTCAAATGTAGACCCCTCAGCTTTTACTGCAGGAGCTCAAAATGTTTCCCTTACTAGTATGAGGCATACTACTTTTGTGTCATACGAATATTACAGTCATGTAGGATAATACATAACTGTAGCAAGGATCTGTTTAATGCTGTTTAATATTTTGTAGCACTAAAATAAATATATTTTCCCATTACTGGTGACTGGCATGCTAAAATTGTACACAGGCAGCATGATGGCAGGAAATGCACAAACTGGAAAAAGTGCTAGATAATTAAAGGGGTCGTCTTGTTCATTTCAGCTCATCTACTGCTATTTCAACACATTCTGCCAAGACTTCCCTTTTAACATTTCATCACATTCTTTGATTCTTTATATTCCTCTATCCATCATATTATTACTTTTCTTTTATAATATCTCACCCTATAGTAATTGCTTGAATGCATATTATAACATGTGCATCTTATTTCATGTCATGTTAACTGATATCACCCACCCTTGCATTGTCAGAGGATAGATATTTATTGGGAGTCACCATGCTCCTCTCCAACCAGTGACTACCTGGTTGCTTAGTTGACCTCAATATGGTTAACTCCCTGGCACACCACTTTCCTACATTAAAAATTGCAGTACTGGTGGCAATGGATAGCCATCTTAGTCTTATTTACAGACCCTGTGATGATGCAGTTGTTGATGAGAATATATACAGGGGTTTAAAACAAGTTATAAAGTTTGTATATGTTATTAAAACCAATATTTGAGAACATATGTGTAGTTGTTAGCTGGTAAGAATATAATCACAGTTAAACTCAAGTGAGGTTATATACATAATCTACGTTTACATATATAATTACAACTAGAAGGCGAGAACCACAGATGGTGAGTAGGTTTATGTATGACACATTAATGATTGATAGTAACATGATCACTACTGTGTGATTCTGGCAGTTTTGGTGTCAAAGATCAAGACTGTGGTATCTCTGAGACTTATGTTTTACCCTGTGATACAGCAATCTTAGAGTTAGCATATCATTAGAATACATAAAGGAGTGTAGGGGATGCAGTCTCCTATGCCAGGGAGTACAGAGGGACAAATGCTTTTTCATAGGAGATATAATATTCTTGAAAGTCTGTCTTGTTAAACTAATGCACTGTTTTATGGTTACAGTTGTGAATCTCAGTTAGAGAATGTCTCACTGTAGTTATGCAGTCATTAAGGACATTTATGTGGTTACAACTAAAAGATGAAAACATATAAGTGGTTAAAACCAACACAAGTTGATATACATAATTAAGTCACAGAGTGGAAATGGTATTGATGATCTAGCAGCTAAGAAAAAAGACAGGTACCAGATGAGTGGTACACATACAACTCTTTTACTTGGAAGAGACAAGAGGTCAGTGAACAGCCTAACGATTCAATAAAAATTCTTTTATATGTGGACAGAGTTTGTGATTTGTCATTTACAGTTAACAAAGATAATGCAATGAACAAAGAGTTTGCTGTTTAAGCAATATCTGGAATGTTATATGCAGGAGCTTGTAGAAAATATATTATACTGGAGCTCTGACACACTTGCACGTAACTAGAATTTTACAGAAACAAACAGAGAGAAAAGTACTCTGTATGCCTTATAGCTATTCTAACAATTTCTGAAATGTATGTTCTGTGCAAGATTTATTGGATTAGAAAGCTGAATGAGTGAAAATAGAGAGGGCATGTTTGCCTTGATTAACATAACACTGTCATCAAGCAAGACAAATAGTTTGGTCTGTTTCGGAAAGCGGAGGTGGTCAGAGGATTGGCTGACTGGGGCTAATGCTGCTTAGATATTTTAATTTAGTGCTTCGAAGTCATGCTGCTCTATTAAAAATCCACAAAAGACCATTTGTTCTAGCTCAAGCAATAGTTAAGGTAATGACAAAGTAAAATTGTGGTCTGGATAATAATGCCTGAATGAAATCCTTGTGGCATCAGGGATTGAAATCTAAGCACAATCATATGAGAATGATTAAGAGCAGATGTCTGTCTGCTACTGTTTAGGGTAAAATAACAAAACCATTTAATAAATTTCCTGCAGGTAATGAAGACAAAAAATGTGTGCCTCTGCTGGGCTGAAACTGCTTATGCATGCACACGAGGGTGTATACATGCATGTTTGATTTTATCAGTGTAATTTGGGATGTATATTTAACTATACATATATCTATGTATGTGCAAATAAATATATATTTCCTGTTTCTGCATCATGAAATAGTTAATTATCCACAGTATGAGACCAAATATTTTTCAGGGGCTGTTCCAGTGACTCCTCGGATACTGCACTGCTCCTCAGCTCCTGATATGTAATTATACCTCCAATTTTATACCAATTTGGAGAATGGTAATAAATGTCCACTTTATGAAGATATTTATTTATTTGTTTGTTCATTTGTTTATTTATTTATTTGACATTTGGTAACCGGGTTGGTCCAACTTAGTGAAAGCCCATTTTCAGTGGAGACCCAAGGAGAAAAGCTCCAGTACCTAGACAACAATTATAATTGCACATAAGAAATTTTGAAATATCAGTGTAAAAAGAAATATCAAAATTACACAATAAGACTTGGTAAAACAAACACCACACCTGAAGCCAAAATACCACAGCAGTCACAAAACAAATCAGTAGTCCTGTATTCCAATAAAGATAAAAAGTTTAATGACAAACAAAAATCCAAGCAGTAAATAATTTGCTCGGCCTTAAACTTTTTATCTACCTACTGGATTATTTAAAGCTTGGATTTTTGTTTGTCATTAAACTTTTTATCTTTATTGGAATACACAACTACTGATTTGTTTTGTGACTGCTGTGCTGCTGTGGGCATTTGGCTTCAGGTGTGGTGTTTGTTTTACCACTTGCTTTTGTTCACCACTCTATGCACGTTTTGGCTGATAGAATACAGCTTATATACACAGTAAATATAAGCAGGTACAGTAGAAAACATTTACATGGTAGGAAAATGCACTTTCTTTACAAGTATATACATATTTACATGGGTTCTTGTAGTCAGAAGAGTGGAGAAAAGAAAAAAGAGAGAGATAACAGTAGTTAGAGTATAGGAGTCAAAGAGTACTGTTAGGGTGTTATTGGTAGAAAGATGAAGAATAGATTAGGTAGGGGCATGGCAGTGACAAGATCTAGAGGCAAGTAGAAATTGTTTTAGCTTTTTTTTTGAAGAGCAAGGCTTGCGTCATGGTTCTTATGCATGAGGGGGAGTTTAATCCAGGCCTTGGCTACAGTGTGTTTATACAAATTTTTTCCTACATTTTTGTTAGGCATATGGATGTCAAGGAGTTGTTGATTGGATGCACGGAGAGAGCAACTGGGAGTGTAATATGTAATCAGGGAGGAGAGGGAGGGGCAGGATGTGGGTTTGTAAAGGATGGAGTGTTGGATTTGAAATTGAGTCAATTGGAGTTGTTGGCAATATTCTAACCATTGGAGTGTGTCCAGAGCAAGGCAGTGGTGTGAGTTATGTTGTAAATGAGTACAGAATCGAAATTGTGATAGGTTTGTTCTAACTTAGTTAAAAGTGCAGATTGAATATTAGTAAAGATAGGAGCTGCATAGAGAAGGGAGGGGAGGAGGAGTGCTTGGGCCAAGGATAGTTTAGTGTCAGAAATAAGGAATTTTTTGTTTCTGTATAATAGCCCTAGTTTTTGGTGTTTTTTTGATAGTTTGTTGAATATGCAGGTTAAATATCAGTTCATCATCACTAGTGGTGCCTATAAGTTTGGTGAGGGGATCTGGGTTAATGGTGGTCTTATCAAGAGATGTGATAGTAAAGGAAGATTTATGGTAAGCTAAAGGTCGTGGCAGAAATAGTAAAAGTTTAGCTGGTTTTGGATTTAAAATGAACTGGTTGTCTGAGAGCCGTTTTTCTATGGAAAGGAAAGAGTTTTGGGTGTGCGTGTGGAGGTCAGAGATAAAATTTGAGATGGTAAGGAGTGTTGAATCATCTGTGTTTTGAATAAAGGAGGATTGTTTGCAAGCATTATGTAGGTAATTGATGAAAACATTGAAAAGTAGAGGTCTGAGAACGGAGCGTTAAGGGACACCAGTTTGGATGGGTAGGAAGGGGGAGCAGGAGGTGAGCCATCTGACTTAGTGCTGCCTATTGGAGAGGTAACTTGTGAACCAGTCAAGAGAGGGCCCAGAGAGGTTAAGGACTGATAGTTTTAAAAAAGTAAAGGGTGTGAAACAGTATCAAAAGCCTTGTAGAGGTCAAGGAAAAGGGAGGAAACTAGTTGGTTGTTGTCTCTGGCCTCAGCTACTGTGTGGGTAAAAGATAACAGTGCAGTGGTAGTGCTATGGTATGGCCTGAAACCATGTTGTGTGGGAGTTAGTAGGTTTTCCTGGAGAAGAAAATGCATGAGCTGAGTATGGATGCATTTTGCAAGTATTTTTGATAAAGGGGGTAGTATAGATATGGGCTATAATTGGATAGGTCAGTAGAATTTCCACCTTTGTGCAAAGGGACAGTATAAGAGGATTTCCAAATGACTGGAACTATGGCCTCTTGAAAGGATCTGTTGATTAGTAGACTGATAGGGTAGGCTATGGATTCAGTGGCAAGTCTCAGGAAGGTGGTGGGGAAGGTTGTCAGCAGAGGGAGAGCAGGGCTTAAGTTGAGAAGCAGTGTTTTTGATATAGGCAGTAGAGACTGGTTTGAGGGAGAAAAGGTTGGTACTGTTTGGTTTTGGAGAGGTGGGAGGGGGGACAGGGTTGCAGCTGGTATCTAGATTTTGAATAGTATCAATGGAGTAGTTGTTTAGAAGGGTGGCAGTTTCTAGTGGGGGGTTATTTGGAAAAAGGGGAGGGAGTGGAAGGGTTTCCAGGATGTAGGATTTTGTTTACAGCAGACCAAAACTTTTGTGGATTAGATTTTCTGTTGAACTGGGGTGATGTGTAGAAAGTTTTCTTGTCTCTGTTGATAAGTTTTTTGGAGCGATTGCTGAGTTGTCTATAAGATAGGTGCAGTGATCGTTTTGTTTTAACCCAAGCCTTTCATGCACTATCTCTTTTATGCATAAGAGATAGAGTCTCTCTGTGGGGGCATAGTTAGCTTTGAATCTGATTTTCCAAGTTGGGGCAAGGGAGTCAATACTTAGGAACATTTGATTGAACTTTAAAGCAGCTTCATTGAGAGGGACCTGCTTGAGGAATGACCAGTCAATGAGTGATAATAAGCAGTTGAAAGTTTCAGGGTTAAAATTGGTCAGTTTACAGCAGTATCTGTAAGTGTGTGGTTTAGGTGCTTGGAGTGTGTTTCTTTGGATATGGGTAGGAAGATGGTCACTCAAGCTATCTGGTAAGGTAAGGCAGTTGTGCTAGAGAGTGGGGGTGTTATTGAGGATCCAATCAAAGATTGAGGAAGTATGAGAAGTTTTATGAATGTGTGCAGGTGATGTAACTAATTGGTGGAAACCATGTAGATTGATGTTGAGTTGTGGTGAGTCAGTTGTGAGTTTGGAGCAGTTTATATTGAGATCACCAAGGATGATGGCTTCATAAGTTATGTTGAGGGAGATCCAAGACAGAATATGCTCGAGGGTGGAGATATTATTACCTGGTGGGATGTATAGGGAGGCCACGGCAAATTTCTTATGTGAGTTTAGGTGGCAGTTCAAGATAAGTAGTTTGTCAGGGTGAAAATTTGAAACAGGGATGGTAAGAGGTGATAGGTTAAGATGATCAGAATAGAGGATGGCAACCCCTCCACATTTATTTTGGATTCTGTCAGAGTGGAAGATGTTATAGCCAGGTGGTAACATTGCCATATTAGGGATAGAAGGTTTAAGACAGGTTTCAGATAAAGTAAGAATGTGTGGGGAGTTATGGGCAATCCAGGCGTGTAGTTCAGTGGTTTTGTTAACAATGCTTTGGGCATTTAGAGAGTAAACAAACATGTTTTTTTAAGTGGGAAGTGGCAGAAGTGGAAGGAAGAGTAAGGCATGGGTTGGAGTGGGGAGGGCGGGTGGAGGGTGAGGATGTGTGGGTAGCATGTGGAGATGATGGAATGGAGCCAAGGTTGGGGTGGATGTTGCCAGAGCAAAGTAAGGTAAATGCAGGTATATTAAGGAGAGAGTGGTGGGGGTAGAGGGTGATGGTCTTTAATTTAGATTTAGTGTGATTGGAGGTATGCTGTAGTAGCGTATGCTTAAGAAAACAAATATTGGAGAAGCTATACAGAGAAGGGGATATGCAGAAGGAGTGGATATTGTCTTTATGAGTAAGGTTAATAAAGGTTGTGGGACATATATTAGGGTAAGACAGTTGTATATGATATGTGGTAGAGACTGTGAGAATGATAAGTAGGGGGAGAGCAAGATAAATGTGAATACTAATGTGAAACATAGTAAGCTAAGAGCCCTGGAGTAGTAGGATAGGGTGAGTTGGGAGGAGTGGTTAAGTGAAGGAAGTGGAGGGTGATGGGTATGGCAAATGTGATAGGGGAAGTGGTTAAGGAGAGGAAGCTGTAGATGATAGCCGTGTGAAGTAGGAAGGGGTGTGTGTTTAAGGTATAAATCAATTGAGGGGGTGGGTGGGATTGGGAGTAGGGTAGAGTAGGGGAGCGAAATGAGATATAGATATGTATGTACGGGTGTGTGAATATGTGTGCATACATATAGAAATATGCATGTGTGTGTCTGTGTATATATATATATATATATATATATATATATATATATATATATATATATATATATATATATATACATATATACATATACATACATGCATATATATATATATATATATATATATATATATATATATATATGTGTGTGTGTGTTTATTTATATAAACATATATATGTGTGTGTGTGTGTGTGTGTGTGTGTGTGTGTGTGTGTGTGTGTATTATATACATACAATACACATGCATATACATACCTCTGTAATAATGTATACCCAGTTATATCTGCCACTAACCTGAAAATAACTGCTTCTCAAAGTAGTAGGCTCAGTGATAGAGAAGTAGAATAAATGACAGCAACAGGAATAAATAAGTGTTCCCATAGATACAGGCTATTATTTTATAAAATGCTTTGACTGCAGACTGTAAATTTTCTTGAACTGTTTTGTCTTGGCAGTGAATAAAATTCCTTTTTAAAATTATTTTAAACATAATATTGGGTGGTCCATTTTTCAGGATTTTACACAGCTTGTATATGCATAAATATTCCCATTACTCTCTCAGCTTAAGTGAATCTTACTTCATGGTGCTATCACTTATCAAATAAGTGCATATGTTATGTATGTATGCTTTATCTCTCTGCAAGAATTGAAGTCTGTCAGTAAAAGGCCATTTGCCTGCTGATACGGGTCTTCATTTTCTGAAATGGTAGCATACCTTTCAACTGTCCAGATTTTCACAGAATGTCCAGATTTTTGCCTCATATCCTTGGTCTTTTCCTCATAAAATTTGCGATTTTCTGGATTTTTTTGGCAAATCAATGAGGACTGAATTCATTAAATAATGACAGGTATTTGAGTTTTGGATTTCATATCCTTTAGAAAATGCATGGCAACACAAGACTTTTATTCTAGCAACTTTCTAATTTTATAAGAAAACCATTTAAAATTTGTCCATAGTTTTTTTTGTCTCTAGTTTTGGAGATTTGTCCCCCCATTATTTGAGGTTTTGTCCATATTTTTGTGGAAAGAAGTTAAGAGGTATGGTAGCCTCTGTTAAACCTCTAGGTATAATACATTTCTGCTACCTCAGATCAGTTTAGAACATCTGTGTGGTAATGCCAGGTAGAGTAGTTATTTCCCTGGGATTCAGTAACACCTACACTTAGTGTACACTGTTCTGAGTGAACAGACAACACAGGCATAACTCACACCTTCTTCATCCTAATTTTAGTTTTCTTACTGATTTTCTTGTAGCTGTGAATGACAGGGATTCATAAAGATTACCATAAAGTGTAGACTACGTGTACACTTACCATAATCTTTCTGAGCGACTAGAAAGCACAAAAATGTGTTAGGGATGTTCTTGAATACATATTGTGTACACATAGTGTACCTTTAGTGTAGACATTATTGAATCTGGCCCTTTATCTATTAATCTGCAGTTATCTTTTTTAAAGTTGAATTATCCCACAGCTCATTTCCTGAGTAGCTAAGTACAAATCTAAAAATAAGTCAAAAGTACAATCTCTAAGCAGCCAAAGGATAGAGATATATCTAGCAGAGAGCAGTTAATATAACAAACATAGCAGACCAAAATATTACAAAACAGACACAGTTAGAGGAGTAAATGGAAACCAAGCTAGCAAGAAGTGATTAAAGGTTGGTTGGAAGATGTGGGTGGATGTGGCACAGGTGATCTGATAAGAAACTTGCATGGCTGATGTGGTTTTCAAGAAGGGATTTCAGTATTCTGAGGGAAATTAACAGAGAACCATTTACTTTGAAGGGGTAATAGAAAGTTTTATATACCATGGAAAATGGTAGAACTGAGGTCTAGGCATGCTGAAAGGAAAACTACATGGAAGGAGGGAGAAGAGACTGTACATCTGTAAGAGGGGAGCAGGAAGGTGACAAGAGCTGGAAGGTGAAAGACAAGGGGTATTGGAGTCCATCTGTCAACAACAGTCACTTCAAACAAGTAAAGGTGTGGAGAGAGAGACCTTGGGGTACAAAATGAAAGCAGCTAATTAACAACCATAATCCTTTTCTGTATGGCCACTGCCTCGATAAAAGGTACAATGCTGCTCTTGGGTAGACCTCTCAACTGTCCCTATTTTGAAGGAATGTTTCAACTTTCAAGCCTGGTTTACTTCTACACATGATGTACATAGTTTTAGAAATGTATCCTTATTTTTGGTCTTGTTTTACCCTTCCACACATTTTTTTGAATTTCCCCTCATCACATATGATTACTGAAGCTATCTAGCACATAGAAAATCATATACACGATCAACATGCTAGTGGCACCAATAATTTAAAGAAAGAGTATGCATGTTACAGCTCCCTTTTTTAGATGCAAAAATAAATTACCTTGAGTGATAGACTTTTGCAATGCAGTTCATTAAAGTCTAACGATTTTACACTGTTTCTTTGAAAATGTACATATTCTACCATTTTGTCACTTTCGGTTTTTAAACATGTTTCTGAAAAGTATCTCACATTCATATTGGAAGCAGGAAGAGTTATGTGCTATTTGGTATTCAGAAGTTATAATAATTAGATGCCCAGGTTTTTGGCAGGATATACCCACTTTTCATTGGCCTTTGCACCTGTTTTCATTGTCTGTAGGTTAAAAGGTATGCTCCAGGGAAGGTGGTAAAAATTGTCAAAGAGGATGAATTTCATCATTTTAGAAGTTAAGCAACTGTGGATACTACAGCTTCAGGGGAGAAACAACTTGAAGGAAATTACAGGTTTCTTTAATGGAAATGACAGATATGTGTTAAGAAGAGCTTTAAGAAATTATAGATTCCTCTAGTGTAAGTTACAGCTTCTGGACAATTCCACGAGAGCTTCTTTTGCAGACTTTGCAATGAAACAATTGCCAATCACGAAATAATTTCAAAACTTTTTTGAGGGGAGAAACCTCCTCACAGATCTACCTGCAGGAGGTAACACTCCTTGTAACCCTGTAATCAGCTTTGGGGTCACTGTAACTTGGGGTAAGTAAATGCCCTTCCCCCCATTATAGTCACTTTCCAGAAGGGACCACAGTTTATTTAACAGGCTAAAAATTGCATTGTACACATATGGTTTTGTACAAACTGTCCTGGACTAAAACAGATTTATGTCTTCTAAATGAATTCCAGCCCACCAAAACCCAATGCAAAGAAAAATTACAGCCTTATGAAATTAAAACAAAAATGAAGGCCATATGAAATTAATTTCAAACAAAACAACCAACCACTTTCACTGAAAGCCACAGACGCATGCTTGAAATAATAGAGTGGTGAAATTGTATCTATTTTCTATGTAAAATATCTGAAGGCATCTTTCATTTTTGTTTGAAAACAGTATTTGATTTACTTATAGCAGCAGCTAAGAAGTTTGTAGATTTCTTAAGAAAATAGTTTTCATAAAGGTTAAAATATACATATTTAGAACTGGGGAAAGTAAAGCTGATGTGGTAAAGCTGAGGAATGAAAAATTAGTAGGATCCCATTTCATGGTAAACACGTCAGTTTCTGTAATATCTAACTAAAATGATTTGAAATATCTATCAGTTTTATTTTACTGCTTTTTGAACAAAAACATAATTACATTATTGCATTAACTATGCCATAATTTTAGAGTTGTATTACATGGATTCCTGTTTTCTCCAGTGCCATGAGACTTGAATGATGAAGTACAGCAGGACAGCATATTAACAACTACTTAGAACCCAGGTTTGTGGTACATTCTTAGGGATCAGACATGTGAAGCACAGAAGTTGAGCTTAAAGACCAGTAACCTCAAGAGATTTAGTGATACAGAAACCCTTATGAATCAAATGCAACTCCTCATACTGGTCTTTTGCAAAGATTTCTTCAGCAGAACACTGGGGCACCAAAGACACTGGCTAGCACCCCATTTACGTGTTTGCTTTAATAACTCTAAGAGCAGTTGACATTTGAGAGTTTAAAAGTTTAATCTGAGCTGTTGAAAATTTACTGTGTATCTCTTGAAAGGAGTCCACTAAACACTCTCCTCCCTGCATAAAAATTAAAAAGAGACATATGCTGAATGTTTGTTTGTGTCTTTCGGCTTTTCCCGGTTAGGGGTCGCCACAGTGGAACTCCGGTCCGCTAATGATTGGCAGTAGAGTTTTACGTGCTGGCTTGCCGGGCCTAACGCACAACCTTCAACGAAGGAAGGCCCGTTCATGCATGTTGCCACACAGAAGACGCTCTAACTGAGAATCGAACGGGCAACATCTAACTGTGAAGCGACAACGCTACCGCAGCACCACCACTGCTAAATGAAAACGACAAAAGTTTTCACTCACACTGAGAGGTGTCATATTTCACTCTGTAAGGTGGTCTGACTCTTTTAGTTACATAAGATATAACACATTATTAAGACAAAGTGTAGTATAAAAGTTAACTTTTTAGCCTGCTTCAAAGTACCGTACTGCAACAGACAATAAATAAGACTGCATACAGATGCATATAAAATAAGAAAATGTATCAACTATATACTTTAATATGAAGCATGCTTATACTGAACCCTCACAAGAACTCTGTCAGCATCAAGTTGTGTCAGTACAAATATAAACAAAATATATCTTATACCCTAAGTATACCAGACAAGTAAGGGGTGCTTTGATTCTAATCATTCTTAAGCTGGAGCCTATGTAGATGGTCCAAAATCAATTTTGTGGGATCCTTAAATCTCCTCTACTCAGGAGTTACCTCATGCATAGAAACCAAAAGACCATCTCTTGTCGTATGACATACATCCTCTCAATACTTAACTTCACACAGACTCTGTTAATTCTTCTCCTATCATATCAGCTCTATTCAGGCAGTACTGCCATTAAATAACTAAGCAAAACCAGGTACTAACTTCCATGACTGGAATGCACTGTGTGGCTAACTCCTAGGTTACAACTGCGGGATAACACTACCATTAGAACTTGATCCCCAGTACAGAGATACAGACAGGAAGGGCTGCATCTAGACAGGTAGAATATTTGTTTTTCAAGACAAATTTTCCTAAGATTACCTTTCTTTCAGACTAGATGTTTGATATCCCGTGACATTATTTATTTATATATCATATTTATTATTAATAATAAATTAATTAATAAAGCCACAGTCCTAATATCTGATGCATTAAACAACATGCTATTGTGTAGACAAGGTATCTTCTGTCCCCACTAAAAGTCAGTCTAATATCTAGTGCACACTTTACCTCCCCACGAAGGACAGCAGTTTGGGGGCTGTTGAAGATTCCTTATGCTGTAGACCCTATCTCAGCTTTAGTCCGTTCTTCCTTTCTCACATGATTTGGGGGGGATGTGGATGCAAAAAATTAAATTACATTCTGACTTTGAGAGGCTAACCTTCCTAACCTGCTAGCATATCCATATAATAATATACACTTCCTTTCCCTGACTAACCCTGTAGATTGTACCATTCCTTGATGAAAATGCTACTAACACTAACATTATACTCTTACACAATATCAGAAATGGCACTATTACATTATTATGAGAAATAAACAGTTACATATTTCACTTACTTGGAAAAAAGAGAGAGATTTTTCCCCATATAAGCTAAAACCCTTTCTGATTTGCTAACCATGGTAGATGAAAAAGACAAAAATTGAGAATGCTCACTTTGTAGCCAAATGTTCAAGGGAGTTTGTTCATAGGTTCATAGTAGGTTGTTTATCCGGTGGACCATTTGTAGCTTAACTAATGATCCCACATGTTTAACAAGACATGAATTAATACCACACCCTAAATTAGTTTTGGTCCTTTTCCATAAGGGCTAGTGCGACCACACTGGGGATGTACTTACAATTATCCATCCAGTCATCCAGGTTATGCTTAAAAATGGTAACGGAGCTAATCAGCTTAACCTGTAAGGGGAGTCTTTTCCATATAATAGGTATTCTCTGTGAAAGATATCTATCCCACCAACAGGTCCTATTTATATTTTGGTGGAATTTTAGATCTCTTGGTTTTGTGAATGTGCAGGAGATTGCATAGGACTGGATCCTTTAAGGCTCTACATGAAAAGCACAGATCTCCTTTCAACAGTCCACAGGACATGGAAAAGAGTAAGAGGGCATTCAGGTGGTCAGGGTAACTTAAGCAGGTTATGAACTTGATTTATTTTCATAAGAAAACACTGTAGTCTCCTGAGCAAGTGCTTGTCAAAGTGCATTATATTCTGTCATTGGTCTGATGAGGGAAGAATAGAGGAGGCATTGACATTCTGCAATCTAGAAAATATTTCCTGGTGATTTTTCTGACTATATAAAATAATTTTCTAACAACAGTGACCACATGGAGGTAAAAGGATGGTTCATTATCAGTGAAGGTGTCAAAGTCCCTAATGATAAGTAAGTCCTTAGGGGGATATTGTGTATGTGATTGGTATGGGAACAGGAGTACCCAAGTTTGCCAAATGACACATTACTAAATTTTTGGAATTTATTTTTAAGGCTATGGATCAAGCATAACATAGCATGAGTTAGCCCCTCCTGAACAATACATAGGTCATTTGGTGTATTTATGACTTCTCTGACATTGCAATCATTGACAAATTTCATCAGCCATAGGTCTTTGGTGCCTGCTTTAAAATCAGAGATGTAGATACAAAAGTAGAGCAGTCCAAGGACTGATCCCTGATGGATATAGCTGGTAACAATTCATTAAGTTGATAGTGTACCTGCAACACTAACAGACTGGGTTTTATTGGTAGGCAAGTTTGCGCTAACACAGGTATTCATAATCAACTGAATTAGCTTATCAATGATGCCTGTGTGGAATAGTAGCAGTAAAGGCTTTGACAAGGCCAGGAATGCTATGTGAAATGATTTACTTGAATCTAAAACTTTAGTGAATTGATCTAAAAAAGTCCACCAGGAAGAAGAGTGAGGATTTACTTTTAAACCCATATTGGTTTGGGTCCAGATGTTGAAAACTGCTTATATCCTTGTTTTATGAGTTCCATAGCAATAATATTCTCCATTACCTTACAGATAAGGTTAGTGAGGCTGTAAGATCTATAGTTGTTCAGGTCAGTTGTGGGTGCCCCTTTGTGGACTGGGATGACTACAGCAGTTCTCTACACCTACAGCCCAAGTCCAGGTGAGATTGAATGGATGTAATAAGGTATGAACCAGGTGATATTTGGTGCTGACAGGAAGACAAGCTGGTAGTCTGTCAGTGGCCATTGAGCTAGTGTTTTTAGCCTCAGAGAGAGCTCTTAGAACTTGTTTGTAGGTGATTTGAGCAGTGGTATAGGCATGCTAATATGCTGTGAGCAATCTGGGGGAGATAGGAGAGTAAACATTGAGCTGAAATTGCCCACTAATATGATGGCAGTGTACCAAAGAGATGAGTATGTGATGATATTTTTATTACTTCACAGCACTGTTGGTTTAGGTTGCTCTCATAGCTTAAGAAAGCTTTGTGGTTATTCATAGCATAGGTGATGATTTACATGCTTTGGGATGCTATGATTTTGTTTCTAAGTTCCTTGTTGATCATTTTGAGGTCTTTTCCTAGCTGATGGGGTGTTAAATTTGCGTTTGCAGACTAGATGTTTCTTTCTACTATTGTACAGTTTGTTGATATTGAAGTTCCACCAGTTGGGTTTGTTCTTAAATTTGGCACTATGTTTATGTCTTATGGGGACTGTGGCCTCGGTACTAGCTTGGAGATGGAGTAGAATTTATATGTGAAAATTGCAGAGTGTGAGGCAATGTCATCTAGGAAAGGAGGTTGAATTTCTTCAGGATATCAGTTAGATGGAATATATTTGCATTAGATCTCTTTGAAGATGGACAAGTCTTGCAGTGACTCATATCTCACACCAAGAGTAAATGTTACTGCAAAATTATCAGATTTGACCAGCAATTTAGTAACTGTGGACGCTGAGCATAGGGAATCTATATTTATGAAAACAGGTATAATATTTTAAAGACCTTCATTGGGATTTGGACTAACTGGTATAAGGAGTTAACATTAATGAAATCCAGGAATCTCTGCATATATTTAATTGTGATGGGGTAGATTCTTCATTTAATGAAAGGATAGCTGAAGTCACCTAAGAGGATAGTGTTAAGTTCTATGGTGAGGGCTGTCATATTGTTAAGATATGCATCATGGAATTCCACATGGAGTGGGTGCACTAATTAGCAACTATGCAGTACTATTTTTTTATCATAAGAAGAATGTGGAGAAATTCTAGGTCATTGTCCTGCATTATGATTCTAGTAGTGAAATGTTTTTTTTTAGGAATACAGATCCCTCCCTACCAGCTAAAATGTCCAGTTCTGCACTGGGTGTGGGGGACTACTAGACATTAAAACCATGCACTGGAGATTTGCTTTCTATGTTTTGAAACCATTTGTTGCATCCACACATACATTAATATTTAATAGGGTTAGGAATGCCTGTAAGGAGTGCAAATTTTTGTTTTTGCTTCTAGCATTGTCAGCCGAGCTAGCTTGGTCTTGTTGTCTTAAGGGCTTCTATGTACTAGTTATATGACCTCTGTTAGTGTCTGTATTTCCTATAGTGTCAGAGCAAGGTGTATGTTGGATACAAGTTGTTGATGCTAGGCTGTATGTAGGAGGTAAATATGAAAGTTTAGGCTGATGCCTACTCTTCGTAGTCCTAGGAGGCTTTAGCAAAAAGTTTTGAATGGCATCAGCATAAGAGGACTTAGAGTTTGTAGTCTGTGGATATTGCATAGGTACAGGTGGGGGTGTGACAGTGTTGTGCTTACTAGATGTAGCTTGCTGAGAGAGGGCTGCCTCCAGTTACGTACTTATGCTATGTACTTATTGTGTGCACCACAGACCTTATATAAAAGTCATCACTGCCAAGTCTCGAACCCAGGACCCTGTGCACTACCATCACAGCAACATACCACTACACCATATAAGCTAAAATAAATGCCACCTGCTCCGCGTCGGGGAATTGAATCCTGGTCTCCCACTTGACAGGCAGGGATACTCACCACTATACTAGGTATTTACATCTCTCACAGAAATATTCCTTTGAGTTTAGTAGGAGTTTGTTATCAGTGAGCATAAATAAGGCTATCAAAGGATTCCATGTGTTATAAGGCTGGCAACAGAAGAGGGGTTTGTATGGTTACTTTCCATGAGGGGCTGGGAAAATGTTACAACTGTGGGAGTTTGTTAGATAGGTTATATGTTCAGCATAAGCCCACATTGCTCAGTGCAAGTGTTGCTCAGGCTATGTAGACTAGTGCAGCTAAGAGGAACCTCCTGCAACTCAATGCAAGCAGTATAGGCAAACCAGAAATAGATAACTCATTCATTGATGTTATAAGAATGTACCTTTCCTGTAGTACAAGAAGAAAGAATTATATTTTGTGCATACTACCTGCTGTGGAAGTACTACTAACATGTTGTTACACTCAGTGCAGCATCATGCAGTAAATGCAAGAGAAGAAAGGAACACGAACAAATGAAAACTAGGTGAAATCTGAAGCCCAGATTACTGTAAACCACTCAGAACTTGTATCACTCAGTCTAACTCTCACTTAGATAACTCACAACTGATTTTAAGATGGCTGCCACCCTTGGACAAGTAGACTCCTTCAAAGCAGTGGGTTAAATAGAGCAAAACAGTATTAAACAAAAGAGAACAGCTCAGAATTGCTAAAGTGGAATTTGCATTACCCAAAAAGACGTATTTAGCTGAAAATGACTAAAATGGTGTAAAAAATAATATGGGCAATGCAAAAACAGTAGACAATAGCAACACAATAAAAAACAGCTAGAATAGTTTGGCAATTTAAGTGCAAACCAAGAAAAAGCACTTCTCTGGCTTTATGCACTTTTCAGATGCAGCTCCTTGGCTGAGCTCCTTGCAGCCTGTTTAGGAAAGCTGTGCAGAAGAGTAAGTCTGAAATTTTGAAACAAATGTTCACTATATACAGATCAAATAAGCTGCTTTATGCAGATGATGTGACATTAGAAGCAGATTCTGATGAGGAACTTCAGCAAATTACAGGGATCTGTAATGCAAAACTGAAGGTATATGGGATGGACCTAAGACAGGCAAAACAGTGGTCATTGCAGCAAATAAGGGAAACCAGAAGAAAATTGAGATAGATGGGAAACTAGTGGAATACACTGACAGCTTCAAGTATCTGGTAGATGTGGTTGAGGTAAAGGGAAGTCTGATTGAGGAGATCAAAGCTAGAATCTGAAGTGCTGCAGCCAACTGGCACAGAGTGTCAGCAATGGTATGTGACAGAAGAGTGCCAAAGAAATGGAAAGTCAAGTCAAGTGAAAGTCAAGACAAAATAAACTTTATTGTCATTCAGACCCACACACCATGTGAGTTAAACAAAATTATGTTGCTTTGATTCCAAGTGCATATATCACATACAACTACAGAGAATAACCAAGGACATATAACAGTGCAGTAACATATACATATACTAAACAACACTGACAACATCTGAGATACCTCAGTAACACTGGTACCAAGTGCATATATCACATACAACTACAGAGAATAACAAGAACATATAACAGTACAGTAACATATACATATACTAAACAACACTGACAAGATCTGAGATACTTCTATAACACTGGTAGCAGCCTAAAAAAAGAAAGGTAAGGTATATAAACCAGTGGTGCCGTCAGTGCTTCTGTATGGCCCAGAAACCTGTGCAGTTAAAGTACAGCAACTCAGGAAGTTTGCTTTCATAAAAATGAACTACCTGAGATAAGTGGAAGGCTGAGCACTAAAGGAGAGGTGACGAAATGAAGACATCAGAGGAACAGCCAAAATAGCACCAGATGCAGGAAAGTCAAAGTGGTTCAGTCACATGTGCAGAAAAGCAGAAAATGATTTTGTAAAATAGACTTGGGAGAGACAGGAAGAAGGTGAGAGGAGAGAAAGATATTCAGCCAAGAGATGGGTGGATTGTGAGAGAAAAGACCTGTTACCGTTTGTCATGACTATGAAGGACGGTAGGAGAATGGCTCCAGGTTGAGAGGTAGTAACATGACACTCTGACCCTATGTAAAAATGGGACGGGGGATTGATGATGAGGATGATATAATGTGCATTACATGCAGTGTGTAGTTTTACACCTTCATTTCATTTCTCTGAGTCAGAGTTATGCTAATCAACCAGTATCACTGCTGAATTCAAGAGTAGAATGTCAGTCTTAAAATTGAGGTTTAGACAAAACAACATACTTTGCAAAAATGATATGCTGTCCAAATAAAAATGGTTTCTATGATTGTTCCTAGTTGCTGAAAATTGTTGAAACTCATGTTTTAAATTCAGTTTTAATTGCATTTTTTTTCAGTTTCCCATTAACAACTGTATGCATCACAGGGAATAGTATTCTGATTTCCTTCATTTGATCTCTTGATCTTCACAATCATTCATCTGGACAAAACAATGTTCCATTCTCTGGAACCCTGTGTACTTATTAAACAATAAAATGAGACAACAAGACCACACTGAGGATGACTGAAGAAGAAGCTTCTGTGTAGTAGGATGAATTGTGGTAACTGCCCACCAATAATGACCAAAGGGAAAAATACAGACAGTATATAATGAGACATGCCTGGAGTATGAAGTATCTCTTTGTTTAATTCAGGCAATTTGTTTAGAAGCAATACACAATGAAGTAAAATATACTGATAGCATCACACAGACCACCAACAGCAACTGATTTTAACAGTAGATTATTTACAGAAATGTACCTTATATATTTAACATCACAATTATATATTATTTGGTGATTAACATTTATGTAATAAGAAATACTGAAGATAAACTGAAGAGAGTGTTCATAGGTTCATAGATTAGTACTAGGCCTATATCCTAGGTACTAGGTGTTTAATGTACGGGAAGTGTGATTGCAGTCTTTAGTGTGTATCTGGTAATAAAAATGGCACCTAAAGAAGTCTGAGGTTATTCTAACAAACCTGGATATAACTAAATGTGGTTATAATATTTTATTACCCACGGTGAGAAGCTAATGTAACTGCATCTTCTTGTGCATAGGCCATCTGCTGGAGTTACTAAACCTAGTGTTAAGGTTCTAACACCTAGGCAAATTACGAAGACCAGGAAACAGTAAAATGAAAAGTTTGTTTAAGAGAGAGAACGGGACCCCATATAAGGATGTAGAGTAAACACAGTAAGGTGTTAACAAAAACATTTTTCAGGAAGAAATACACTGAGTATCATGAAGGGTTGATCAAAGACAAACTGTAGGTTCTGTAATGGAATTAATGCATTTTTGAAGGTAGGCAATTGGGCTTTAGTATTTAGTGAGATATGAAGGCAGGCAATATTTCAGTTAAACTTTCAGTTGTAGGCTAGAATGGGTGAAGACTTGGCCTAACAGGGAAACCAAATACAGGAAATCGTCAGGGCTTTTGTTTTGGCCCATTTATTGTTCAGCCACTACATAGTTGACTTGAATTTCCTAGGGCTGTTTGGCACAAAATGTGTGAATTACATTAAAGAAGCGAACATTATAGTAAAACAGGAGGACATGAACATTTTGGTGTGGTGCTTTAAATCCTATGAATGAATGGAGGTCAAAGAATAGTGTGATTAATAGCGAAGAAATGGGATTCGTGACAGTGAGAGAAGACAGCTATGAAAAACTTAATCAGTAGGTTATGAGTGTATCCCAGTTTTTTAAAAAATATATTTTATTAAGGAATGCATTAAAATAAAAGTCTGCAAACATTCTAGCTTTTTTATTTTCTCCCAGTACCATATGCAGTAGCTCTGTTCTATATTTTATATAGGTATTTCAGGAAATCTTATATGTTTGTCAGACAGAGTACTATGGACTTCTCATTGAATATAATGTTTAGGAGTAAACTACTCATAGGTAATGTGCAGACTACACCTTACAGACATATGGGGGTTTACATTTAAACTCAACAAATCTAGGAACCTGGAGTTGATAGCTTAAAATATATAGGAGTGTAATAAAATATGTACTGCAGTACGGTATTTCTATTTATCACCCTTCATTAGCTATTTAACAAACAAGACCTACTATGACTACATGGAAAAATTTTACTTAGTTGGGTCAGTTAAAATGTTTGAATCTTCAATCAGTCTTTGTAAATTTAGGTGAGCTTGGTGTGTAACAAGGCCATTGATTACCATTGTGCATGTTGTTTAGATCATAAAGAAACTTTACTGGTATGGCATAAGTTAAAGCTTAAATTTGAATGGGAACAAGGAAGAGCAACAACGGGACTGTCTGAGAGAGAGGTGGGGCTATGGAAACGGTAACCTGCTAAAGACCAATCCACATCAACACTGTCTGTATTTAAATATAATATACTTAGCAAAATAAACTTTGGTTCTAGATGATTATCACTCTTAAAATGACAACACAATCCCATGTCTAAAAAAAAAGAAAAACGGGAAAAGGATTTGTGGATGGATGGATGGATGGATGGATGGATGGATGGATGGATGGATGGATGGATGCATGTACATACAGATGTAAAGAGTTAAGGAAGTCTGATGTTTGCACAGTTCAAAAGCATATTGATTGCTTAAACAACCATGATAGTTGTACTTGATATAATAATACACAATGAAATAGACATAAAATACTTTCCACAGTGGTTTCCTTAAAATAAAATTCTAATGCTGAGCAAAACTAGTCAGGTAATACTATAAAGTATAACACTACATTGTCTATAGATAAGTAGACCAAAGCAATTTATTCACTATTTGGTTATGGTATAATACCTCATAACTATAAAAACAAAAATATAAAGTGTGAAAAAGAGAAATATTTCCTGTAATGTGACCTTACAGTCTCCCCTGGCAAACCACTTCTGATGAGTTGGCATTTTGCTCTGCAGCAAAATGGTCTAGGAGACTGCCTGTTTAGTGTTACACTTTGAGATAAATCCAAGACAAGACCAGGGCCCCGAGGCAGTTTTATTTGGAAAAATGGAGATGTCTCTTTTACTGATTTTTTTTTTATTTGCATGTCTGTTTCTTTCAGTGTTATTATATCAAGTACAACTAGTATGTCCATGTTTAAGCAATCTCTATGCTATTCTAAAAGGACTAAAACCGTCCTGTGGGGGTAGGTCTATTAGTTATGCAAAAATATATGGGATATATAGCTAGATAAAGCATGCGAGACTCATATTTTATATATAAAAAATACAGATTTGTAGCACACTGTCCTGCGTACATTACATTAGTTTATTAAGCTGCTTTCCATATGTCGGCAGTACAGTACAAAACTACTTTAAACTAATGAAAAATACCAGTGGCAATCAAAACTACTTGCTAAGAACATGATCTTCACATTAACATAACTCACAAAGAAAAATAAATGACTTTTTCACACCAACAATTCCTAAAAACAATGATGGAAGGGCTATATGGAACGAAAGCAGTTTCAGCAAAAAAACTCTTCTTTCTTACTTAATTTGCCACCAATACTCAAAAATGAACTAAGATGTCTTAAATTTATGTACTATAAAGAACAATACCTGCTGTAGCAATTACCCAGCAATCATTCTAACTGGAGATGTTTGTGAATATCTACAGTCTTGTTTTATTATTAAACATTTCCTTATAACTGTTATTTAATAATAACTTATTTCTAATGTTTACATCCTCATAATGAGACCTTCCACATACATATTATAATATCTTCCTCACTTAAGCTACTTACAGTTTTACACAGCAATGTTATTCATTTTATTTAAGTTGCATGGTTGTACATTTTGCTGTGTATCCACCTTGACATAGCTCTGGAATCAGGACTGCATATCTTTATCATTCATATATGTCTCTTTTAATTTAACACAAACAAGTATATTCCTTTCCCATTTAAATCCCCTTAGTCACCCTTTTCTCAAAGACTTCCCAAATGATTTACTATTATCCACACCTTTTCATCAATGTACACCAACATATGCAGTATTTTTATGTAATCTTTGTAATCTCCTTCTCCTTGCCTTATATATCACGTCCCCTTAATTATGAATGCAGCACTCCCTAGTCTCTCTCCTAAAAAAACTCACTCAGCAAGTAGGCAGTTATACCCATTAATATTTACTTACGACAGATCAGTGCTAAAAATTCCACCCAGCCTTTCCACTCCATTCCTTCCTTCTTTTACACATCTCCTGACTATGTCTATATATCTTCTATTTAAGTGTGCATATTCTAATGCTGAAGTCCTCCACATTTACCTCTATTAAATTATCTATTTAAAATGTTGGCACAAAAGCACTATTTATTTTAATGCTTATTCGTGAGGACCATATCCTTATTAATACCTGGACTGCAAATCCAAATGGATTCAAAAATAATATATTTCACTGCAGTCTGCACAAACAGATCTCATTTTATTCTATCACACTTTACTAATCTGTATCATGCCTCTGTTTCAAACGAAACATCACATCTTAAACCTGTCAGTCTATCCAACAGAGGCTAAGGGGACTATTACCCTTTCTCTTATTTCAGATTTTTCTCAAGCTTTCAGTATGATCACATTGTCTCATCAAACAAAGCACAGTAAGCATGGCTGATACTAACCATGCATATCTGACAGCTTACACGTTCTTTTTGCAATCACATCCATCTACCAATCACATGACATGCCCATCAGGACTAAGCCAACACTTTAGGACAGATTAACCAAACATTCATTTACACCACAGTAGACTCAGATAAATCCTCAAGGTATTTAAAATTACTGCATGGAACTATAGGTATGCTGAATATAAAAAGCAAGGGTTCATTTACACTACCATAGTACCTTTCAACACACAGTCTTCATATCAGAAAGGAACACAGACTTATATTTGCATTACATCACACGTTTTGCAGTCTTATCATATTTGATTAATATTTTACCATATTATGTAAAGCTTATTCAATACAGAAATTGCTTTATCACATGATCATCATTATATCATTTCTGTTCGACCTATATTGAAAATAATATAGTCAATATTTCACCATATTTTATACTTTCTGAGCCAATTCAATTATGCCAATGAAATGTCCTTTCAAATACACAACCTTCATTAAAGGGGAAAGCAAGAACTTACTTTTATATGTGTAAGACAAATTTTTCCTTAACAGAAATTTTGTAGATTTGTCATTTCCATTTGGTTAGTATTTAACCATATTCTGCAATACTTGTTCAAACTAGAAATTGTTCCATCATATGATCAATAATACGTTAGCTCTGGTTGAGTATATATTAAGAAATGTACGATAATACTTAACTATATTTTATAATTTTTAAGCAAACAGTGATTCTTGTCAAATGTCCTTTCATGTACATAATTTTCATGAATGGGAGAAACAAGAAATACATTTATATTACTTAATAATTCCTTACAATTTCATCATTTCCATATGACTATTATTTAACCATGTTCTGCATTACTCATTTGACCTATAAAATTCCGCCATCATATAATTCATACAGTATTGTTTGAATTCAAATCTGTACTAGCAGGAACATGTGATCAATACTTCAACTTACTGTACAATTTCTAAACCAACACAATTAATATCATCCCCAGTAACTGATAAATGTAAGCACCAATTAACTAGTCAATAATGGTAAATAGTAGACTTTTAAACCATGTTAATCTTAAAAAAATAATATTTTGCTTGGTCAAAGACATTTCAATTATATTGTTAATACTTCACCATAGCCCAGTTCCAACCTAGTATTATCAGTGTCATATGGGTGATACTTCATGATATTCTATAATATCTAAACAGTCTCAGCTAGCCTCACTGTAGAACATATTCAATACAGGTCATTACTCAATGATATTACACCAGTACTGCTTCTGACTATATATGGTGCAATAATTACTTACCTGATCCCTAAGCTAAAGTTTACCCTTTTCTAAATAGTTTACAATGTGACCCTTTTGGCAAACTTAAACATCTTATAGAAATTTCTTTTTTTCCTTTTGTTCTGTGTGCTTTTTCTGCTTTGGTCTAGCATGCAGTCAAGCTGTCCTATTGAAGTCAAACCAATTCGTTCTTTCATGGTGGGGAGTCTTCCCTCAAACTGCCAACAGTGAAAGCTATCTGAAGGAGCCATTGTCAGCATTATGGTGTTTGATGCTGTCACTATCATTCCAGAAATGAAAGCTTTTTGTATGAATGGCCCTAACCCCTCCATTTGTGCTATGTGGGCAGCTGTGTCCTAACAATCCATGTCATGCTTACTCTGCATAAAGGCTACCTTCAGCAGTTTGGGTGATCTCACCCACACCATCCCTGCACAAGAACCTGCTCTTTGACTCCATCCTTGCCTTCAGTAGAAATACTATTAAGGAACCATGACATAGACCAGTAGAAACTACCTTCTGCCATCCAGGTTGGGCATACCCATCCTCTGGCCTACACCATCAAACACCCACTACACTAATCAAACTTGGGACACCTGGGTCATATTCAGGGCTTTATCCCCCTATGCTACCACAAGGCTATTTCATAGAAAATGCCTCTTATACAGTCCACACAATTTAAGTGGAAACATCTTTCAAGCCATCATATTCAAGGAATTGTCCACATGTGCATCCATCTTTATAGCCGGAATCTACATTGTCTTCCCATTCATATTCTTCTTCATCATCAATATCAATATCAGTATCTTCTCCACCAATATCAATATCTTCTCCAGCAATTTCAATATCTTTTCCACCAATATCAATATCTTCTCCACCAATATCAATATCTTTTTCCACCAATATCAGTCTCTCTCTTTCTCTCAGTCTAACAGCCCCTGTATCTTTGTGTCAAACTGCAGCTGTGTTAATTTCAATGGTTGTTTCTTTATATGTCTAATTGCTTCAACAAGGTTTTCATTAATCAAAACAGTGTTAGTCCAAAAGACTTTCAGAGTAGCTGGAAATTCCAAGTTGTTCTTTAACTTTCTCCTATTGCATTGTTTTATTGCTTTAACATATTTCAAGTGACATTTTAAAGTCACTACTGATAAGTCAAGCTTAAGATGTACAGGTCATGCTGCCAACAATAACCTACTACTAGGATGTTATAATTGTCAAAATGCTTGCTCTTTTTAATAGAAGGTTAGAAGTTCTGTTGTTTCAGACCTAGGCTTTCCATATTTGATACCATGGAGACATGCATGACTGGGCGTACCATCGTTGAAGGTTGTGCGTCAGGGCCGGCAACTCAGCACGTAAACATTTACTGCCAATCATTAGCGGACCTGACTTCCGCTGTGGCGACCCCTAACCAGGAAAAGCTGAAAGACACAACAACACTAGCACTGCCAAACATTTTACCAACACAATCCCCAAGAAATATTTTACAAAACCTGTTTATTCTGCTACCTTGGTTTTCAGATGATCCTTTAAATCTGTCCCATCTTCACCTTTCAAGCCCCAAAACAATGTTCGACTTTTCATTTTTGCCTCATCCTCTGTTTCAAGAATTGCAATTACACCTGCTCAGGGTTGTTTTACTTTCTCCACTGCCTTGTCCTGAATCTGAAATATTGGATAATTAGCAGGTCTCAGTGTGGTCCATTTCTCATTCAAGAATTCTGTACCCATACTAATCCCTTCCAAATGTTTCAAGTATGCCATAATCAATCCAGTCAAGCTAATTTCTTATTGCATCCAAGTTATTTTTCACACCTGTCATATTTCACCATATGAACTTTCTTGTATCAGTGGTCATGAAACAGCATGGCTACTGTGCTCTGACTTGCGTCTCACTTCATCAGTAAAATGATCATATTCAGCTGCGTAACCCATTTCTTCCATCAGCACTTGGTACAATGGCACCTTCATTTTCCATACACTGACAACTACATTGAATGAACTACTTTCACCTTACAATTTTGCAGTTTTATTTATTTGAGTTACAAACCAGCGGTGGTGGTGCTGCGGTAGCGTTGTTGCCTCACAGTAAGACGCTGTCCGGTTCGATTCTCAGCTAGAGCGTCTTCTGCATGGAGACATGCGTGAATGGGCGTACCTTTGTTAAAGGTTGTGCATCAGGCCTGGCAAGCCGGTACGTAAAAATCAACTGCCAATCATTAGCGGACCGGAGTTCCGCTGTGGCGACCCCTAACTGGGAAAAGCCGAAAGACACAAACATTTATTTGAGTTACAAAGTGAACCAATAAGGCAATTAATTCCACCAAACATTAGAAGACATGACTTTTTGAACTTCATCCTAGAAGTCATAACTACTGTGCACACGTCTTGAAGTGTAATTTCCAGATAACTGTTGTGCTGCATATTAATATCTGCATTATTAATCTTTTCCTAAAATAATTTATTAATTATTCCTGACAATACCAGCAGCTATCTGCATATCACCACTTTGACTTAGGATAATGATTTATATAATTTTCCCTTCTTCTCAGCATATAACTACTCCCACCACTATCATATGATTTACATACATGTGATCATATAACCAGAGCATGGTTAACAATTTCTTATGCATAATAGTGGGAGGTGGCAATTGCTTGAGTGTTGCTGTTGTTGTTCTCTTAACATGGCAGTGACATTTTAAAGCTTTGCATCTTGTGGTGTTTTATATTGCAGCCTCTTGGAGAAAGAGTAAGATTTGTTTTCTTTTTTTTTGACAGTAATTGATCACTCTTTTTCTGTGGTGGAGAGACTTCAGACTTTGAATAATTTAATAATAGGGGTGTGATTGGATTTGGTTATGTGGTAGAAAAGCTCCTCCACTGTTTTCCTGTGTGTCATTTGCTTGTAATATGACAAACACGAGTATGTGTTATGAGTCAGTTCTGAATTATTGTTACCAGACAGTTTTGATACGAGGTCAGAAGTTTCAAGAAGAAGTAGTGGCTCCTATATATATCTACGAATTCCTAGTAATGCATCACATCATACATTTGACTGTAGTCAAAGAAAAAAAATAAACATTCTTATAAGTTCATCTACTAGACTAATATATGAAAAAAATAACTAACTAAATAAATACATGCATTAATTCTTTGGTAAAAACTCTGTATCCATGAACTACCAAATAGGCAGCAATCTACTTAACACCGAATGCGTGATAAGAGACCTTGGGACCCAGGTGGACAGTAGTCTCTCCTTTGACAGTCACATCGCCACAGTAGTCAGGAAGTCCTTCTACATGGCACACCTCATCATAAAAGGGTTCTTTCTCATTCAGGAAAAAAGAGGTCATTGTTCCCCTCTACCCGTCACTCATTAGACCCATTATAGAGTACAATGCCCCTTTTGGAATGTACCTCACAAGTCATCTGCAGCAGCTGGAAAGGCCACAGAAGTACCTCACAAAGAGGATTACTGGCCTCAAACAAATGCCCTACACTGACCGCCTCAAAAAACTCCAGCTTTACTCCGTAGCATATCGCCTACTCCGAGGTGATCTCTGCCTAACATATAAAGCTATGTCAAACCCAGAGCTGTTGGACATGCTACACCTAAAGAAATCCTAATCCCTCCGAGCTACATGCTCTAGGGACCTAAACCTTGTCACCACAATAAACAGGACATGCTGGAGGGATAGATTCCTGTCCCAGAGACTTCCTATACTCTAGAACAAGCTACCCATCTATGTCAAGCAAAGTTCTTCATTAGCACTCTTCAAGAAAAATCTTGATGAGTGGATGGGAAATAGGAAATACACCCCGGGGATCACTTCTGTGTCTCTGCTGGACAGTGGCACAGGAAAATAACTTTCTTGGGTGGCGTAAGCTATGGAACCTTGCTGGCTCGGCTTACGTAGGCCCTTGGGCCAATAGCCTAGTACCTACCTATGAACCTATGAACCTAATTAATGGCAAAATGGTAAGTGGCTTTGTTAAGCTACAGCCTCATCATATGATGAGGGTAAAGCTGGACTCCAAGAATGTAATGGTGCTTCAAGATTTCCATATTCGATACATCTCTGTTAGGGGTACCATAAAGGTCTGCAGACAGCCCAGTAGATTTTACAATCTGTGTCAAAGATGTGACATCCTTAGAAAAACAGCTTAGAAATATATGCTGAAGAGACAACACTTTTATCTGTATTTTTCAATAAGGTAGTCCTATGTAGGTGCAAACAGCATGGGTTACAGTAATCTGAAACATTGTTACAACACTTCCACTAATACTCAGCACAAAGAAAATCTGTTTGAAAGGGAAACAAAATGAAGAGATGCTACAACCAGTTTTAACACAATCAAGAACTCAGCTAGTGAGCCAGATGAATAACAACATAGATAAAAGTATCTTAGAGATTATCATGTGTAGGTCATTGTGTAGCACTGAAAGAATTAGCACCTTGGAGTTACACATGTACTAATCTACAGAGGTAAGCACTGCCCAGCACCAAAAACAGGATGCTTTCTCTGCAGACTCCAGCATGTCTTATATAGCCCAGTACCAGCAGCAGAATACATCTTCTTCAGAGATGAGCACTGCCTTATACAACCCAACACCAAAACACATGACCTATAGGTTCATAGGTTCATAGGTAGGTACTAGGCTATCTGCCCGAGGGCATTTATAAGCCTAGCCAGAGTGTGTCGGCTTTCACCGCCCCATTGATTAATTAACTGATCCTCTGTCAAGCAGAGCCAATGAAGTGATCCCGGGGTGTATTTTCTGTTACCCATCCACTCGTTAAGGTTTCTCTTGAAGAGTGTTAGTGAGGGGCTCTGCCTAATGTAGTTTGGAATTTTGTTCCAAAACACGGGGAGTCTCTGTGACAGGAATCTATCCCTCCAGCATGTTCTATTTGTTGTTGTGGCGAGGTTTAGCTCACTAGAGCTCATGGCTTGCAGTGACTTGGATTCCTTTAGGTGGAGCATGTCCATCAATTCTGAGTTGGACATGGCTTTCTAAGTCAGGCAGAGATCACCTCTGAGTAAGCGATATGTCACTGAGTACAGCCAGAGTTTTTTCAGTCAGGGCTACATAGGACATATGTTTGAGATCAGTAATTCTCTTGGTGAGGTACTTTTGTGGTCTTTCCAGCTGTTGGAAGTGTCTTGTGAGGTACATCCCAAATGGTGCATTGTACTCTATGATGGGTCTAATGAGTGAAGAGCAGAGGGGCACTATAACCTCTTTATTTCTAGATGCGAACCCTTTAGCAACTAGATGGGCCACATAGAAGGATTTCTTAACTATTTTGGCAATATGATTGTCAAAGGAGAGATTACTATCTACCTGGGTCCCCAGATCTTTTATTACCCCTTCTGCATTAAGGGGGCTGCCACCTATGTGGTAATTCGTGGGTGTTTTGTTTTTCCTACATGGTATGACTATACATTTTTGGCATTTAGCTTGAGGCCATGACTTTGACATCAGGTGTCCGTCTCAGTGAGGCCCTTTTGGAGGATGTCCGTATCAGCCGGAGAGTCAGTTATGGCTCCCAGTTTGCAGTCATTGGAGGACTTGGTTAGCCATAGTCCTCCTGTGTTTGCTGTACTTCCGAGAGGTATATGCCAAACAGTATGGGTCCCAGAACCGAGCCTTGTGGGACACCACTTGTGACTGGTTTAGAGTAGGACCTGGAGCCCACTATTCTTACCGTGTGGGTTCTGTCTGTAAGCCAGTTGGCAACCCATCTCATGATGTAGGGGTTTATGTTCAGGCTGGTGAGTTATTCTGTAATACTCGAGTGGGGAATGGTGTTGAAAGCCTTGGCGAGGTCAAAGTAGGCAATGTGAACCACCTTTCCCTTGTCTATGCCCTTGGTGACTGTCTCTAAGAAATCAACCAGGTTTAGTAGGCATGATCTGCCCTTAACAAAGCTGAACTGGGTCGGGTCAAGTGTTTGGAGATTCCCAGTGTCTTTGTTAATGAGTTCCATGATGATGCGCTCCATAGCCTTGCAGACCAAGCTAGTCAGGCTTATGCGGTGATAGTTACCAGGGTCAGTTGTGGTCCCCCCTTTGTGGAGAGGAATAACCGTTGCTGTGCACCATTCTATGGGCACGTAGCCTGTGGAGAGGCTGAGGCTGAACAGCATGTTTAGGCAGGGGGTTAGTTTGTTCTGTAGTTCATGCAAGACGCAGTCTGGGACACCATCTGGTCCCATTGACAAAAGGAGGGAGGCTTTTGAAAGGGCTGTTTTCACCTGTGTGTCTGTGATTTTTGGGATACTACACTTTTCCGGTACTGTTATGGGCCCTTTTGGAGGTGAGAGGGGGGTGACGTTTGCACTGAATCTATCTGCCAGGATGTTGGCAATATCAGTAGGTTCAGTATATTTTGTGCTATTTTGCACTAGCTCAGTGTATATCTGCGAGTTGCCACTTAGATTCTTAACATAGCTAAAGGAGGCTTTGTGGTTATCTTTTGAATTCCCGGCTATTTTTCTTTTGAAGTTAGCCTTGGATGATTTCATGAGGGTCCTTAGTTTCTTACTGATACTGATCAGGGATGTCTTTCCTTCTTGGGATTTACTTTTTTTCTGAACTAGTTTCCTCCTTCTATTGTATAGCCTGTTTATGGCAGGGGTCTACCAAACTGGTTTCCTTCTCTTAGAGGAGTGAGTCCTGGTTTTGCTAGGGATGGCACAATCCATGCATCCTTGTAGGTGCTGATAGAGTGCATTGGTAAAGGTTTCTGAATCTTGGGCAGCATTATCCTTTAACGTGGGGGCTGTGAAACTTACCACCTCTGTCTTAAGTAAGTTGAAGTTTGCTTTAGAAAAGTTTTTTACTGTGGTTTCCTTAGTTGGGGGTGGTGGTGGGGTGTGGACATCCAGAGTGATTATTTTATGGTCTGATCTAACCAGTGACGGGTTGACCTCCGGTGTGGAACACCTGTTGCCCATGTTGGTGATCACCAGGTCCAATGTGTTTTCACCTCTGGTAGGGAAGTTTACCAGCTTATCCAGGGCGTTTGAGTTGATAAATTCCAGGAAGCGCTTGGCCTGGGAGTTTGTATGCGAGTAGTTTTCCCAGTGAATGGTAGAGTAATTGAAATCACCCAATATCAGGGTGTTCGGTAGGACATTCATGTTTTCCAGTATCTTTAGAAAGGTGGAGTGGTGGTCCTGGGTCATGGAGGGTGATCTGTAGCAGGCCACAATTTGCATTGCAGATTTGCCCGATGTTAGTTGCACATGGATGATCCCAGAGGTATCATGCTGCACCACTAACCTGGAGGTGTAGGTATCCTTGATGAATATGGATACACCCCCTCCTTTTGTGTTTTGGTCCGTGTTCTGTGGCCAAAACATGTGGTATGAGTTGTAGCCTGGTAGTGCTGGGGTGTCTCTGGAGCCTTGAACCAGGTTTCAGTTACTGCACAGATGTCGACGTTCTCCATACTGAGGACTGCTTCAAGCATGTGCATTTTGAGATTTAAACTCCTGGCATTGAGTAGCATAACCCTCAGTTTTTTGTTAATTGTGCTGTTTACAGAGGGGGGGGTTTGGCATTTGAGTCTTGCCTAAAAAAGGCACTATAGGGACAGCAAGAGCCTTGGCCAATATTTGAAAGTCTAGGGGTGACAGGTGCAAGCCGTCTCTTGCGAAGTAATGCGGCTTGTCGAGTATGTCGTCCCAGGCTGACAGACACTGGATCCCCTTTAAATGACACCAGAAGCTTAGCCAATTGTTGAAATTGATCATTTTTTCTTTATACTGAGGTATCATTCTTGGTGAGGTCAGGATGCTACTCAGGGTCAGGATCATACCAGCCTGGGCTACACGATCAGAGAGCTCTTCCATGTCTCTTTTCATGTAGTCCAGGGAGGTATGTCTCAGGTCATTCACACCAACATGAACAATGACAGAGTCATATTTGTACTTGTCCTGGAGTGACCTGAGTGCTTGTGTTTTGTGGTGGATTCTGGCTCCTGACAGGCAGCTAACAGTAACCTTCTGCTTGTCCATCCTAGTGAGTGGGATGTCAGTGTGCCTGACTATAGAGTCACCTATTATTAGTCTGTTAGGTATGTTATTTCACCTTAAGGGCTGTGATTGTGCGGCACACTGATTTTGTGTTTTATTTGTTGTCTGGTTTGTGACGGGAGGTGCAGGTTTTTTGGGTGTCTGCTTTGGAGATCTCTGATGCTTTTGCAGGTTTTTATTTAGAGCCTCCGAGTATGATTTTTTGTGTTTATGTGTATTTTTTGTCAGTGTTGTTTTAGTAGGTCTGTGTGTGGCTCGAGGTGTGGTGCAACTGTTAATCTTCTACTCTTGACTGTCTGTTCCAGTCTTGAATGGAGACAGCTTAGCTTCCACTTTGGCTGTATAATTGCATCTCTCGCATATGTTAGTGTTTTGTGGTAGGAGGAGAGGGTTGTGTGTGTACATGAGGCAGTTGTAACATTGCCTCAGGATACCCAGATTCACCAGCTGGACTGGAGAGTACACTGAAATTGCCCTTTGGTCATGCCTGAATAGTAGGGTGAGCTGCTTAGTTGCTTGGTTGGTGAGGGATGAATAAAGAGCCTTGCCCTGCTGGGCAGTCAGTGTCAGGGTATATTAGTGCTTGCTATTAGGTCTGAGCAAGTGCTGGGCTATAGGATGCTTTTTGAGTGCTTAGGTTGAGAGTTAGACTAGTTTCAAGGGAAAAACTGAAGAGTAGACTTAGTGGAGCTGGGAGTAACTTAACCGTAGCTAACTGGCGCTGCCTGGTGCGCAAAACTGTGCAAAAGCGGTTTTTATAGTAGGGAAATGAAAGGGATAGAAATTAGCCCAAAATGGCCAATAAACTACTAACTTCTGCACCGGAACCACTCCTCCAGGGACAGATAGGTTGCTCAAAGCTCCCCTCTCTCACAGGTGAACAGAGAAACTTCCTTCTATCCATGTAAGGTATGGACAACTCAGAAACTAGTATCACAGCCCTGAATTCAGCACTAGCCTGAAAACTTGGCTATACTAGCTTAGAAAGGTGGGAAACAAGGAATTATTTTGTTTTTTTTTAAAAGATAAGGCAAAAACAGTAAAAAATACACTTAAAACAGCTTTAAATGACTACAAACGATCAGAAAAGGCTATCGCACTTTAGTGTGTAGCCTACAACAGTTAAATTATTTAAACAAAAAAAATTTTTTAAAGTGCAGGCAGTCAAATAAGTACAATATGTGAAAAAACAAGCTTTTAAATCACAATAAATGCTAGAAAATCTGCGTTTAAGTGGAAAACAGTTAAGTACAGCAAGAAAGTACAGAAAACTGATACTTAATCACTCCAAAGTCTCTCTTCTAAGCTAGAAGGCTTGTATCAGTTTATGGCTTTCTAGTGCTACCCAGTAGGTTAGTTACAGGAAAGATGGGAAACAAGTGCAGATGTGGTCTTTTAAACCAGAAAGTTGAAAGAGACGGACAAACTGTGCAAATGGTCAATAAACTACAATTTCTGGGCCAAGAACCTCTCCTTACATGAAAGACAGACTACCTAGTGCTTACCACTCCCACTGATAAGCTAGAAGGCTTTCCTCCAACACAGAAAGGCTTGCGGGGCTCAAAAGCTTACCAACAGTCCTGGATACAGCAACTCTGTATCTGGACTAGGCTAGTTACAGGAAAGGTGGGAAACAAGCGCAAGTGCAGCTTTTAAACCAGAATGTTGAAAGAGATGGAAAAAAACTGCCCAAACGGCCAATAGCTACAATTTTTGGGCCAGGAACCACTCCTCTTGTGGTAGATAGGCTACCTAATGCTTACCACTTCCACTGATAAGCTAGAAGGCTTCTCTCCAACACAGAAAGGCTTGGGGAGCTCAGAAGCTTACAAAGAGTCCTGGATACAGCAAATCTGTACCTGGACTAGACTAGTTACAGGAAAGGTGGGGAACAAGTACAAACGCAGGCTTTTAAGCCTGCAAGTTGAAAGAGATGGAAAACTGCCCAAACGGCCAAATAAACTACAATTTCTGGGCCAAAACTCACTCTTCCCACGGAGGATAGGCTCCCTAGTGTTTACCACTCCCATTGACAAGCTAGAAGGCTTCCCTCCAACACAGAAAGGCTTGGGGGGCTCAAAAGCTTACTAACAATCCTGGATACAGCAACTCGGTAACTGGACTAGGCTAGTTATAGAAAAGGCAGGAAACAGGCGCACGTGCGGCTTTCAAACCAGAAAGTTGAAAGAGATGGAAAAAAACTGCTCAAACAGCCAATATTTACAATTTCTGGGCCAGGGACCACTCCTCTTGTGGTAGATAGGCTACCTGATGCTTACCACTCCCACTGATAAGCTAGAAGGCTTCCCTCCAACACAGAAAGGCTTGCGGGGCTCAGAAGCTTACAAAAAGTCCTGGATACAGCAAATCTGTACCTGGACTAGACTAGTAACAGGAAAGGCAGGAAACAAGCGCAAACACAGGCTTTTAAATCAGAAGGCTGAAAGAGATGGAAAAGCTTCCCAAACGGCCAATAAACTATAATTTCTGGGCCAGAAACCACTCCTCCTGTGGTAGATAGGTTACCAAGTGCTTACCACTCCCACTGATAAGCTAGAAGGCTTCTCTCCAACACAGAAGGGCTTGGGGGGGCTCAGAAGCTTACCAACAGTCCTGGATACAGCAAATCTGTACCTAGACTACACTAGTTATAGGAAAGGTGGGGACCAAACACAAAACGGGCTTTTAACCAGAAAGTAGAAAGAAATAGAAAAACTGCCCAAATGGCCAATGAACTACAATTTCAGGGCCAAAACCCACTCTTCCCGTGGTAAATAGGCTGCCTAGTGCTTACCACTCCCATTTATAAGCTAGAAGGCTTCACTCCAACACAGAAAGGCTTGGGGGGCTCAGAAGCTTACCAACAGTCCTGGATACAGCAAGTCTGTATCTGGACTTGACTAGTTACAGGAAAGGCAGGCAACAAGCTTAGAATTTTTTTTTTTTTTTTTTACAGAAAAGTAGCTAAAACAGCAGTAAATACAATTCAAATTGCAGTGCAGGGCAGCACACCCGAGTGTGTAGCAACACTACGGCAAATACAGTTCAAATAAATGCAATTAAATTAACAAATGACTAATAAACAAGTGCAGAAGGCAGTAAATTAGAAGGCTACTAACAAACAGTAATAAGTGCAGAGTAAGAGCAACTAAACAGATAACAGCATGCAGAAGAGCAACTAAGACAGTTACAGTAAGAGCAGCTGAATAAATATATATATATATATATATATATATATATATATATATATATATATATATACATATATATATATTTTTTTTTTTTTGAGGGAGGGAACAGAGCAGGATTAAGAGGCTACAGGGGTTGTCCTTCCCAAATGCTCTCTTTGTACACAGTAGGAGTGCCTGAAATCAGAATATGATCTCACTGCACTCAGCTGAGTGAGCAAATGAGATGGGCCCAGAAGGAGTATCCAAATACAAATCTACAAGAGGGGTGGGCAATTTCAAAGCCACCACCATTAACACCAAAACAAGAACAGGGAGGGCAGGTGGGGAACTAACTGTAGAGAGACAGCCACAACTTCAGTTGAGTTAATATTCAGTGAAAAACACAAATAAATAAATTAAATATAGTACTATATGAAAAAGAGCAGATACAAGTGTACTTAAATTCACTTATACGTCCAGTTGATTTCAGGTAGATGTTAGCCGGCCAAAGCTCAGATATTAAGCAAAGATAACTCAAAATGTACCACTTATATAAGGCAGGACAGAATATCAGTGATGAGGTAAAACTAATGACTATCATTAATATCCTTTCCACATTGGAAGATGTAAATAAACTGGTTGCAACTTCCCATAAGCTAGTCAGACCAGCCAGGGGAACCACACATCACTGCAGCCTTTTTGCCAGTCAGCTCACAGCCATCACTGCATCAAAGGTTAAGGGAGATGCCACCAATAATCACATAAAAAAAGGCTTGAACTTGTGCCCATGCATCCAGATGACTGAAATATAACGAGCCGTTAAATGAATGAAGACCCAAAAGATGCTAGATGTTATCAGAAGTAAAAATGACAAGGCATGTATTAACAATGCAGACCCCAAACTGTTGCATATACTGCCACTTGTCAAAGGAAGTGCAGAAAACTTTAAAGGCAGGGACATAGCAGATAATCTATGGGCAGCAAGTCTGGATAGAAATAAAGCAAACTGAATGGACATTAGTCCTTATAAGCTCCATTTTATTGAAGTGATATAGGAATCTTTTTCACAAAATAATCATACAGTGGAAGTATAAATAGATACAAAAATGAACTAGAAAAAAAATGTACCCCTGCAGATGATTTTGCAGTTGATTTAGTTTACCCTGGGTAGAATGTGATGTTTAATCATGTAGGGGACTCTTGTAGTATTCTAAATATGTGCAGCTGGAATGGACATGCAGAAACCAAACACCTTTGCTCTACATTTCCAGCCATGTGCAAGCTGAGCAAACTAACTGTGGCTGTAAGTATCTCTCTTCCTCTGCAGTGTTCCATGATCTGATAGTAGGCAAACATTCTTATGTATGTGTTACTGAAAGTCAGACAGAATCTTAAATCACAGATACATGTTATCTGTTATATCACCCTGTGGGATTCTCTCACATCACTCACTGACTTACATTTATTCATTCCCTGTGTAGAATCTGATCAGGTGCCATGCCCTGGTTTTAATGTGCTAGGTTATGGGAACAATGCTCACATGTTCATGTTTAACACTGTATTGATAAGTATTACTGAGGCCAGTACTGTATGGTTAAGAAACAGAAAAGCATAATGTATTTCTCACTGGAGTAGCTTTATCTGCAGTCTCAGTTCCCCACAATTTTAATACAGTTAACTCCATTCCAGAACACTTCTGCCGGGATGTGAAATGATTATCAGATTGAAATGTCATCCCTGCCATTTGATAATTTGATGAAAGTTTTACATCATACGGTCAGTTGTGTGGCACAGAAGGATGAAGCTTGATTCTACCCCAGCCAACCACGATTTTATTAGCAGCCCAATTGTTAGAGGAGTGAGCCATAGAAAGATGGAAACAAATAGAATAACAAATGTTATGTAGAGTAACTCAGGAGGTTAATCACCAGAGCATTAGTGTGAGAAGCTGTGTGACTGTGGGTTCACAACCCACATATGCTTTATATGGCAGTTGGAGCAGAGGTTGAGTGCAAGCTGTAGTTCTTGTGGTGCAGGGCTTGATTCCCTTTGCCCATGTTTGCCTACTGTGTCACCTTGACAAGTTACTTAACCAGACATGGCTCCTGGGTTGCCTCTGAAAACAGACTGTGTGACCAATGGGCCTACCTGATTAACAAATACCTGATGATGGCTTGCCTGTCAGAGCAGGAAGGATGTGGTGATGGCCATGTATGGCAGATACTTGATAAAATTAGGTGCTGTTGCAGCAGCGGAAAAGTGCTGATCCCATATGTTAGCCTAGTAAATAGCACACGGTCTGTACTTGGGGACTTACCATGCACTCAAAAGCATGCACATATCCAAGCCCATAATTTTAGGGCTTGGGAACATTGATCAAAATGTACTACCTGTTCAGGTGATAAGCCACAGTTGTCTAGCTCTTGCTTTCACTGCTCTGGTGTGCAAGTAGGATGGAGAACAGAAGGGACAAAATATTGGCAGAATTAAGGTTATTGGTCTTGGGCCAGGAAAAATGCACCACAAGAACAATATATACAAGAGTCCAAGCAAAGTAACATGCAGCATTTTTGAGAAAGGAAGAGATGGAGAAAACAATAAGAATAGTTTCTTATTTCACTGTTACCACAGCAGATACAAATATAAGCCAGAGCATGTTTTCCTTTTTTACAGATAAAATATTTTATTTATGTACTAATCACCTGAATATTATGTGCAGCACACTTATAACAGTTTACTGGTAAAAGAGCGCTTATCTGGCTGACATAGGATTGGCAAACCTCCCTGTGGAAAACTGCTTCTCCCAAAGTAACTCTGACATTTAGTTTGTGCATTTAAGGCACACATGCATGGGTATCTATATGCGTGTGTCTGCAACCACACACACACACACACACACACACACACACACACACACACACACACACACACACACACACACACACACACACACACAAACATGCATGTACATGCTTTCTCTCTTTCTCTCTCTTTTCCAACACATTTCTGAGTGTACATGACACACTTGCATGCCTTGATGTCCTTTGTGTGATGTGAGGCCAAAAATTATGACCATCTGGATTCATAAACATCATTTGCCCTGCATTCCATATGCAGATTAGAAGGCATCATATCTGCAGAACTGAATCATATGCCTGATGGTCTGTAAGTCAAGGACTATCAAAAGAAACCTACTATGCACTAAACGGGTTCACTTCAAAATCTCAAAAGCTCAAAATCCCGAATCTCAAAATACTGAACTCAAAACCTTGAAACTCAAAATACTGAAAACTCATAATACCAAATCTCATAATATCAAAAAATATACAGGACACCAATACTGACTATATTTCAGCAGAAATACATACAGAAACAAAAAAAAGACAAACCATATCAGTCTAATCCAACTATAAGCAGGGGGGGGGGGGCAAGCCTCCCTTCACCACCCATGTAGGGGGCTGCACCCCCCACATCCCTTGCTACTTAAATATATCAACTCCAAGATTGCACTTCACTACATTAAGATGAGTTATGTTGTAGTATAGTTGAAGAGTAATATGTTTCTGTATGTATTTATGCTAAAATATAGTCAGTGTTGGTGTCCTGTATGTTTTTCGATATTATGAGATTCGGTATTATGAGTTTTCAGTATTTTGAGCTTTCGGGATTTTGAGTTCAGTATTTTGAGATTTGGGATTTTGAGCTTTCGAGATTTTGACGTGAACCCCACAAAACATATTTTAAAAAAGTGAACTGAGCATTTCAGCTGTAACAGCAGCATAGATCCACAAAACAGGACACTCCACATGACACACTACAAAGTACTGTGAGTACCAAATCGTTGGAACAGATATGAATCAATGCAAGAAACACTGACATACCCACAGAGTTGTGTATATGTATGTATGCGTTTGTGTTCCTTTTAGTGTTACATTTACATATCAGTGAGCAAACTGTACTTCAATACATTTAAAGTTGAAAACCTGTCATACAGTAGAAAGGGCTATACTCAGAAAGTTCTAATTTGAACACCAAAGCCCTCTGCTGCTATCTTCTCTAACACATGTTTTTTCCTAGGGTGCAGGCCCTAAATAGGGAACTAGATAGGCAGCACCTATACTAAACCTATTACATTAGAAGTCATTAGCTTGAAACATAACAAGTCAATTGTGCCTCAGTCTGGGCATGGCTTTCTTCTTTGCAGTCTCACCTGCATCCTTTTCCCGTCATCTGCATGTTCAAAGCTTGGATGCTTGGTGCTCTTGTGGTGGCAAAATCTTGTCTGCTTAAAATTTAACATGGCTTACATGGAATATGCCTGGCCACATACTTCAAAAAAGCTTGTATTGAGCACAGCTTGTTACCATTTGTGATACTGACCCTCCTCTGCATCGCAGTATCACCTAGTACTCCCTAAATGATGTCACTATCCCACTGTAAGCTCCACTACCCTGTGGGCCTGCCTGTAACAAGTTCAGCTCATACATGCTTACTTGAATGATCATAAAACAGCTGTACTTCCATCAGTGATGGCTGTCAGTCCTGTGCTTTCAGCATTTCTGTGGGTATACGTTTATAAACATATGTGTATACTGTTTTTATTATAGTATACCTACATATGCTCACAACAGCATAAATCAGTAACTGTATGGCTGCATGTGTTCCAAAGTTTGGGTGGAGTTGGGTGTCTTTGAGACAATGCCATTCCAGTGGCAGCTTTGGCACCTCTTGGCATCTTAGGAGAGGGACAAATTTCCTGAAAGAAGTCCTGCAATACTGTGTTGCACCTCTGTGTTAAGTGATGGCCTTGGTGCAAACTACATTTGTATGTGAACTGAATCAACAATGTCATTCATGCAGAGCTGCTCATCTGCATACATTCTACGCAGCATAGGCAGACTTGGTGCACATTAGTTTAGTTTATATGTAACCCTCGTACTTACTCCATTATTTCTGAATCACATGCTTCTTTTTTTGTGTTTATATATGTACTGATCAAGGACAGAGTATTCCAGATGTCTAGGCATTCTGATTCCTGCCCATTGGCAATAGTACATTCAGTCTTAATGGTGTTCATTTCTCTGTGAATGCGTGAATTATGCAATTCACCATGCATAGTAACACATTGCAGAACAGACTGCACAAGCACAGCAGAGACACCATGATTTGAATGAAATAGTTTTCGAGTCATGTGCAGCTATAGAAGTTATGAATGCAAACTGATACAGGTATGTGGAGGCTTGTTGTACATTTGACAATGAAATGACAGTGGACAGACTATATTCTGCAAATTAAACAGGAACTCAGGAACAATATTAGGCAAGCAATCACAAGGACCATAACAAGCCTAACCATATACACCTTTAAGCAGACCTACATAAAAAATATGTCTCCCCTTTAAGCAGGTGGTTATTAAGTAAAAGTGCTCAACTTCCAAATTGAGGAAGGTTGGGCATGATAACCAGCAATGCTGTACATGCCTACCCCACTGGCTGCGCAGTAGCAAGGGCAGCCTTAATTCTGCTCAACGCACCTTCATCTTTTATCCTTGATGGTATTTACAGTGATATCTTATATGTGTCATTGTTCTGACTGTTCACCCTAGCCTTTCTTTCACTTACTTTTACATTTATTAAAAAGCCTCTATTTTGACTGTCTTTCATGTTTTATCTTGTATCTTTAAGTATTGATGACTAGATGGTTAGACAGAAATTTGCACCAAGGTTATCGGGTGATACTGTACGTGCGTACCCCACTGGCTGGTTCGTGCAGATGTGGGCATACCATGGGTGTAACTTCCATTTTCTTCAATGTATTGCGATCTTGGTGTTGGTATATTTAACTTGCAGGGGGAGTGGGGGTGCAGGGGAGGCACCCTATTTTGACTGTCTTTCATGTTTTATCTTGTATCTTGATAACTGGATGGGTAGACAGAAATTTGCTCCAAGGTTATTGTGTGATACTGTATGCACATACCCCATTGGCTGGTTCGCCCAGATGTGGATGTGTAGTGGGTGTAACTTCCATTTTCCTTACTGTAGTGTGATCTTGGAGATGGTATATTTAATTTGCAGGGGGTGTAGTGGTGCAGGGGTGCAGCCTCCCTGCAAAAACTAAAAAAAAAAAATTATGTTGGGTCGTTGGCATGTGGTGAGCGGAATTAAGGTGGCCCTTGCTACTGCACACCTGGTGGGGTACGCATCTAGGGCATTGCCAAGTAATGGTTACAAACAGGGATGCAGAAATGCTTGTTGTGGCATCAACTTCTATTTGGTTATTTCATGCAGGGAATTCCTAAACGTACCACTAGGTTTAGAATCTGTTTCCTAATTTGAGGAACCACAGGGCTTATTTGGATACCTGAATGTGCAGTGCCCCAAAACAACTGTGCACTGTCAAACAGATGAATTAATGTCAGCATCACAAATTTGTAAGTTTCTGGAGCCAGCATGTTTGGCTTGCACCAGCTATATGCAATCCAAATTGCTGAAGAAGGTTCAAAATGATTTTGGGTGGTGAACTGTTTTGTCACAGAAAAAATATAATCTCACAAAATTTAGCTGAAAGGATGTGAGCAGACATTCTCTCCCCACAAGTTCCACATGTTTGGCTTGCACCAGCTATATACAATCCAAATTGTTGAAGAAGGTTCAAAATGATTTTGGGTGGTGAACTGTTTTGTCACAGAAAAATTATAATCTCACAAAATTTAGCTGAAAGGATGTGAGCAATCATTCTCTCCCCACAGGTTTCACTTCAGCCCCTTATAAGTACTTTCCTTCATGGTGCTGTGTGTGTGTGTGTATACATTTATTTATATGCACATTATATATCTATCTATATATATATATATATATATATATATATATATATATATAGATGTGTGTGTGTGCAGTCGCACCCACGTATATGCGTGTGTGTGTGTTTATATATATATATATATATATGTGTGTGTATATATATATATATATATATATATATATATATGTGTGTATGTGTGTATATATATATTTATACATACATACACACACACGTATATATATAGTTATATTTATATATTGTATGTATATTGTTGAAACAATACGGCCTGATATGTTGCTAATGCCATTTGAAAACTACGATCACACTGTTTGACTGCTTTATATTTTATGTACAACTTTGTTAGCCGTAAAGTTACGACGGGGGAATAACCCATTTTCTGCCAAGCTCCGGATTGTGGAAGTTTAAACCACGTTTGTAAGACTATCAGCTCAGCAGACACTTTACGAAGTTTTAAGGAGCCCACGCCCAATACCCAGATTTCTAGTTTCATATAATTTTAAGGTATGACTGTGTTTCACAGAAGTTAAGAAATCCAGAGCTGAAATCCAAGCATGCCTCACAAATGTTCAAATGTTCGCAGAATGACTAGATTTTAGCCTGATATTCTACTATGCACATCATTTAGATCGTGTACTGCGTGCTTGGGTGTTCGTGGTTCCAAGGAATATCGTCGTCTTTGTCATTGTCATCCCCCTTTTAAATCTGGTGTAGGCTGCTCGGTCAAAGACAAAATGGTCTACATATCCAGTACAGGGTTAGCAGAAAAAAAGTAAAAATACCACGCTTGCCCACAAAAGATTGAACAGGTAAGTAATCCCTTTATTGGAGTAGCACAAGTTTAACGGTTGCTCGAGCTTTCAGGTGAAAAAGCTCAAGTAAATGCAAAACCAATGTTGGTCCAGTAAAAGTCAGCACATCACTTAATGTTCCACTGCATCATTGTCTTAACTCCGCAGTGAGAGGTGCATTGTGCGAGTGTCTGCGTGCATGCGTGTGCGCGCCCGCCCGTAGTAAGGTGACCCCGGACACCGGACAACGGAACTGCCCAACCCATGACTAAGGATATTTATAATTCTAATTATGAAGAAGACTTGAAGTATAGTCACATAAACTGCTGAACTTTCTAGTCTAATGAGTTTCATGTGACGATTTTCTAAGGATAAACACAACATGTTAAGGAGACACACTTGTACAACTTTGCAAGAAAATTGGGAGGGGGTCAATGGCTGATTTTTATGGGTGAGGTGACAATGTTGGAGGAACTTTTGAAAGCAACCACTGCCCTTCCTGCTACCGTAGCATACACCTGACATAAGCACGTTTACAGACATTAACTTGATTTGGAAGTAATTATAATGTCTTTTACAACTATGACTAAAGCAACAAATGAAATGTTTAAATACATGGCACAAACAGAATGCAGTAACAAACCAAAATATGTTGCTATCCCAGGAGATCGAAACTGTATGCATGCACCTTGCAGTTGGAACGCCAAGAAGCAAATGCTTGTTGCTAGGAACCGTTTCATGATTCAATTGTCATGTTAATTTCACAGATTAAACATATATCTTTACTTGGTTTACAAACATTTTGAATCACTGCTGAAATTGTCATTATTTTGTTCCAGATCTTTTGAACTGTAACCCCGCTTTCACTGATGTCACCCTATATGGGACCCAGGCCCCCTTGACTCACCTTGGAGGGAGTGAAGTTTCTTCTGCAAGGTTGGAGGTGATGCCGGGACAACGGAATCAATGCTGGCAAAGGTAGCCCTTTTGGATTCTTAGCTTCTGATTATGTTGTGGATTCACTCCTTTTGAGACAAACAAAAGAAAAGAAACATGAAAATTAAAATCATTGCTCTCCAAGAAAGTCCACAGAGTTGTATTATTCCAGTTCATAGCCAATTCATCTTCAAGTGCAATTATTTGCAAATACACATGCAGTGTGTTTGAAAAACAGATAATTAAAACAGAGAAACAAATGCCCAGAATCAGCACCTCGGAATACAAGCCACTTGTAGGTCTTTAGTTGGGTCAGTGTTGAAGTGGAGTGAAAAGGTTCTTGTGGCAGGTATTTTAATCTGCGATCAGGGGTTAAAAGAAAGATCCCTCCCCTCCAAGTAAAAAACATCGAAAGGAAGGGGTGGGGGTACTGTTAAAGGCACGAAGTTCAACACATGTGCGTACTGTCTGACTAATGATAACTTGTGTCTAGGAAAAATCAGAGGCATGGTCCATTCAAAAATAAATAATACAACTAAAAGATGTAAAATAGTATTTTTTTTTTTGGGGGGGGCAGTTTCAAACATTTGAAATGCATTACTGTACGCAGCATGTTTTGGAAAGCACATGCAGATATACCTTAAAACCTTGTTAGTGGAAAGAAGAGAAGCAAGAACTTCAGGAAAGGAGGGAGAAACTAAGAACAGTTAAGTTTCTTGATGCAGAGTTTTACAAAAAAACTTTAGTGAGTTAAGAAGCTTTCGTGGCTTGCGTCCGGGAGGAAAGGAAAAGACACTGCTTTGCAACTTGTATCGTAGGACAGCTGTAGTAGCAGGGAATTCCGATAACAGCAAATAGGGTATTACCGAGAGCTGAATGCAGTGTAAACTGCACGGGGGATGCTGCGTATTAGCGGAAGCAGATTTAGTTTCACTTACATCCAATAATGAAGCGAAATCAAGCCCAGGGTATATATAATCAGGGAAACAAAGGCACTTTAATAGTATTACGAAACAGAATGAAGTAATAAACAGTTCATAAAGGAAAGAAAAGCAACAAAACGAAGGAAAGGCAACATCGGAAATAAATGTGCTTTGGGGACCAAAATACAGCCAACAGAAGTGGCTTGTACAGTTAGCCCTTTCTTAAGTGCCAGACATCTTGGCATTCAACACAACTGGTTGCTCCCTGAGTAGGAGGGATGCCCCTCGACTCATCCTGTTAGGCGCACCTCCTCCTTAGCTCTTAAACACGTTGTGCTTTTATGTCCAACGCCAAGAAAAGAGAAAAAGAGTTTCATGATTCACGACCTAACAAAAAAAAAAAAAAAAAAAAACAATGATATCCGATCTCTGCGTGCTTGCAGTTTTCTACTAAATACCCAATATCGAGTCCCTTGGATAATTTTCCACTGTCAACCCTTGTGCTAAACTCTGAAAGTCTGAGCTACTCAGACCAGTGATTTATACCTCAGTGTTGACCACATATCTTGTGTAGGTTAGAATGGGTCTGTGAAAAGAATAGCATAGATCATATTAACAGACGTCCCCTACCCTTTTTACAAGTGGTAGGATAGCTAAGTGTCCATGTCTGCTTTCTAGATGAAAGAAGGCAAAAGTGAAGAGCTTTCTTTACTGAGGAAGAGTAAAACATTTTCTAGAAAATAAATAGTGATATTTCTCCTTCTTCTTCTTAAAATATGAGAGTTTGATTGGTTAATAAGACCACTAATATCAGTTAAGGAACAGAATAAAAGTCTCAGCACATTGTTTTAAGCTTAACTGGAAAACTGTTTTTTGGATTCCATCTGGAAGATAAATGTGGTAGAGCAGGGGAAAGTGTGATGGAAATGCATACAGGTAATTTGATTTCCTACTGCCTGATATAGTAATGTAAATTTACATGTTTTATTTGCAGGGATTACAATAAAAATAGAAACACTGAATTTGAATGTAGTGTCACTACTTCATAATTTCAGGGAGCCAGGAGGTACATTCCTGGGTAAATTAGTGGACATCTGCGCAATGGATACTAAAGGCTTGTGATATGTCTCCATAACTCCTCAGCAGTTTAATCTGAAAGCAATGATTGTGATCAGTGATGTAATGTAATCAACTACAATACATTTTTGCCACCTGATATTTATACAAATACAGCCTTTAGATATGATTTGCATACATACATAAAATATATTACATCACCTATGTGCTCTAATGTGTTTGTTGTTTTGTTGTTGTTAGTAGACCATTACAATATTTCTTATTTTTTCTTCAATGCACAGAGAGTGAGAGAAAGATATGAACTCATATACTCCTTCCCACACCATATACTCTCTCACACACCCATATTTATTTATTTATTTATTTTATTTATTTTACATTTGTTTACCTGGAAAGTCCAACTGGGCAGAGATTCCCCATTTTCAGCAGTGGCCCAGGGAAACAAGGTCCACATAGTACACATGAGTACAAAATCACACACACACACGCGCGCACACACACACACACACACACACACACACATACACACACACACACACACACACACACACACACACACACACACACACACATACGCACAAACATGCACACTTGCTTGAAAGAATGTGTTGGAATTTTTATGCAGTAAAAAAATTTTCTACACTATGGCATAAGTAAGCAACAATAGTTTAAATAACCATTTGGGTTATGCTTCGTTTTGCTACTTATTGTACTGACAATATACACAATTTCCTGCCAGTTAATGCATGTTTATGCCATTTTATCACTTTCAACACTGTTAATGTTATCACCATAGGATTTCCATGTAAATGAATGTGCCCAGTGAAGTCTTCTTGCTGGTAAATATCTCAAATGGCCAACTTTCTGGGAAAATTTTTAGAAAGAACCAAATAACATTTTGCAGTCTAGAAAAATGCATCAATATGTACAACTCTGTTTAAACTCCATGTGAAGTCTGTGCATTTAATTTTGTATTATGTGAGATCTAATACATGTATTTGTTCAGCACGGAACACCAAGTAAAATGAAAAACAAAGTTTATATATTATATTTTATTAACCATGCAAAACACACTTTATGCATGTTTGTGTATTCACTGGGAGCTCAAAAGCTTTCACCAGGTCAAATGATTTGTTCTGGGTCATGCAGTATGCAAACAGTGACTGCCAAAATTAAATCAAAGTCTACAGGTTACAGTTTCTTTGATGATATTGTTTTAATGAGATTACTGGAGATAGCTTTGAAATCAATCAATTAAGCAAACAAGCAGGAAAAAAAATCACAAATCAATATAATGTATCTTAAAAGTATTACAAAAATTAAAGAAAATTTGAAATAAAGGTAAATACATTTCTTATTTGTATTAAAATGCCATGAATTAAAGGGCAGGCTGAAATAATATCATATAAAAGTGCACTGTCAAAAGGAGCCTAGGATAAAAAAAAAGTTATATTAGCATGCTGTTTTCATCTTCCAAGTTAAGATTAGAGTTAGGAACAGTTACAAGAAGTTAATATCACTGCAAGCACATTTTCTGTGGGGACATGTCATGCCACTGAAGCAACATCATTAATTGCTGTTTTATCAAAATGAAAACGTTCGTATAGACAGAGCTATCTTTTGCACTTGGATATTTCACTAACTCTGAGGTTTAGTGACCAAGGAGTTTCTATATGTAAGCAGAATGGATAAGGGGGGTGGGGCTTTACACACATGGGGTGTGTAGGGGGTCTATGCTGATGACAAGCGTTTTTTTCTGATGGCTTTGTGTTTTAACTACTCTGCAGTTCACACTGATACTTTTGATTAAACAGTATTCAATGAATTATTATTCGGCAATAAGATATGCCTCCATTTTAACAACTGATAAGGCATGTGTATGCCTTAAAATGTGTTTTAGTATATATTTTCCACATTTCATGTGTGAATTTTTCCTTAATTCATTATATAATTCTCTAAGGCGATGAAATATGGTGGGAAAGATACTGTACTGTGAATAAGTTGCACCCTTTCTACCTGAGTTTGATCCACACAGCCTCCACTAATGACATCATCAGTGAATCCTAACAAGTGGCTGTTAAAAGGAGCATAATGTTACTTGCTCATTGATGGAATAATATCATGTTTAGTTATTTTACCCGGTAACATGGACCAACAAAAAAAACTGCTCTACAAAGTAGCAGGATACTCGTGCTTGCCAATTTAAATAGTTCTTTATCTTTTATTACTCATTACCGAGTAAGTAGCAATGAAGGGCATGTATGTTGTTTTCCTGAGTAGAACAATGACATCTGATTTCTTAGTCTAAGTGGGAAGATCATGGTAGCAGTAAGGGTTAGTTAAGGCAATTTATTAGTAACTGGGAATGTAATATTATATGCTTTGCTGTGCTGTAGTTCTAGTTGTTACCAGGATGTGGTGACGGGCATGCTTGTTTTAGTGGGGCTCCCCACTGGACCATAACTAAGTAGTAGCTGGGTAATTCACAGAAGCGGGCTACTGATTAAATGCAAACTCCTGCTGCATAAATGGCAACATTCATCCCACCCATTCAGAGAAGGTCATTCTCATTAGTAAGGCCATCATCTGTTCACCAGAAGGTGCAGTACTTATGGCACCGGAGAAACGAAGGCTTGCAAAACTAAGCACAACAGCTGCATTTATACAGAAAAATAATGCTGGCTTCATTTGCCTTTTATGTTTAGAAAATGAAAACTAAACTGAAGGACAGAGAAAGTTTGTAACCTTTAGAATTATTACACCTGCACCAACTACTGTATTAAAAGTAGTGTACAGCTGCTATACAAACAAGGAATAGAATATTTCTTTATTTATTTTATAATAATTTGATAATTGACATAGTGCACCCATGGTGGAGTCCTTTTTAGCAGAGGCTGGTTGAGAAAATTTCTGTATTAAATTGAAAAAAATGTATATAGTATATAATTACAGTATTCACTGAAAAAATAATAATTAAAAGCTTATTCTGAAATACTAATAAAGAACATAGAAAAAGTTTACATTATGATTTTTATTGTACACATCTTTACTGTAGCAATATATGTGTTTCTATCTTATGCATTGTATTTGCCAATGTAACACAATTAACAAATAAGAAGACACACACACACACACACACACACACACACACACACGCACGCACGCACACACACACACACACACACACACACACACACACACACACTTTGTTATACTGTGTCACATAATTAGACATACTTCCCTGTCACATCTTGGCAGAATGGATTATGGATCATATTATTTATTGAGTAAAAACATACAAAAAACCCAAAAATAAAACAAAAAATATCAAACCAGACACTTCAGTGTCTGATACCTTAAACATCCTTTGCTTAAGCAGAAGCCAACATCAGATTGTCAAAATCACACACACAACACCCACCTCACATAGTACACACACACACACACACACACACACACACACACACACACACACACACACACACACACTGTGTTATACTGTGTCACATAATTAGACATACTTCCCTGTCACATCTTGGCAGAATGGATTATGGATCATATTATTTATTGAGTAAAAACATACAAAAAAACCCCAAAATAAAACAAAAAATATCTAACCAGACACTTCAGTGTCTGATACCTTAAACATCCTTTGCTTAAGCAGAAGCTCACATCAAATTGTCAAAATCACACACACAGCACCCACCTCACATAGTACATACACACACACACACACACACACACACACACACACACACACACACACACACACACGCACACACACACACATAGAGCAATGCATGCTGAGGCACTTAAAAGCAATCTTCCTAAACAACAAAGATAACCTATACCACCTTCTGTCAAGACTATGCTTCAGCAAGCCCAAAGGCCTTCAGAAAAAAACACCTAACCCCACACATACTGTCACTGTCAGTGGAGCCCCAAACACTAAGTCCCTACAGCAAAAAAACACACTTCACAGGACTCTCATCACAGGGGACTTCACTGTAAGATATATTGATGCCTCTCCAATCAGGCTGAACACGGAGAAGATAACTGCTAGTTGCTTACTTGAACCAGGAACTGTCAAATCACTCATGCACTCAAGTCATTACACCACAGGTACAAGTATAATTCCATCATAGCCCATGTAGGTTTAAATGAGGTGAGATGTACCTCCCTGAACTATATGAAGGGATATATTATGGAGCTTTCTGACTACATGTCTCAGGCTAGTATGAGTCACCCACTGAGCAGCATCTTACTGTCACCAAGGATGATGCCACAATCTGAGTAAAAAATGACTGATTTGAACAACTGACTTTCTGGTGTCATTCTAAAGGGATCCAGTATTTGTCAGCTTGGAAGGACATGGTCAACAGACCGTGGTGCTTTGTCTAGGATGATCTGCACCTTTTCCCTCTAGGCTATCAAATACTGGCTAAAACTTTATCCACCCCCATAGTGCCTTTTTGTATACAATGCCTAACTGGCAAACCTACCAATATAGCAAAATCAACACAACAGAGCCTCAAGGTGTTCCTCACCAATGCCAGGAGTCTTAATAAAAAACTACACTCCCTCCAAACCCTCCTCACGCTGTGGTGGTACTATGGTGGGGTCTAAATCCATGCTGGGAGGGAGCTAGGAGATTGTGCAAATTGTGGTAATGAAGGAGTTGCTTGTGGATACATTTTTCCATAATTTTAGCCAGAGGGGACAGAATGGCGATGGGCCAGTAATTTGATAGATCAGCGGAGTTACCCCGTTATGGAGAGGAATTACATAGGAAATTTTCCAGATGGAAGGGATATATGCTTCAGAGATGGTTCTGTTAATTAATATACTGAGATGGGATATGCTATTGCATTTACAGCCTTTTGAAGATATTCAGCTGGGACTAGGCCTGCTGAAAGGGCGGTGGGTTTCAGTTTCTTGACTAAGGATCAGATAAATGCTGTTGGTACAGGTTGAAAGTTAAAGTATGGGTGGGTATTGGATATGGGGTTAATATGGTCTAGGTTGTTGGGGCCTAGTTGTTTGGCAAAGGATTGTATAGTTTCCCTAAAGAAGGTGTTGAAGGTGTTGGCAATATTTTCTGGAGGTTTTTGGAGGATAGATGCAGGGGTAGGGGTAGTAGTATTACCTGGATGGAGAAGATTGTTTAAGCTGGACCAAAATGTTTGTGGTGATTTTGATGTTTATGTTGCAGGTTACAGTAATAGTCTTTTTCGTCTACATTATAGATGTCTTAGTATCATTTCTTAGCTGTTTATATACTAGTTGATCCTTAGGGTTTTTATTGGTTTTCCAAGATGACCAGGCTTTATTTCTATTCATGATTTTTTGTCTAGTTTGTTTGGAGAGCCACGGTGCTACTTTTTTCTTTGTTCTGATGGTCCTGGTGGGTGCATGATTGTTAAGGATTGTAAGAAATGTGGAGTTAAAGTGTGATACTGCCTCGTCTAGTGGGAGTAGTTTCAGTCTACTCCAGTTACATGTTTGAAGTTCTAATTGGAATTTGGTTTGATTGAAACTCTTATTCTTCCTGATAGTTCTGAAGCTAGGTATTTGAGGGATATCATTATTTTGTCTGAGTATATATGTTAGGAGGTGATCACTTATTTCCTCAGGTTGGGTGCCTGCCTTATACATTTGAGGAGGGTTATTAATGAGAATTCAATCTAGTATGCTTTCTTTGTTATTGGGCTTACTAGTTCTGGTGGTGGAGGTCATGACTTGGGAGAAGCCATATACAGTTATGTGGGTAGTAGGGAAGTCTGAGGAGCAGGTGTTCCAGTCTATGTTAAAGTCACCTAAAACAATAGTTTCTTGTGGGGAGTTTATGGACAGCCACTGTAGAATGTCCTCAAGAATATTGGTGTTGTTGCCAGGTGGGATATAAATGCAGCCAATGTTTATAGATTTATGCTGGTTAATTTGTAGTTTTGTAAAGAGTATTTCAGCTTTATCAGCTTGAAGAACTTGTGGAGAGTTGGAAATAGTTACATTAACTGAAGATTTATATAAGACAGCTACCCCGCCTCCCTTATTTGAGGTGCGGTCCAGTCATATTATATTGTAACCTGGAGGAGTAACTTCATTGTCAGTGGTGGATGGCATAAGCCAGGTTTTTGTAAGAAATAGTATATCTGGGGAGTGTACTACTAAGAGGGCATGCAGGTAGTGGATTTTATTATTTAGGCTTCTGATGTTTAGGTGGCAGATAAGGAGAGAGGTAGAGGAGATGTTTAAGTTTTGCAGGCTAGAGGGGATATTATATATTGGGTTGGATGCTTCTGATGGGGTTGGTAATGGGTTGGGGTGGATCTCCCCATCCATTGTGAGGTTAATTTGAGAATAGATTATTAGTTTTTGAAGTTTGAATAATAGTTTGTAGTAGTGTTTAGTTCTAGGGTTAACATAACTGACTCAAATGAGCGTTGAGTTATTGTAATATTGGAGTTGGAAAGGAGGGGGAGTAGTGGCTGATTAAAGTTATGTGAAAGAGCATGAGTATTGGTCTGTGATCTGGGGTAGTGGGAGCCTGGAAGGGAGAGGTGTTCATAAACTGTGATAAAATATGTAATTATCAGCATGGGTAAAAGGTAGTAGGAGGGCTTTGAATTGAAAGGTGGGGTCGAGGCTTGTAGAGGCATTGAAGAGGTTTTGCAACTTACAATTGTTTAAGAATGGTGGTGGGAGGGTAGTAGATGAGGCTAGAATGGAGAAATAGGGAGGGTGTTGTGGTTTGGGTGGGTCTAACAATTGCTGATTAGTTTTATAATTAAGGGAGTGGCAGTTGTGGCTATAAATTTAGCACATCTAGGGGTGGGAAGAATTTGGGGGCAGGGTGGGGCGTGGAGCGAGGCCGAGCAGAGCGAGGGCGAGTGTAGCGGGGCTAATGCAAAGAAACCAGCTAGTAGTGGGAAACTATCAACACATTAAGTACAATGAGGCTTTTTTTATTTGTTTGTTTTAAATACTTTCTTACCTTTGTTTTTGCCTTCAGTATACAATTTTTACGTAGTATACTGTTAGTAATCACTTTTTGCAGCCTTTTCTCACATTAAGCTTTCTTCTGCCAATTGTCTGCTATTTTTCTACAGAGCTCAATAGTTTAAACCCCTGCTTCAGGTTTACGCTATGTAATTTCTAGTTTTATGCAGGGAGCGCAACTGTTTTTCCTACATTTTACTTACAACATAAATAGGACATGTTGGACAGACATACATGTTTCTCAGAGAATTCACATTCTCTGGAAAAGACTCCCAATCCATGTGAACCAGAGTACATCCTTATCCCTATCTAATTGCAACTTGGACCAATGAATGGGTAATTTGAAATTCATCCCTGGCCTGGCTCCTGTGTCTCTGATGGACAGAGGTAGCCAGTAAATCACCCCCTGTAAATCAAAAATAATTCAAATTTGTGGGTCACATTTGGGTTGCATGGCTATGCTTTTAAGGGCCCTAATGGTCATTAGCCTAGTGTACATCTATGAACCTATGAACTTATAAGTCCTTAAAGGAAAACCACCCTAGAACTAAAAAAAAATTTTTTTCACCCTATCTTTGTTTCCTGACCTATTTTAACACCTCAAAATCACTCTAAGTACTTTATTTGTAATTTTAGCCTGTTTTTCACAACATGGCTATCAGTGGGGCTTGCTGTATCAATGTGATCCTTTCTCTTTTCTATAATATTTTGTATGACTCATGCCAGACATAAGGAAGTAACTTTGAATTCCCATGCCATTGACGTATATTGGGATTTGAGAGGGTCACTGTTATTTTCTTTACCTTCTGTAATAAGGACTGCTTCTTTTCTGTCTTTAATCACCCTCATTTATGTTTGGCTAAGACCTTGTTTTACACTATACTTAGAAGTTATCCAGCCACAGCCAGAAAAGTAACTAAACTGGAGGCCTTTGTTCAGGGTTTTCTTTTGTAGTTTGAGGAATTGAGTCTGCAAGGGTCTGTCAGTGCAGTGACAGTTTTAACACCTCTGCAGTAGTGTGGGGGGAGGAGACTCTCAATTCCTCTTGAACTACAAAAGAAAACACTGAACAAAGACCTGCAATTTAGTTAGTTTTCTCACTGTAGCTGGATAACTTCTAAGTATAGTGTAAACAAAGTCTGAGCCAACCATAAATGAGGGTGATTAGAGACAAAAAAAGCAGTCCTTTTACAGATGGTAAAGAAAATAACAGTGATCCTCCCAAATCCCATTATACGTCAATGTCATGGGAATTCAAAGTTACTTCCTTATGTCTGGCATGAATCATACAAAGTATTATGGGAAAGAGAAAGGCTTGAGGGAGTACAAGATCACACTGATACATCAAGCCCCATTGGTAGCCATGTTGTGGAAAAAAGGCAAAAATTACAAATAAAGCACCTAGAGTGATTTTGAGGTGTTAAAATAAGTCAGGAAACAAATATAGAGTGGAAAAAAGTTTTTTAGTTCTAGGGTGGCGTTTTCCTTTAAGGGGTACCTGCATATTTCCATGGGCCTTATTCAAAGTAGGTTTAAGGTTTTACATATCAATGTCTTGTTCATTATTTATTAAGTAGTTCAGGTGCATTCCCACATCATTATGAGGTGTCTTAGTTTTTTTTTTAAGCAGGTGATGTTTAGACTCCAACCATATGTTAGTGGGTATGGAATTCATTAGGTTGATTACAATGACAGGGTAGAGAGAATTTCCAAAGTAGCTGTTTGCTTTTATAAGATCAACCTTATTTTGATTTATTATCATAGGATCATAGGATCATAGGAGGTTACTAGACTAATGACCTTGTGGCCCTTACAAGCCTAGCCAAGAGTTTATCCCCAAAAAAGAAACCTTAGTCAGCACCTGTCACCCCTGTCAATGAGGGACAAAGGTGGAACCCCTGGGACAAATCTATGGTTTCCCATCCACTCATCAAGGTTGCGTTTGAAGAGGGTCAATGAAGTACTTTGTTTGACATGTATGGGAAGTCTGTTCCAGAGATGAGGCAGCCTCTGGGAGACAAACCTGTCTCTCCAGCAGGTTTTGCTGATGATGCATATTAGATTTAGACCTATCAATCGGGTAATATGCAAGGAGTCAGACTTATGGATATGGAGCATCTCTAGTAGGGCAGGGTCCCTTCTACAGTAATATAAATATTCACCTCCTACAATTCCAAGAACTCTCTGATCCTGACTGTTCATTTCCATTAAAAAAGCCTTGAAATAATCAACATGCATGTTAGGAAGAGTTTTTTTTATGTTTGCTGTTTGCTTTTAAAATGCTACAAAGAGCACGTGTTCTCTGAGGTTTGGTGCAGTAACACATATACTGTTAAGTTATAAATCTGTGCTCAACCATACTCAGCCCTAATAAGGGCTAAAGCACAGTAACCACTCACTGTTGCATATGCATATGCATAGCATTAGTTAAACACAAGCACTGTAGCATGGGCTATGACTCAAGGTTCTCAGAGAGCTTCCTTTTAATAATACACTTAAATAATCATCATTAAACATACATCAAGAAAGTCGCAGAAAGTCACACTTCACCATATTGAAATTCTACTAACCACTATAGATGTATGATAAACATCGAAGCAATTCTTACAGATCTAAATATGCATGAACTGGGAAATGCACATTAAACTCTGTACCATGCTCAATCACCTGTGATTTTTATACACCGGAGATCAAAAGCTTAATTTTAATAATAAGAAATTAATAATGCATTACTTTTAATAATAGTAATAATAATTTATTAAAAGGATATAAGGCCTAAACAACATGTCTTACAGGGACTGACTTAAAGCCTTTTTGATATATTGACTATCCTATGGACTACTAAGAGGTGACCTGTCTCTGGCATATCTGTCATACCAACATGTCCTATTTATTTTGCGAGCAAAATTCAGGCCTCTTAATATAGTGGTTCTGAAGCTGTTTGTTTTGCAGATGTGCAAAAGGTTCATTAAAACAGGGGCTAGAGATACATTGTGTGCCAGGGAAACATCAGCTGTTTGCATGCAAGGCATCCTCTGATCCAATATTGATGGATTTACTGCACATCAACAAGCTAAATGGCATCAGAAATACTCAGTCAAGGGATATAAACCTGCAAAATCAACAGAATGGTTTGGTGGGACAGGTGTATCTCACAGAGGTTACTGCTGCTCTACATCAAGCTTCCCAGGGACAGGTGAATCTCATAGAGGTTACTGCTGCTCTACAACAGACTCTCCAGGGACAGGTATATCTCATAGAGGTTACTGTTGTTCTAGAACAGACTCCATAGGGACAGGTATATCTCACAGAGGTTACTGCTGCTCTAGAAGAGACTCCCCATGGACAGGTGTATCTCACAAAGGTTACTGCTGCTCAAGAACAGACTCCCCAGGGACAGGTGTATCTCACAGAGGTTACTGCTGCTCTATAATAGACTCCCCAGGGACAGGTATATCTCACAGCAGTTACTGCTGTTCTGGAACAGACTCCCCAGGGACAGGTATATCTCACAGAAGTTACTGCTGCTCTAGAACAGACTCCCCAGGGACAGGTACATCTCACAGAGGTTGCTGCTCCTCTACAACAGAATCCCCAGGGACAGGTGTATCTCACAAAGGTTACTGCTGCTCTAGAACAGACTCACCAGGGACAGGTGTATCTCACAGAGGTTACTGCTGTGCGACAACAAACTCCCCAGGGACTGGTATATATCACAAAGGTTACTGCTGCTCTACAACATACACCCCAGGGACAGGTATATCTCACAGAAGTCACTTGCTGCTCTATAACAGACCCCCCAGGTACAGGCACATCTCACAGAGGTTGCTGCTGCTCTACAATAGATTCCTTAGGGACAGGTATATCTCACAGAGGTTACTGCTGCTCTAGAACAGACTTCCCAGGGACAGGTATATCTCGCAGAGGATGCTGCTGCTCTACAGCAGGCTTCCCAAGGAAAGGTGTATCTCACATAGTTTACTGCTGCTCTACTACAGGCTTCCCAGAGACAGGTGTACCTCATAGAGGTTACTGCTGCTCTAGAACAGACTCCCCAGGGAAAGGTGTATCTTAAAGAGGATACTGCTGCTCTAAAACAGACTCCCCAGGGACAGGTGTATCTCACAGAGGAAACTGCTGCTCCAGAACAGACTCCCAGGGAACATGTATATCTCACAGATGTTACTGCTGTTCTAGAACAGACTCCACAGGGACAGGTGTATCTCACAGAGGTTACTGCTGCTCTACAACAGACTCCCAAGGGACAGGTGCATCTCCCAGAGGATATTGCTGCTATACAACAGACTCCCCAGAGGCAGGTGTATCTCACAGAGGTTACTGCTGCTCTAGAATAGACTCCCCAGGGACAGGTAAATCTCATAGAGGTTACTGCTGCTCTAGAACAGACTCTGCAGGGACAGGTACATCTCACAGAGGTTACTGCTGCTCTACAACAGAGTCCCCAGGGGCAGGTGTAGTTCACAAAGGTTACTGCTGCTCTACAACAGGCTTCCCAGGGACAAGTGTATCTCACAGAGGTTACTGGTGCTCTACAACAGACTCCCCTGGACAGGAGTATCTTAAAGAGGATACTGCTGCTCTAAAACAGACTTCCCAGGGACAGGTGTATCTCACAGAGGAAACTGCTGCTCTAGAACAGACTCCCCAGGGACAGGTATATCTCACAGAAGTTACTGCTGCTCTACAACAGACTCCCTAGGGACATATACATCTCACAGAGGATACTGCTGATCTACAACAGACTCCCCATGGACAGGTGCATCTCACAAAGGTTACTGCTGCTCTACAACAGACTCCCCAGGGGCAGGTGTATCTCACAGAAAATACTGCAGATCTACACCAGGCTTCCAAGGGATAGGTGTATCTTACAGAGGTTACTGCTGCTCTACAACAGACTCCCCAGGGACAGGTATATCTCACAGAGGTAACTGCTGCTCTACAACAGGCTTCCCAGGGACAGGTGTATCTCACAGAGGCTATTGCTATTCAAGAACAGACTCCCCAGGGACAGATGTATCTCACAGAGGTTACTGCTGCTCTATAACAGACTCCCAAAGGACAGGTACATCTCACAGATGTTACTGCTGCTCTGCAACAGACTACACAGGAACAGGTGTATCTCACAAAGGTTACTGCTGGTCTACAACAGGCTTCCCAGGGACAGGTGTATCTCCCAGATGTTACTGCTGCTCTACAACAGACTCTCCAGGGACAGGTGTATTTCACAGAGGATACTGCTGCTCTACAACACACTCCGCAGGGACAGGTGTATCTCACAGAGGACACTGCTGCATACAACAGACTCCTCAGGGACAGGTACATCTCACCGAGGATACTGCTGATCTACAACAGACTCCCCAGGGACAGGTGTATTTCCCAGATGTTACTGCTGCTCTACAACAGACTCCCCAGGGACAGGTGTATCTCACAGAGGATACTGCTGATCTACAACAGGCTTCCCAGGCGCAGGTGTATCTCACAGAGGTGACTGCTGCTCTACAACAGATTCCCCAGGGACAGGTATATCTCACAGAGGTAACTGCTGCTCTACAACAGGCTTCCCAGGGGCAGGTATATCTCACAGAGGATACTTCTGCTCTAGAACAGACTCCCCAGGGACAGATGTATCTCACAGAAGTTACTGCTGCTCTACAACAAGCTTCACAGGGACAGGTATATCTCACAGAAGATACTGCTGCTCTACAACAGACTGCCCAGGGACAGGTGTATCTCACAGATGTTACTGCTACTCTAGAACAGACTCACCAAGGAAAGGTACATCTCACAGAGGTTACTGCTGCTCTACAAAAGACTCCCCAGGGGCAGTTGTATCTCACAAAGGTTACTGCTGCTCTACAACAGGCTTCCCAGGGACAGGTGTATCTCACAGAGCTTACTGCTGCTCTACAACAGACTCCACAGGGACAGGTGTATCTTAAAAAGGATACTGCTGCTATACAACAGACTCCCCAGGGACAGTTGTATCTCACAGACGATTCTGCTGCTCTAGAACAGACTCCCCAGGGACAGGTATATCTCACAGAAGTCACTGCTGGTATAGAACAGACTCCCCAGGGACAGGTACATCTCACAGAGGATACTGCTGATCTACAACAGACTCCCCATGGACAGGTGTATCTCACAGAGGTTACTGCTGCTCTACAACAGACTCCCCAGGGGCAGGTGTATCTCACAGAGGATACTGCTGATCTACAACCGACTCCCCAGGGGCAGGTGTATCTCACAGAGGATACTGCTGATCTACAACAGACTCCCCATGGACAGGTATATCTCACAGAAGTTACTGCTGCTCTACAACATACTCTCCAGGGACAGGTGTATCTCACAGAGGTTACTGCTGCTCTACAAATGACTCCCCAGGGGCAGGTATATCTCACAGATGTCTCTGCTGCTCTACAACAGGCTTCCCAGGGACAGGTATATCTCACAGAGGATATTGCTGCTCTAGAACAGACTCCCCAGGGACAGGTGTATCTCACAGAGGTTACCGCTGCTCTAGAACAGACTCCCCATTGACAGGTATATCTCACAGATGTTACTGCTGCTTTACAACAGACTCAACAGGGACAGCTGTATCTCAGAGAGGATACTGCTGCTCTACAACAGACTCCCCAGGGACAGGTGTATTTCACAGAGGTTGCTGCTGCTCTACAAAGACTACCCAAGGACAGGTGTATCTCACAAAGGTTACTGCTGCTCTAGAACTGACTCCCCAAGGAAGGTATATCTCGTAGATGTTACTGCTGCTTTACAACAGACTACCCAGGGAAGGTATATCTCACAGATGTTACTGTTGCTTTAGAACAGACTCCCCAAGGACAGGTATATCTCACAGAGGATACTGCTGCTCTATAACAGGCTTCCCAAGGACAGGTGTATCTCACAGAGTTTACCTCTACTCTACAACAGGCTCCCCAGGGACAGGTGTATCTCACAGAGGTTACTGCTGCTCTAGAACAGACTCCCCAGGGGCAGGTGTACCTCACAGAGGATACTGCTTCTCTAGAACAGACTCCCAAGGAACAGGTATATCTCACACAGGTTACTGCTGCTCTACAACAGACTCCTCATGGACAGGTGTATCTCACAGAGGTTACTGCTGCTCTACAAATGACTCCCCCAGGGGCAGGTATATCTCACAGAGGTCACTGCTGCTCTACAACAGGCTTCCCAGGGACAGGTGTATCTCACAGAGGATATTGCTGCTCTAGAACAGACTCCCCAGGGACAGGTGTATCTCACAGAATTTACTGCTGCTCTAGAATAGACTACCCATTGACAGGTACATCTCACAGATGTTACTGCTGTTTTACAACTGACTACCCAGGGACAAGTGTATCTCGCAGAGGTTACTGCTGCTCTACAACAGATTCCCCAGGGACAGGTGTATCTCACAGAGGATACTTCTGATCTACAACAGGCTTCCCAGGGACAGGTGTATCTCACAGAGGTTACTGCTGCTCTACAACAGACTCCCAGGGGACAGGTATATATCACAGAGCTCACTACTGCTCTACAACAGGCTTCCCAGGGACAGGTGTATCTCACAGAGGTTACTGCTGCTCTACAACAGGCTTCCCAGGGACAGGTATATCTCACAGAGGATTCTGCCGCTCTACAACAAACTCCCCAGGGACAGGTGTATCTCACAGAGGTTACTGCTGCTCTACTACAGGCTTCCCAGGCATAGGTGTATCTCACAGAGGATACTGCTGCTTTTGAACAGACGCCCCAGGGACGGGTGTATCTCACAGAGGTGGCTACAGCTCTACAACAGGCTTCCCAGGGACATGTGTATCTCACAGAGGGTACTGCTGCTTTACAACAGACTCCCTGTGGCAGGTGTATCTCACAGAGGTTACTGCTCCTCTACAACAGGCTTTCCAGGGACAGGTTTATCTCACAGAGGATACTGCTGCTTTTGAACAGACTCCCCAGGGACAGGTGTATCTCAAAGAGGTGACTACTGCTCTACAACAGGCTTCCCAGGGACAGGTATATCTCACAGAGGATTATGCTGCTCTACAACAAACTCCCCAGGGACAGGTGTATCTCACAGAGATTACTGCTGCTCTAATACAGGCTTCCCAGGCATAGGTGTATCTCACAGAGGATACTGCTGCTTTTGAACAGACTCCCCAGGGACAGGTGTATCTCACAGAAAATACTGCTGATCTACACTAGGCTTCCCAGGGACAGCTGTGTCTTACAGAGGTTACTGCTGCTCTACAACAAACTCCCCAGGGACAGGTATATCTCAGAGAGGTTACTGCTGCTCTACAACAAACTCCCCAAGGACAGGTGCATCTCACAGATGTTACTGCTGCTCTACAACATACTACCCAGGAACAGGCGTATCTTACAAAGGTTACTGCTGCTCTACAACAGGATTCCCAGGGACAGGTGCATCTCCCAGATGTTACTGCTGCTCTACAACAGACTCTCCAGGGACAGGTGTATCTCACAGAGGATACTGCTGCTCTACAACACACTCCCCAGGGACAGGTGTATCTCACAGAGGACACTGCTGCCCTACAACAGACTCCCCAGGGACAGGTATATCTCACCGAGGATACTGCTGATCTACAGCAGACTCTCCAGGGACAGGTGTGTCTCACAGAGGTTACTGCTGCTCTACAACAGGCTTCGCAGGGACAGGTGTATCTCACAGAGGTGACTGATGCTCTACAACAGACTCCCCAGGAACAGGTATATCTCACAGAGATAACTGCTGCTCTACAACAGGCTTCCCAGGGGCAGGTATATGTCACAAAGGATACTTCTGCTCTAGAACAGACTCCCCAGGGACAGGTGTATCTCACAGTAGTTACTGCTGCTCTACAACTAGCTTCCCAGGGACAGCTGTCTCTTACAGAGGTTACTGCTGCTCTACAACAAACTCCCCAAGGACAGGTACATCTCACAGATGTTACTGCTGCTCTACAACAGACTACCCAGGAACAGGCGTATCTCACAAAGGTTACTGCTGCTCTACAACAGGATTCCCAGGGACAGGTGCATCTCCCAGATGTTACTGCTGCTCTACAACACACTCCCAGGGACAGGTGTATCTCACTGAGGACACTGCTGCCCTACAACAGACTCCCCAGGGACAGGTACATCTCACCGAGGATACTGCTGATCTACAGCAGACTCCCCACGGACAGGTGTGTCTCACAGAGGTTACTGCTGCTCTACAACAGGCTTCCCAGGGACAGGTGTATCTCACAGAGGTGACTGCTGCTCTACAACAGACTCCCCAGGGACAGGTATATCTCACAGAGATAACTGCTGCTCTACAACAGGCTTCCCTGGGGCAGGTATATCTCACAAAGCATACTTCTGCTCTAGAACAGACTCCCCAGGGACAGGTGTATCTCACAGAAGTTACTGCTGCTCTACAACAAGCTTCCCAGGGACAGGTATATCTCACAGAAGATACTGCTGCTCTACAACAGACTCCCCAGGGACAGGTGTATCTCACAGACATTACTGCTACTCTAGAACAGACTCCCCAGGGAAAGGTACATCTCACAGAAGTTACTGCTGCTCTACATAAGACTCCCCAGGGGCAGGTGTATCTCACAAAGGTTACTGCTGCTCTACAACAGGCTTCCCAGGGACAGGTGTGTCTCACAGAGGTTACTGCTGCTCTACAACAGGCTTCCAATGGACAGGTGTATCTCTCAGAGGATATTGTTACTTTAGAATAGACTCCCCAGGGACAGGTGTATCTCACAGAGGTTACTGCTGCTCTATAACAGACTCCCCATGGACAGGTATATCTCACAGATGTTACTGCTGCACTACAACAGACAACCCTGGGACAGGTGTATCTCACTAAGGTTACTGCTGCTCTACAACAGGCTTCCCAGGGGCAGGTGTATCTCATATCTGCTGCTCTACAATACACTCCCAAGGGACAGGTGTATCTCACAGAGGATACTTCTGCTTTACAACAGACTCTCCATGTACAGGTGTATCTCACAGAGGATACTGCTGCTGTAGAACAGACTCCCCAGGGACAGGTATATCTCACAAAGGTCACTGCTGCTCTAAAACAGACTTCCCAGTGACAGGTGTATCTCACAGGGGTTACTGCTGCTCTACAAGAGACTCCCCAGCGACAGGTGTATCTCACAGAGGATACTGTTGATCTACAACAGGCTTCCCAGGGACAGGTGTATCTCATAGAGGTTACTGCTGCTCTACAACAGACACTCCAGGGACAGGTATATCTCACAGAGGTTACTGCTGCTCTAGAACAGACTTCCCCGGGAAAGGTACATCTCACAGAGGTTACTGCTGTTCTACGGCAGACTACCGAGGGACAGTTGTATCTCGCAAAGGTTACTGCTGCTCTACAACAGGCTTCAGAGGGACAGGTATATCTCCCAGAGGTTACTGCTGCTCTACAACAGACTCTCCATGTACAGGTGTATCTCTCAGAAGATACTGCTGCTTTTGAACAGACTCCCCAGGGACAGATATATCTTGCAAAGGTCACTGCTGCTCTAAAACAGACTCCCCAGGGGCAGGTGTATCTCACAGGGGATGCTGCTGCTCTACAGCACGCTCCCCAGGGACAGGTGTATCTCACAGAGGATACTGCTGCTCTAGAACAGACTGCCGAGGGACAGGTATATTTCACAGAGGTCACTGCTGCTCTACAACAGACTCCCCAGGGACAGGTGTATCTCACAGAGGATAACAGGCTTCCCAGGGACAGGCGTGTCTCACAGATATTACTGCTGCTCTACAACAGGCTTCCCAGGGACAGGTATATCTCATAGAGGATACTGCTGGTCTAGAACAGACTCCCCAGGGACAGGTGTATCTCACAGAAGTTACTGCTGCTCTACAACAGGCTTACCAGGGACAGGTGTATCTCACAGAGGATACTGCTGCTCTACAACAGACTCCGCAGGGACAGGTTTATCTCACAGAGGTTACTGCTGCTCTAGAACAGACTCCCCAGGGAAAGGTACATCTCACAGGGCTTACTGCTGCTCTACAACAGACTCCCCTGGGACAGGTGTATCTCATAGATGATACTGTTGCTCTACAACAGACTGCCCAGGGACCGGTGTATCCCAGAGAGGATACTGCTGCTCTAGATATACTCCCCAGGGACAGGTATATCTCACAGCAGTCACTGCTGCTCTCCAACAGATTCCCCAGGGACAGGTGTATCTCACAGAGGATACTACTGAACTACAACAGGCTTCCCAGGGACAGGTATATCTCACAGATGTTACTGCTGCTCTACAACAGGCTTCCCAGGGATAGGTATATCTCACAGAGGATTCTGCTGCTCTACAACAAACTCCCCAGGGACAGGTGTAACTCACAGAGGTTACTGCTGCTCTACTACAGGCTTCCCAGGCATAGGTGTATCTCACAGAGGATACTGCTGCTTTTGAACAGACTCCCCAGGGACAGGTGTATCTCACAGAGGTGACTACAGCTCTACAACAGGCTTCCCAGGGACAGGTGTATCTCACAGAGGTTACTGCTGCTCTACAACAGGCTTCCCAGGGACAGGTGTATCTCACAGAGGATACTGCTGCTTCTGAACAGACTCCCCAGGGACAGGTGTATCTCACAGAGGATACTGCTGATGTACAGCAGGCTTCCCAGGGACAGGTGTATCTCACAAACGTTACTGCTGCTCTACAACAGACTCCCATAGGATAGGTGTATCTCACAGAGGTTACTGCTGCTCTACTACAGGCCTCCCAGGCATAGGTTTATCTCACAGAGGATACTGCTGCTTTTGAACAGACTCCCCAGGGACAGGTGTATCTCACAGAGGATACTGCTGCTCTACAACAGACTCCCCAGGGAAAGGTATATCTCACAAACATCACTGCTGCTCTACAACTGACTCCCATAGGACAGGTGTATCTCACAGAGGTTACTGCTGCTCTACAACAAACTCACAAGGGACAGGTGTATCTCACAGAGGTTACTGCTACTCTACAACAGACTCCCCAGGGACAGGTGTATCTCACAGAGGATACTGCTGCTCTACAGCAGACTCCCATCGGACAGGTGTATCTCACAGAAGTTATTGCTGTTCTACAACAGGCTTCCCAGGGACAGGTGTATCTCACATAGGGTACTGCTGCTTTTGAACAGACTCCCCAGGCACAGGTATATCTCAAAGAGGTGACTACTGCTCTACAATAGGCTTCCCAGGGGCAGGTGTATCTCACAGCGGTTACTGGTGATTTACTACAGGCTTCCCAGGCATAGGTGTATCTCACAGAGGATACTGCTGCTTTTGAACAGACTCCCCAGGGACAGGTGTATCTCACAGAAAATACTGCTGATCTACACTAGGCTTCCCAGGGACAGCTGTCTCTTACAGAGGTTACTGCTGCTCTACAACAAACTCCCCAGGGACAGGTATATCTCAGAGAGGTAACGGCTGATCTACAACAGGCTTCCCAAGGACAGGTGTATCTCACAGAGGCTATTGCTATTCTAGAACAGACTCCCCAGGGACAGGTGTATCTCACAGAAAATACTGCTGATCTACACCAGGCTTCCCAGGGATAGCTGTCTCTTACAGAGGTTACTGCTGCTCTACAACAAACTCCCCAAGGACAGGTACATCTCACAGATGTTACTGCTGCTCTACAACAGACTACCCAGGAACAGGCATATCTTACAAAGGTTACTGCTGCTCTACAACAGGATTCCCAGGGACAGGTGCATCTGCAAGATGTTACTGCTGCTCTACAACAGACTCTCCAGGAACAGGTGTATCTCACAGAGGATACTGCTGCTCTACAACACACTCCCCAGGGACAGGTGTATCTCACAGAGGACACTGCTGCCCTACAACAGACTCCCCAGGGACAGGTACATCTCAATGAGGATACTTCTGATCTACAGCAGACTCCCCAGGGACAGGTGTGTCTCACAGAGGTTACTGCTGCTCTACAACAGGCTTCCCTGGGACAGGTGTATCTCACAGAGGTGACTAATGCTCTACAACAGACTCCCCAGGGACAGGTATATCTCACAGAGATAACTGCTGCTCTACAACAGGCTTCCCAGGGGCAGGTATATGTCACAAAGGATACTTCTGCTCTAGAACAGACTCCCCAGGGACAGGTGTATCTCACAGAGGATACTGCTTCTCTAGAACAGACTCCAAAAGAACATGTATATCTCACAGAGGTTACTGCTGCTCTACAACAGACTCCCCATGGACAGGTGTATCTCACAGAGGTTACTTCTGCTCTACAACAGACTCCCCAGGGGCAGGAGTATCTCACAGAGGATACTGCTGATCTACAACAGGCTTCCCAGGGACAGGTGTATCTCACAGAGGTAACTGCTGCTCTACAAATGACTCCCCCAGAGGCAGGTATATCTCACAGAGGTCACTGCTGCTCTACAACAGGCTTCCCAGGGACAGGTGTATCTCACAGAAGATATTGCTGCTCTAGAACAGACTCCCCAGGGACAGGTGTATCTCACAGAGTTTACCACTGCTCTAGAATAGACTCCCCATTGACAGATACATCTCACAGATGTTACTGCTGTTTTACATCTGAGTACCCAGGGACAAGTGTATCTCACAGAGGTTACTGCTGCTGTACAACAGATTCCCCAGGGACAGGTGTATCTCACAGAGGTTACTGCTACTCTACAAAAGACTCTCCAGGGACAGGTGTATCTCACAGAGGATACTGCTGATCTACAACAGGCTTCCCAGGGACAGGTGTATCTCACAAAGGTTACTGCTGCTCTACAACAGACTCCCATAGGATAGGTGTATCTCACAGAGGTTACTGCTGCTCTACTACAAGCTTCCCAGGCATAGGTGTATCTCATAGAGGATACTGCTGCTTTTGAACAGACTCCCCAGGGGACCGGTATATCTCACAGAGGATACTGCTGCTCTACAACAGACTCCCCAGGGACAGGTGTATCTCACAGAGGATACTGCTGCTCTACAACAGACTCCCCAGGGAAAGGTATATCTCACAAACGTCACTGCTGCTCTACAAATGACTCCCATAGGACAGGTGTATCTCACAGAGGTTACTGCTGCTCTACAACAAACTCACCAGGGACAGGTGTATCTCACAGAGGTTACTGATACTCTACAACAGACTCACCAGGGACAGGTGTATCTCACAGAGGATACTGCTGCTCTACAGCAGACTCCCATAGGACAGGTGTATCTCACAGAGGTTATGGCTGCTCTACAACAGGCTTCCCAGGGACAGGTGTATCACACAGAGGATTCTGCTGCTCTACAACAAACTCCCCAGGGACAGGTGTATCTCACAGAGGTTACTGCTGCTCTACTACATGCTTCCCAGGCATAGGTGTATCTCACAGAGGATACTGCTGCTTTTGAACAGACTCCCCAAGGACAGGTGTATCTCACAGAAAATACTGCTGATCTACACTAGGCTTCCCAGGGACAGCTGTCTCTTACAGGGGTTACTGCTGCTCTACAACAAACTCCCCAGGGACAGGTATATCTCAGAGAGGTAACTGCTGCTCTACAGCAGGCTTCCCAGGGACAGGTGTATCTCACAGAGGCTATTGCTATTCTAGAACAGACTCCCCAGGGACAGGTGTATCTCACAGAAAATACTGCTGATCTACACCAGGCTTCCCAGGGACAGCTGTCTCTTACAGAGGTTACTGCTGTTCTACAACAAACTCCCCAAGGACAGGTACATCTCACAGATGTTACTGCTGCTCTACAACAGACTACCCAGGAACAGGCATATCTTACAAAGGTTACTGCTGCTCTACAACAGGATTCCCGGGGACAGGTACATCTCCCAGATGTTACTGCTGCTCTAGAACAGACTCTCCAGGGACAGGTGTATCCCACAGAGGATACTGCTGCTCTACAACACACTCCCCAGGGACAGGTGTATCTCACAGGGGACACTGCTGCCCTACAACAGACTCCCCAGGGACAGGTACATCTCACTGAGGATACTGCTGATCTACAGCAGACTCCCCAGGGACAGGTGTGTCTCACAGAAGTTACTGTTGCTCTACAACAGGCTTCCCAGGGACAGGTGCATCTCACAGAGGTGACTGATGCTCTACAACAGACTCCCCAGGGACAGGTATATCTCACAGAGATAACTGCTGCTCTACAACAGGCTTCCCAGGGGCAGGTATATGTCACAAAGGATACTTCTGCTCTAGAACAGACTCCCCAGGGACAGGTGTATCTCACAGAAGTTACTGCTGCTCTACAACAAGCTTCCCAGGGACAGCTGTCTCTTACAGAGGTTACTGCTGCTCTACAACAAACTCCCCAAGGACAGATACATCTCACAGATGTTACTGCTGCTCTACAACAGACTACCCAGGAACAGGCGTATCTTACAAAGGTTACTGCTGCTCTACAACAGGATTCCCAGGGAAAGGTGCATCTCCCAGATGTTACTGCTGCTCTACAACATACTCTCCAGGGACAGGTGTATCTCACAGAGGATACTGCTGCTCTACAACACACTCCCCAGGGACAGGTGTATCTCACTGAGGACACTGCTGCCCTACAACAGACTCCCCAGGGACAGGTACATCTCACCGAGTATACTGCTGATCTACAGCAGACTCCCCAGGGACAGGTGTGTTTCACAGAGGTTACTGCTGCTCTACAACAGGCTTCCCAGGGACAGGTGTATCTCACAGAGGTGACTGCTGCTCTACAACAGGCTTCCCAGGGGCAGGTATATCTCACAAAGGATACTTCTGCTCTAGAACAGACTCCCCAGGGACAGGTGTATCTCACAGAAGTTACTGCTGCTCTACAACAAGCTTCCCAGGGACAGGTATATCTCACAGAAGATACTGCTGCTCTACAACAGATTCCCCAGGGACAGGTGTATCTCACAGACGTTACTGCTACTCTAGAACAGACTCCCCAGGGAAAGGTACATCTCACAGAAGTTACTGCTGCTCTACATAAGACTCCCCAGGGGCAGGTGTATCTCACAAAGGTTACTGCTGCTCTACAACAGGCTTCCCAGGGACAGGTGTATCTCACAGATGTTACTGCTGCTCTATAACAGACTCCCCATGGACAGGTATATCTCACAGATGTTACTGCTGCTCTACAACAGACAACCCTGGGACAGGTGTATCTCACTAAGGTTACTGCTGCTCTACAACAGGCTTCCCAGGGGCAGGTGTATCTCATATCTGCTGCTCTACAATACACTCCCCAGGGACAGGTGTATCTCACAGAGGATACTTCTGCTCTACAACAGACTCTCCATGTACAGGTGTATCTCACAGAGGATACTGCTGGTGTAGAACAGACTCCCCAGGGACAGGTATATCTCACAAAGGTCACTGCTGCTCTAAAACAGACTCCCCAGGGACAAGTGTATCTTACAGGGGTTACTGCTGCTCTACAAGAGACTCCCCAGGGACAGGTGTATCTCACAGGGGATACTGCTGATCTACAACAGGCTTCCCAGGGACAGGTGTATCTCATAGAGGTTACTGCTGCTCTACAACCGACTCTCCAGGGACAGGTATATCTCACAGAGGTTACTGCTGTTCTACAGCAGACTCCCGAGGGACAGTTGTATCTCGCAAAGGTTACTGCTGCTCTACAACAGGCTTCTGAGGGACAGGTATATCTCCCAGAGGTTACTGCTGCTCTACAACAGACTCTCCATGTACAGGTGTATCTCTCAGAGGATACTGCTGCTTTTGAACAGACTCCCCAGGGACAGATATATCTCGCAAAGGTCACTGCTGCTCTAAAACAGACTCCACAGGGACAGGTGTATCTCACAGGGGATGCTGCTGCTCTACAGCATGCTCCCCAGGGACAGGTGTATCTCACAGAGGATACTGCTGCTCTAGAACAGACTCCCCAGGGACAGGTATATTTCACAGAGGTCACTGTTGCTCTACAACAGACTCCCCAGGGACAGGTGTATCTCACAGAGGATAACAGGCTTCCCAGGGACAGGTGTGTCTCACAGATGTTACTGCTACTCTACAACAGACTTCCCAGGGACAGGTATATTTCACAGACATCACTGCAGCTCTACAACAGGCTTCCCAGGGACAGGTATATCTCACAGAGGATACTGCTGGTCTAGAACAGACTCCCCAGGGACAGGTGTATCTCACAGAAGTTACTGCTGCTCTACAACAGGCTTACCAGGGACAGGTGTATCTCACAGAGAATACTGCTGCTCTACAACAGACTCCGCAGGGACAGGTTTATCTCACAGAGGTTACTGCTGCTCTAGAACAGACTCCCCAGGGAAAGGTACATCTCACAGGGCTTACTGCTGCTCTACAACAGACTTCCCTGGGACACGTGTATCTCATAGATGATACTGTTGCTCTACAACATACCACCCAGGGACAGGTGTATCCCACAGAGGATACTGCTGCTCTAGATATACTCCCCAGGGACAGGTATATCTCACAGTAGTCACTGCTGGTCTCCAACAGATTCCCGAGGGACAGGTGTATCTCACAGAGGATACTACTGAACTACAACAGGCTTCCCAGGGACAGGTGTATCTCACAGATGTTACTGCTGCTCTACAACAGGCTTCCCAGGGATAGGTATATCTCACAGAGGATTCTGCTGCTCTACAACAAACTCCCCAGGGACAGGTGTAACTCACAGAGGTTACTGCTGCTCTACTACAGGCTTCCCAGGCATAGGTGTATCTCACAGAGGATATTGCTGCTTTTGAACAGACTCCCCAGGGACAGGTGTATCTCACAGAGGTGACTACAGCTCTACAACAGGCTTCCCAGGGACAGGTGTATCTCACAGAGGTTACTGCTGCTCTACAACAGGCTTCCCAGGGACAGGTGTATCTCACAGAGGATACTGCTGCTTTTGAACAGACTCCCCAGGGACAGGTGTATCTCACAGAGGATACTGCTGATCTACAACAGGCTTCCCAGGGACAGGTGTATCTCGCAAAGGTTACTGCTTCTCTACAACAGACTCCCATAGGATAGGTGTATCTCACAGAGGTTACTGCTGCTCTACTACAAGCTTCCCAGGCATAGGTGTATCTCACAGAGGATACTGCTGCTTTTGAACAGACTCCCCAGGGACAGGTATATCTCACAGAGGATACTGCTGCTCTACAACAGACTCCCCAGGGACAGGTGTATCTCACAGAGGATACTGCTGCTCTACAACAGACTCCCCAGGGAAAGGTATATCTCACAAACGTCACTGCTGCTCTACAACTGACTCCCATAGGACAGGTGTATCTCACAGAGGTTACTGCTGCTCTACAACAAACTCCCCAGGGACAGGTGTATCTCACAGAGGATACTGCTGCTCTACAGCAGACTCCCATAGGACAGGTGTATCTCACAGAGGTTATGGCTGCTCTACAACAGGCTTCCCAGGGACAGGTGTATCTCACATAGGGTACTGCTGCTTTTGAATAGACTCCCCAGGGACAGGTGTATCTCAAAGAGGTGACTACTGCTCTACAATAGGCTTTCCAGGGACAGGTGTATCTCACAGAGGATTCTGCTGCTCTACAACAATTTCCCCAGGGACAGGTGTATCTCACAGAGGTTACTGCTGCTCTACTACAGGCTTCCCAGGCATAGGTGTATCTCACAGAGGATACTGCTGCTTTTGAACAGACTCCCCAGGTACAGGTGTATCTCACAGAAAATACGGCTGATCTACACTAGGCTTCCCAGGGACAGCTGTCTCTTGCAGAGGTTACTGCTGCTCTATAACAAACTCCCCAGGGACAGGTATATCTCAGAGAGGTAACTGCTGCTCTACAACAGGCTTCCCAGGGACAGGTGTATCTCACAGAGGCTATTGCTATTCTAGAACAGACTCCCAAGGGACAGGTGTATCTCACAGAAAATACTGCTGATCTACACCAGGCTTCCCAGGGACAGCTGTCTCTTACAAAGGTTACTGCTGCTCTGCAACAGGATTCCCAGGGACAGGTGCATCTCCCAGATGTTACTGCTGCTCTACAACAGACTCTCCAGGGACAGGTGTATCTCACAGAGGATACTGCTGCTCTACAACACACTCCCCAGGGACAGGTGTATCTCACAGAGGACACTGCTGCCCTACAACAGACTCCCCAGGGACTGGTACATCTCACCGAGGATACTGCTGATCTACAGCAGACTCCCCAGGGACAGGTGTTTCTCACAGAGGTTACTGCTGCTCTACAACAGGCTTCTCAGGGACAGGTGTATCTCACAGAGTTGACTGATGCTCTACAACAGACTCCCCAGGGACAGGTATATCTCACAGAGATAACTGCTGCTCTAAAACAGGCTTCCCAGGGGCAGGTGTATCTCATATCTGCTGCTCTACAATACACTCCCCATGGACAGGTATATCTCACAGATTTTACTGCTGCTCTACAGCAGACAACCCTGGGACAGATGTATCTCACAGAGGATACTTCTGCTCTACAACAGACTCTCCATGCACAGATGTATCTCACAGAGGATACTGCTGATGTAGAACAGACTCCCCAGGGACAGGTATATCTCACAAAGGTCACTGCTGCTCTAAAACAGACTCCCCAGGGACAGGTGTATCTCACAGGAGTTACTGCTGCTCTACAACAGACTACCCAGGGACAGGTGTATCTCACAGAGGATACTGCTGATCTACAACAGGTTTCCCAGGGACAGGTGTATCTCATAGAGGTTACTGCTGCTCTACAACAGACTCTCCAGGGACAGGTATATCTCACAGAGGTTACTGCTGCTCTAGAACAGACTTCCCCGGGAAAGGTACATCTCACAGAGATTACTGCTGTTCTACGGCAGACTACTGAGGGACAGTTGTATCTCGCAAAGGTTACTGCTGCTCTATAACAGGCTTTTGAGGGACAGGTATATCTCCCAGAGGTTACTGCTGCTCTACAACAGACTCTCCATGTACAGGTGTATCTCTCAGAGGATACTGCTGCTTTTGAACAGACTCCCCAGGGACAGATATATCTCGCAAAGGTCACTGCTGCTCTAAAACAGACTCCCCAGGGACAGGTGTATCTCACAGGGGATGCTGCTGCTCTACAGCATACTCCCCAGGGACAGGTGTATCTCACAGAGGATACTGCTGCTCTAGAACAGACTCCCCAGGGACAGGTATATTTCACAGAGGTCACTGCTTCTCTACAACAGACTCCCCAGGGACAGGTGTATCTCACAGAGGATAACAGGCTTCCCAGGGACAGGCTTGTCTCAGATGTTACTGCTACTCTACAACAGACTTCCCAGGGACAGGTATATTTCACAGACGTCACTGCAGCTCTACAACAGGCTTCCCAGGGACAGGTATATCTCACAGAGGATACTGCTGGTCTAGAACAGACTCCCCAGGGACAGGTGTATCTCACAGAAGTTACTGCAGCTCTACAACAGGCTTACCAGGGACAGGTGTATCCCACAGAGGATACTGCTGCTCTACAACAGACTCCGCAGGGACAAGTTTATCTCTCAGAGGTTACTGCTGCTCTAGAACAGACTCCCCAGGGAAAGGTACATCTCACAGGGCTTACTGCTGCTCTACAACAGACTCCCCTGGGACAGGTGTATCTCATAGATGATACTGTTGCTCTACCACAGACTGCCCAGGGACAGGTGTATCCCTCAGAGGATACTGCTGCTCTAGATATACTCCGCAGGGACAGGTATATCTCACAGCAGTCACTGCTGCTCTCCAACAGATTCCCCAGGGACAGGTGTATCTCACAGAGGATACTACTGAACTACAACAGGCTTCCCAGGGACAGGTGTATCTCACAGATGTTACTGCTGCTCTACAACAGGCTTCCCAGGGATAGGTATATCTCACAGAGGATTCTGCTGCTCTACAACAAACTCCCCAGGGACAGGTGTAACTCACAGAGGTTACTGCTGCTCTACTACAGGCTTCCCAGGCATAGGTGTATCTCACAGAGGATACTGCTGCTTTTGAACAGACTCCCCAGGGACAGGCGTATCTCACAGAGGTGACTACAGCTCTACAACAGGCTTCCCAGGGACAGGTGTATCTCACAGAGGTTACTGCTGCTCTACAACAGGCTTCCCAGGGACAGGTGTATCTCATAGAGAACGTTTTAGCATTTTAGCATTTCTGTGGTGTTAAAAATAAAGGTGCAAGTGGAGTTCTTTGTTGGAGGTGTTTTTTTCTGTGGTTGTCCTTATCGAGTGGTTGGCTCTTCTGGGCAGTTGTTCCGGGGCTGCTTGCTGTTTTTCTTCGTGGAATTTTGTTAACTCTGCGTTCTTTTTGGTGTGGTTTGTTACGATGGCAGGCTCTGGTGCTTCTGCTCCCAGCGCTCTCGGCGCCAGTGTGGAGGAAGGAATACAGTTTAATTCTACTGATTCTAGCCAACTATCGGGACAACTTACTTTATTAGTTCAGCTACTTACTCCGTTGGGTCATGGTGTTCAAGCTCTTCTTGTTGAACAACGGGAAATTTTAAAGCTGCTTTCCACGAAGTCTGTGGTTTCTGCTTCACGGGATGGTCCGAATGGACAGGGACGCTCTTTGAATACACCAGATGGTATGGAACCCAGTAATTTTTTAAACACTCCAGCATTGCTTCAGGACTCTGGCGAGGCAGCTTTCAATGTTTCTAGCCCTAAAGACCAGGGGCTTGTTATACCTCCTGCTTCTTCTTTTAATGAATGGGTGAATCGTAAACCCGTTTTTCAGTTTGTTGAGCACAACGACAGCAATGTAGAGGGGACTACTTCCTTTTCTGACAGCATGCAGAAACTTGAACATGCCTTATACAGGTACAAAATTCTCGAACTTGATAATCTGTATTTAAAAGAATGTCTTCACAAACATATTGTCCCTAAAGGTTTAAGGGTTTATAAATACCCTAACCATGTTGTTTCTGGGAGTGAATTTCATAATGACTTGATTCAAGTGTTTGATGAATGCGGGTTTGGCATTGTAAAAGCCATTATTAAAAGAAATGACATTGAAATTAACAGTTTACAAAAGGACATTACTAAGTTAAATGTAAATGTAACCTCTGACTTAATGTTTTCCATTGATGTTGAGAAGCAAAAATACCATGATTTAAGAAAACAAATAGACAAACAATGTGACATTGTAATGAAATGTAAATACAGGAAGTTGAACAGAGACATTAAGGAATACCAGGAAGATAGGCAATATCCTAATCCACCTCAGGTTAGGGGTGGGTTTCTACCTCCACAGGCCCCAAGGGATTTTACAGGTGTCCATGAATTCCAGTCTCCTGCTCAGGAGCCTTTTTATCCCCCCCCCCCACCTTTCCATTCTGTTGATGAGGCATCTGATGATTTTCTGCCCAGGAGATCAGAGCGCATCCATAAACAATCATACAATCAACAGATGGACCAACATTTTTTGGGACCACGACCCCCTCGCCAGGTGGGAGGGGTGCAAACCAGAGGGTAGAGGAGGAACAACAAGCAGGATTGGTAAATTCTGGCCCTATTGAGGTTTCTGTTATTGGTGATTATTCTATGCATACTTTGAATGGTTATCATATATACAACTACAGTAATGCTGCTATCACTGAGACATGGTTTTCCCTGTTTACTAAGTAAGGGCTTTAAATTTGTCCCCAGCAGGGGTAGGGATCAAGTCAATACTATTCTGGATGTAAAACTTTTTATACGTAAATTGAATCTACAGAACCTGTTTGGGTCTACCAACATGGGGCAGGGTCTTATGCTTAGGAAATCAAGTACCTACAATCCCCCATTACACTTACAATTAAAAAACTTGGAAAACAGGATTGAGCAACAGATACGTGGTAGTAAGAGGAAGACCCAACCTGATTCTAATCTTAATCAAGCTGAAAATTCTCTGCTGACTGAACTAAGTAACGACCCGTCGGTGAGAGTTATGGAACCTGACAAAAGTGGCGGTACTGTCATTATGGATCAAATATTGTATGAAGCCAAAATGTACAGTTTATTACAGGACACCAAAAAATATACTACTGCTTCACTTAATGAGGTGCACATCTCATATAAAAAAATTGACCTGGCTGTTAAAGATCTCTTGGACCAAGAAATTATTGAATTTGAACTTTTTTCATATCTGGACAACCCCCGCCCTAGAATACCCACTGTTTTTGATGTGCCCAAAATTCATAAAAACATGCATGATCCCCCCCCCCCTTAGACCTATAGTAGCTGCTCAGGGTTCTAAAACTCACAACCTTTCCAAATGCTTGGATTGGAAATTGAAACAGCTATGGGGGAGACAGGACCAGTTACTCAAAGATTCTTGGCAATTTTTACGGGGCATAACCAATGATCTATACAGGTCCGACCTAATTTTTGTCACCATTGATGTGGTGGATCTGTTTTCTGTGATTCCACACATGACAGGTCTGAAATGGATGGAGGAGTCTCTCTGGGAGTGTAAGGGGGTTACTAACAACGGTGTCCATTTGATTTTGGAACTATTGGATTTGGTCCTGAATAACAACTACATTTACTTTTGTGGAGAATATTTTCAGCAGATATCGGGAGTCTCCATGGGAGCAAATTGTGCTCCCACCTATGCCGATATGATTTTGGCAGTATGGGAGAACAAGTTCGTCCTTAATTGTGAATTTTCTAAATACTGGATACATTATACCAGGTTTTTGGATGACATATGTATCTTCTGGACAGGTCCGAGGCAGTGTATTGATGACTTTGTCACCTATTTACATTCCACAACAACCTTTTTACAGTTCACATACAATATATCAACAGACCAGGTCAATTACTTAGACGTCACTTTGTTTAAGGAAGTTGACAGCTTCAGTTCATGTGTATACAGGAAACCGAGTTTTTCTAACAGTTACCTACACTATAACAGTTCGCACCCTAAATTTCAGAAGAGGTCCATACTCAAGGGTCAATTTGTTAGGGTTTCCCGTATGACTTCGGATGAACTTAATTTTAAAAAAGAGGGTGACAAGCTCATGTTGCTCTTTTTAGCCAGGGGATACCCTATTGCATTGATCAATTCAGTACGGGAAGAGGTTCAGTCAGCTAGGGGTTCCAGATTTAGTCCCATTTTAGGTAAGAAAAAAACAGTGAACAACGTAGACTCTACCCATAGTTCTCTTACCCCTTTTGGTTCTAATCAGGTATTTGTTACAGAACACAGCCTTGATGTGGGGGACATCAGAAATATTATTCAAAAGGAATTAAAATCCTTTGTGGAATTTACCGATTTGAATAATTTAAAAGACCTGACCTGTAAGTTTGTATACAGAAGGGGTCTTAACATCAAGAGGATTTTGGAACAGAATACCAACTACAATACTATTGATCAGCGTAGGAAAGGTACGTTCCACTGTTCATAGGTTCATAGGTTCATACTAGGCTATCTGCCCGAGGGCATTTACAAGCCTAGCCCATAGTTTTGTGGCTTACGCCACCCCTTTAGTATGGGGAACTATACCCATTATTTTGCTGTGCCTCTGTTGAGCAGTGACACTGAGGTAATCCCTGGGGTATATCTGCGATCTCCCATCCATTGGTCAAGATTTCTCTTGAACAAGGCCAGCGAGGTGCTCTGCCTCACATATACCGGGATTTTATTCCACAGCATAGGGAGTCTTTGGGTGATGAATCTATCCCTCCAGCACGTCCTATTAATAGCCGTGTCGAGGTTTAAGTCTCCCGCCCTTGTGGCTCTGACAGATCTAGATTTTTTGAGGTGAAGCATATTCATCAAATCTGGGTTTGACATGGCCTTGTATGTTAGACAAAGGTCACCTCTGAGCAAGCGGTAAGCGACTGAATAGAGCTGGAGTTCTTTCAGTCGGGCAGCATAGGACAGATGTTTGAGACCCTTTATCCTTTTGGTGAGGAACATTTGTGGCCTCTCCAGCTGCTGCAAGTGTCGGGTCAGATACATTCCGAATGGGGCATTGTACTCAATCATTGGTCTGATGAGTGATGAGTATAGGGAGACTATGACCTCCCTTGATCTAGATGAGAATCCCTTCATGATAAGGTGGGCAATGTAGAAGGTCTTCCTAACTACTTTAGCTACATGGGTGTCGAACGACAGACTACTATCAACCTGGGTCCCCAGGTCCCTGATAACTTCTTCTGTACTCAGTGGATTGCCACCTATTTGGTAGCTAGGGTAACCTTGTTTTTCCGAAGGGTATGACTATGCATTTTTGGCATTTAACTTTAGGCCATGGCTCTGGCACCAGTTATCCGTTTCTGTGAGACCCTTCTGAAGGATATCCGTGTCAGATGTGTTTTCTACTATGGCCCAGTTTGCAGTCATCTGCAAACTTTGTCAGCCATAACCCTCCTGTGTTTGCTTGTACTTGGAAAAGTAGATGCCAAACAAGAGTGGGCCCAGGACTGAGCCCTGTGGTACACCACTTGTGACAGGCTTTGAGTCTGACATGGCGCCAGCAACTCTGACCCTGTGGGTTCTGTCACTCAGCCAGTTTGCAACCCATCTTGTGATGTATGGGTTAACATTTAAGCTGATGAGTTTTTCAATGATACCCGAGTGGGGTATTGTATCAAAGGCCTTCGCCAGATCGAGGTAGGCTGTATGGACTGCCTTTCCTCATCAATGGCTTTGGTGACTGTTTCGAAAAAGTCAACCAAGTTTAGAAGGCATGATCTGCCTTTGACAAAGCCAAACTGGGATGGATCCAAAGTCTGCAAATTCCCTATGTCTTTATTTATGAGGTCCATTATGATCCTCTCCATGGCTTTGCAGATAAGGCTTGTCAAGCTAATGGGCGGTAATTTCCAGGGTCGGTGGAGGCACCGCCTTTGTGAAGTGGGACCACAGTTGCAGTGCGCCACTCCCTGGGTACGTATCCAGAGGTAAGACTATGATTAAACAGCTGTCCTAGCTGTGGGTTTAATTCCTCGTTGAGTTCGTGGAGCACACAGCCGGGGACACCATCAGGTCCCATGGATGCTGTGTTTTTTGCTTTGGAGAGAGCAGTTCTCACTTGGGCGTTGGAGATGTTTGGGGGCTGCAATCGCTTGGTATAGGTATCTCTCCTTTGGGGAGGGGAGAAGTTTGCACTGAACCTGTCAGCCAGTATGTTGGCAATGTCTGTAGGATCAGTAATCTTCACATCATTTTGAACTAGTTCTGAGCATATCTGGGAGTTTCCTCCCAGGTTTCTAACATAGCTAAAGAAGGCCTTATGATTGTCTTTTGAGTCTTTAGCTATTTTTCTCTCAAAATTTGCTTTGGATGATTTTATGAGAGCTCTTAGTTTTTACTTATAGTGATCAAGGGTGTCTTACCTTTTAAGGATTTTGCTCTATCTTGTAGTAGCTTCCTCCTTTTGTTGTAGAGTTTGTTTATGGCTGGGGTCCACCAGAGTGGACGCTTGCCTTTGGTACAAAGAGTCTTTGTTTTGCTTGGGATTGCCTTATCCATGCAGTCCTGCAGGTGCTGGTAGAAGGCATTTGTAAGTGATTCAGCGGCTTGAGTACTGTTTTCCGTCGGCTCGGGGGCCTTAAAGGAGACCACACTAGTCTTTAGAAGTGTGAAGTCGGCTTTCGAGAAGTTCTTTACTGTGATAGGTGTTCCCAGTGTAAACATGTTATAAACCAGGAATATATTTATTTGGAGAGCAGGAATAAGAGGATTTGTTCCCACCATTTTTACAATTGTAATTCTACCAGCATAGTTTACTTGGTTATCTGTACATGTTGCCAAGCATTCTATGTCGGTAAGACAGAAAGGCAACTTAAAAGACGTATTTATGAGCATCTCTACGAAATACAGAAACAATGCACTACCAATGCACTTTATAGACATGTAGTCGTATGTGAGTCTGCATTTTTCAAGTTTTTTGTGCTGGAAGCAGTTACTAAATGTATTAAGGGAGGCCATTGGGCAGCACGTCTTTCCCATAGGGAAACGCATTGGCAGATTTTGTTACAAGCCAACAAATACCCAGGCCTGAACTAATCTATTTCTATTATGCCCTATTTAAAATTAAGGGCTGATCAGTTGTAGCATTTGAAATACCTCTATTAGGTCCATGTATTTAAAATATTTTATTTTTTCAATATTTTTATATATATATATATATATATATATATATTTAAATATTTTGACTTACAATGGGTATTGAATGTGGATTTTTACAGGTTTCATTTACAGAAAATGTATACCTATATTTATTAACTTTATATATTTTTAATTTTTAAAAAAAAATTTTGTAAGATGGTGTAACATTTGCATTTAAGGTATGAATGTAACATTTTTTGTCTATTTGTGATTTAATACATTCATTGATATTATATATTTACATTCCTTGTGACTTATATTGTAAATATGGATTTTGGTTTTCATTACAAGATATAGTATGATGTTTGAAATATTTTTACATTTAATTGGTAGTAAAAAGCAGCATTTAGTAGTGGTTTCTTTTCCAAAGTAAAGTTTTGTGGTCAATTATTCAATTATTACATCATTTTATTAATTATCTGTGTATAAATAGCAGGGACACACTGATTGTTTTCATCTGATGAAGTTGCATTGTCAACGAAAACGTTTTAGCATTTCTGTGGCGTTAAAAATAAAGGAGCAAGTGGAGTTCGTTGTTGCAGGTGTTTTTTTCTGTGGTTGTCCTTATCGAGTGGTTGGCTCTTCTGGGCAGTTGTTCCTGGGCTGCTTGCTGTTTTTCTTCGTGGAATTTTGTATCTCACAGAGGATACTGCTGCTTTTGAACAGACTCCCCAGGGACAGGTGTATCTCACAGATGATACTGCTGATCTACAACAGGCTTTCCAGGGACAGGTGTATCTCACAAAGGTTACTGCTGCTCTACAACAGACTCCCATAGGATAGGTGTATCTCACAGAGGTTACTGCTGCTCTACTACAGGCCTCCCAGGCATAGGTGTATCTCACAGAGGATACTGCTGCTTTTGAACAGACTCCCCAGGGACAGGTATATCTCACAGAGGATACTGCTGCTCTACAACAGACTCCCCAGGGACAGGTGTATCTCACAGAGGATACTGCTGCTCTACAACAGACTCCCCAGGGAAATGTATATCTCACAAACGTCACTGCTGCTCTACAACTGACTCCCATAGGACAGGTGTATCTCACAGAGGTTACTGCTGCTCTACAACAAACTCACCAGGGACAGGTGTATCTCACAGAGGTTACTGCTACTCTACAACAGACTCCCCAGGGACAGGTGTATCTCACAGAGGATACTGCTGCTCTACAGCAGACTCCCATAGGACAGGTGTATCTCACAGAGGTTATGGCTGCTCTACAACAGGCTTCCCAGGGACAGGTGTATCTCACATAGGGTACTGCTGCTCTAGAGCAGACTCCCCAGGGACAGGTGTATCTCACAGAGATTACTGCTGTCTACAACAGACTCCCCAGGGACAGGTACATCTCACCGAGGATACTGCTGCTCTACAACAGACTCTCCAGGGACAAGTAATCCCGGTAGCTCATTCTGTAACTGTGTAATGCTGTAGTGTAATAAAGTAGTTAGGTCGGTGTTCTAATCCCAGACATGCCAAGTGTGTGTCCCTGTCTGCCTGAGGACTGAGTAATGTTTTAGGTTGGGAGGGTGGTCTAATGGTTAAGTTGTTTGCCTTACAAACACAAGGTGCAGGGTTTGAGTCTCACAAGGGATAACTGGCTAGGCTTAAAAATGGCTCGAAAGGGCAGTTAGCCTAGTACTAACCTAACCTAACCTAACCTATAAAAGGTGTATCTCACAAAGGATACTGCTGATCTACAACAGACTCCCCAGGGACAGGTGTATCTCACAGAGGTGACTGCTGCTCTACAACAGACTCCCCAGAGACAGGTG
>NC_056746.1:1066488751-1066698751 GCF_019279795.1 Protopterus annectens
GTTGCAAAATAATAAAAAATACTATATTTTTTTCCTCGATCTCCGATGTTTAAGCGTAGCGCAGTGCCGCGCAAATGTGCTGTGCTCTAAAAACCATAAAAACAAAAAATAAAAGTCAGAAACACTGCAACACTGCAGTCAACAAAGAGAAGTGAAAACTTAAAAAGCTTAAACTGAGACATAAAAATGTTAGGGGCTGCCATTGCTGTTATAAGGCAACATGTGCAAGATGCTGAGGGTGGTGCCATTGCGAATGCTGTTGAGCAACCTGCAGTGAGGAGACGGAGAAAAGTGTACAGACCCAGGGTAACCTACCAGGGGCTACATGAGCTGGATATAGTGGAGCGCTATAGAGTGGACAGAGAGCTCCTGCAGCAAATTGTTGAGCTGTGCAGGCCACGCCTCACACACAGAACCAACAGAGGGGAACCCATCCCAGTGGAAACCAAGGTATGTGTTGGCCTAAGAATACTAGCAACAGACACCTTCCAGAGACCAACTGGTGATATGATGGGGATTTCACAGGCATCAGCATCCAGGGTACTGCACCAATTCCTGAATACCATGTCAGCACATGTCGGTGATCATGTATATTTCCCCAATTCCCGTGAAGTATTGGCCAGCAATATGCGTCTCTTCCAGCAAGTAGCGGAATACCCTGAGGTAGTGGGTGCAATTGACTGCATGTACATACACATCAAAGCACCAGCTGGTGAGCGGGGTAGGGCCTACATCAACCGCAAGGGCTTCCACTCCATTAACTGCCAGGTCATGTGCAATGACCAGGGCATAATACTGAATGCGTGTGCTGGCTGCCCTGGAAGCTACCACGATTCCCATATCTGGCATATGTCACAGCTGTACCAGACATTTCCCAATGGGGATATCCCTGATGGTCACCTAGTGGGGGATGCTGGATACGCACTGGAGCCGTGGCTGATGACACCCATCTGAAATGCACACACCTGAACAAGAACTCCATAATGAGGCACACGCACAAACATGAAATGTAATCGAGAGTGTGTTTGGGATGCTCAAGTCATGATTCTGGTGCCTGGACACATCTGGTGGAGCCTTGCAGTACTCACCAACTACATGTACCCAAATTGTCATGGTATGTGCCATGCTACACAATATGATCCTGTGAAAACAGCTTCAGCAGGAACAGCATGGGGCAGGGCCAAACAGCCCCCCACCATTGCCAAGGCCTGCACAGGCACTGCGTGACTCGGAGGAGGAACAACCTGAGCCTGCCCCAGTAGGCAGAAGGAGGCATGCCCAGTATGCCTTGTCCTTGGCAAAGAGGCAACGCATAGCACATGCACTGGCTCAGTAGGAACCCTGGAAATGATACATCTCTCTGACTCGCACATAAAATAAAAGGGATGCCTAACTTCACACTATCTGTTTCCAAACATGTATAGGCAGTGTAGTATGTGCATCCAACATAGGCAGCCCTGCAGCACCACCTGAGGCATGATTGCCATGTTTTAAGCAATATAAAGCAGTACTAAGCAGCCTTCACCAATATCTAGTATATGTAAACAAAATCACTGGTGCAATGTTGGGCAAGGGCAAGGAAAGTTGAGCAAAGTCAGTTAAACATGCTCATATCTGCTTTACTGTTTCTTAAGCAGTCTGGTCTGGCTGGCATGAAAATAAAAAAGCAGTGACAGGGCTTGAACCCAGAATATTGTGCACTAAAGTCACAGTACTGAACCATGAAGCCATGATAACATTTCAGTGGCACGGACACAGCAGGACAATTGTACACTAATGCAAACACAAAGCAATGCTGTATCATGCCCCTAAAGAGGCAAATGGGTAACCTTACCCACACACCTATGCAGACAGAGAACATCAGGCCAGGTGTTGTGATGTGGGTTGTGTAGGCTATGAATTTGCAAGTAATATACTTGACATTGGATGCTAAGATCTGTAGTACAGTAGTATGCCTCAAGCCAGTACGATAGGCAACATTACAGACTGTAATGGTGTCCTGTACATAGCAGTGCAGGCACAGCAAATGTGTATAAGTGTCAGGTGAAACCCACATCCTATGTACACCCACAGTAACAATCCGGTGTGCCTCCGGGTAGAAATGTACAAAGAATAGCTGTCCCCCCTGTATGTAGAAATGTTGATAAGTCTATGCAAAGTGTCTCATGGAAGCCCTGCAGGTACAGCATGATCCCTATTGATCTATGACACAAAGGTGAGCCCTGCTGTAAAAATACAACTTGATTTACCATACACATATAGTATAAATGTGTATACTGTGCGTGCTCACACACTCCAACAAATGTAGTGGAGTTCATTCAGCATCACACTGAAAGGTTGTACTGGGCATGCTCACACACTTAAAGAAACAAAGCAAATGTCAGGCAGGAAGATACTGAAAGGTCATACTGGGCATGCTCACACAGGCTAAATACGGATGTGATAATAAGGGTTCTATGGACAAATTTGGATAGTCATCTCTACTTCCAGAAACACATTCACAAAGTGGTCTGAAAATCCTGCTATGTGTTCACACAAACTGCCAAGGTCTGTGCATGTAGGTCAAAGAAGGTTGCCACTACTCAGCAGTCATCAGACCTGTCAGAGAGTACCACAATACACTTGTGATGAATCTGACTAGGCACGTTCAGCAGCTAGAAAGACCAATGAAGTACCTTAACAAGAGGATTACTGGCCTCAAACAGTTACCCCATGCAACAAGACTGAATGTAACCCAATCTGTACTCTGTTGCATACTGTCTACTCAGGAGATCTCTGCCCAACAGACAGGCCCATATCATGGTTACACTCAGATCTGTTCTGAGTTACAGCTCAATGGCACTAAATGTACAGAGCCAACTGATATTGCCAACATCCTGGCAGATAGTATCAGTGTTAACTTTACCCCCTTCTCACCCATGAAAGAGCACATCTCTATAATGGAAGACTGCAAAGTTGCTGTCATCATGGCTGCACAGGTAAAATACACACTCCAAAGCCAGTATCACAGCATCCATGGGACTAGATTACTTCCCAGCCTGTGTAGTATCGACTTCCCTGAAGTAAACATTAACATGGAAGGCCTGTGGCTACTGAAGTTTCCAGAGGACTGCAAGCTAGGAGCCATCATTGTAAACACTAAAGATGTGGACATCCTACAAAAGAGCCTCACTGAGACAGATGGCTGTTGTCCAAGCCATGGGCTGTAGCTCAATGCCAAAAGGTGCATTATCATCACCTTTGTTAAAAACTCTGTAGCCAAGAACTACAACATAGGTGGTAGTATACTTCACACTGTAAGTGTGACAACAGACCCTGGGTCACAGGTGGCCAGTAGATAAAACTATGATAAGCACATTTCCACAGTTGTCAGGAAAACCTCTCATGTGGCATGCCTCATCACAAAATGTGTCTCATGCAGAATAGAAGAGGACATTGTTCCCCTCTACTCACCACTTACTAGAACTATAAAAGAGTACAACGCCACTGTTGCTATGTACCTCACAAGACAACCACAACAACTGGAAAGCCAGCAGCAATACCTCACAAAGAGCATCAGTGGCCTGAAATACATGCCATATACAGACCATTGCAAAATGCTCCATCTGTACTCCCTTGCATATCGCCTACCCAGAGGTGTTCACTGCCAACATACAAAGCTATGTCAAACATAGAGCTGTTGGATATGATCCACGTAAAACACTCACAATCACTTTGACCTTTGGACCCAAAACCACAAGTGAAATACAGAAGAAAGGTGTGTAGCTATTTACCTTATGGATATCCGCACCTTCAGGTTACTGGCACAGCATGAAGTCTTGGAGACCATGCAAGTGCAACTAAGATTGGGCAAAGTTGCCCATCAGATTGTAGCCTGCTACAGATCACATACCTTGTCTCAGGAACCTCACTCAGTATTCCAGAGAACAATGGCAAATATAAAGGTCCTATCAAACACCATTATATGAGGAGATTACAACTACCCAAACATTGAGTGGGTGAATTACTCGTATACAACATCCCTTGCCCAATGTGTCCTAGAGTTAAGAAACTCTAACACCCTGGAACAGCTGGTCAGCACGCCCACTAGAGGTAACAACATACTAGACATGATCATCACCAACATGGGGTACCAGTGTTCCACAACAGAGATAAACTCTTCACTGGTAATATCAGATCATTAAGTAATCACACTGGACATCCACATCCTGCCCCCACACACAGTCAATGAAACCACTGTGAAGACATTTGCAAAAGCATACTGCACACTTCCCAAGACCAAAGTGGAACGTTCCAAAGACCTCTTGCTATAGGATAATGGTATGCAATCTGCATAATCACTTATAAGTGCATCCTATGAGTATCTACAGGGATGCATGGAATTAGACATCACAAATAAAACCAAGATGCACTCATCCAAAAATAGGACAAAAAGCAGGTGTTTGTTGTCCATAAATAAGCTAGACAACAGAAGGAGGAAATGAACACATGATAGATCCAACTTCACTAAAGGGAAGGCATCACTGATCATTATCAGGAAGAAACAATGATCACTCATAAAATAATCCAAGGACGGTTTCTAAAGACAAATAGCCAAGAAATGTAAGAATAACAACCACAAAGCCTTCGGTAGCTATACCAGACATATATGTGTCAACTTCCAAATATGCTGTCATCTACTGAAAAAAGGAATGAAATACACCAAACCAACTTCCATTGCCTACATCCAGAGGGATAAGTTCAGTGTAAACTCCCCCCCATCACCCCCAGAAGGGCCTGTATCCATCACAGCAGGATGCTGAGACCCAGACGTCATGGACATGCAGGTAAAGACAGCCCTCACCAAAGCTAAGAACATAGCATCAATGTGACTGTATGTCGTCCCAGGCTGCGTCTAACACTAGGCCCATAAGGAACTACACCCTCACCTACATTCACTGTCCAGACTCAAGCGTACCACAGGCTATGTACCCAAAGAATGGCATACACTAACAGTCATCCAGCTCCACAAAGGGTGTGCCAAAACAGAACCTGGAAACCATTGCCCAATATGTCTACTCAGCCGGGTCTACAGAGCTATTGAGCAAATTGTCATGGAACACATTAAATGAGACATTGGAGATCTCCAGACACTGGACTCTACACAACTTTGCCTCATTAAAGGCAGAGCCTAGCTCCCAAACCTAGTTGACTTATTTAAAACAGTTACCATGAACATAGATGGAGGTGAAAGTAGTCCACACAGCCCACCTTGACCTCACTAAGGGCTTACTACACCATTCCCCACTCTGTCATCATGGACCAGTATACCAGCTTGAACATTAACAGCTATGTCACAGGATGGGTGGCCAAGTGGCTCACAGATCAAACACACATGTTCATAGTTGAAGGTGCCATGTCCAACTCTAAGCCAGTCACAAATGACATCACACAGGTCTTGGTCCTGGGACCCCACCTGTTCAGTAGATTCTGCTCAGAGGTACAGGCAAGCATGGCAGGTGTATGGCTGAACAGGTTTGCAGATGAATGGTAACTGTGGTCCCTAATCGACTGTACAGCTGACACAGACATCCTCCAGAAGTGTCTTACAGAGACATATACCTGGTGTCAAAACAATGCCCTCAAGCTTAATGGCAAAGAATGCATAGTCATCCCCTTTGGGTAAAACAAAGTGCACACAAATTACCACATAGGTGGTAATTCAGCATGTACGGAGAAAGTCAGTATGGCCCTGGGGTCACAGGTAGATAGTAAACTCACCTTTGATGATCACATAGCCAGAGTGTTTAGACATTCCTTCAATGTAGCCCATCTAATGTCACCTAATGTAAGCCACTTCATATAGTCTGATTATGTCACCATCTTACAAATATACCTGTGGAAAAGATGACTTCCAGTAATGTGTATAGTGCATTGTGTTAATGCGTACTCCTGTAGTATCATGAAGTAGTTAGGTAGGAGTTTGAATCCTGCACTGGACAACTGTGTGCATGTGTTCTCCTTGGGAAGGAGCAACCTTTTAGGAGAGTAGTAAGAGACCTCAAAAGCAGTAAACTAACCTTTGTCAAGTCTGATGATGTCACCATCCTACAAATATACCTATGGAAAAGAGAACTCCCAGTAATGTGTATAGCACGTCATGTTAATGTGTACTCATGTAGTATCATGAAGTAGTTAGGTAGGGGTTTGAATCCTGCACTGGACAACTGTGTGTGTGTTCTCCTTGGGAAGGCGCGACCTTTTAGGAGAGTAGTAAGAGACCTCAAAAGTAGTAAACTAACCTTTGTCAAGTCTGATGATGTCACCATCCTACAAATATACCTGTGGAAAAAAGAACTCCCAGTAATGTGTATAGTGTGCCGTGTTAATGTGTAATCATGAAGTAGTTAGGTAGGGATTTGAATCTTTACTGGACAACTGTGTTTGTGTGTGTTCTCCTTGGGAAGGAGCAGCCTTTTAGGAGAGTAGTAAGAGACCTCAAAAGCGGTAAACTAACCTTTGTCAAGTCTGATGATGTCACCATCCTACAGATATATCTGTGGAAAAGAGAACTTCCAGTAATGTGCATAGAGTCTCATGTAAATGCATACTCCTCTAGTATCATGAAGTAATTAGGTAGGGGTTTGAATCCTGCACTGGACAACTGTGTGTTCTCCTTGGGAAGGAGCAACCTTTTAGGAGAGTAGTAAGAGACCTCAAAAGCGGTAAACTAACCTTTGTCAAGTCTGATGATGTCACCATCCTACAAATATATCTGTGGAAAAGAGAACTCCCAGTAATGTGCATAGTGCATAGTGTTAATGTGTGCTCCTCTAGTATCATGAAGTAGTTAGGTAGGGGTTTGAATTCTCCACTTAGTGAGTGTGTGTGACACTGTTGGTCAATGTGTTGTGAGTTTTGCTTTTACCACTGTATGACATATCAGTATGCATTGCACATGTGAGCTAGCTGTGCATCAAATACATATACGTACATTACCTCAATGATTGCATGTGTGGGAACCCTGCTTTCCCCAAGAACACAGCTGCCATCCTTGCCAGACTGTGCTGCTGCTTCCCAGACCTTAGGTCACATCTGTATGCTTGTGACAAGCCCAGCCACTGCAGTGATCCCTGGCCTAGGTCATCTGTGTCACACAAAGTCATTACGGTTCCTATTGGAATGTGTGAGTGAGGGTCTATGGCCGAGGTATATGTCAGACCTGTTCAAACGCAGCAAAGTCTTTCAATGATGACTATTCATAACAGGTGTAGAACAGCCTATGTGGATACGCATGTGGACCCCTTATTGCTTATGTGATCCACCAAGGGATTCCAAAATACCTTTGGAAATGTGATTAACAAAGGAGAGATGACATAACACTTGGTTGCATGTACACATCGGTACCTGTTCATCATGTTGGTGGCTACTATCTATGTGGTACTGTGGGGATAATATGTTCCGTAAAGGTGGATGACTATGCTTAGTTTGGCTTATAGCTTTACGGCATGTGTTTGACAACAGCATCTGTCTGTATGATACCCTTGTGGAGGATGTGTGTGTCATCTAGAGAATGCATTATAGGCTACAGTATGCATTACCAGACATGGACTGACATATCCCTACTGTGATTCCTTGTACCTAACAGAGCTATATGCCAAACAGAAGTGGTGTCAATAATGGATGCAGGTGAATACCAGTGGTTACTGCCATTGTATAGTACCTGAAGGATCCAAATGTTGCTGTGTGTCCTACATCTGTGTGTTGGTTGTCAAGACATCATCTAACGATTGGTTTTGGTCAGGCTGTTGAAGTGATGTATACTACCAAAATGCAAAACAATGACAGATAGTAACAGTATCACCCACAGCACAGTGTCAAACCATGTCATACACACATGTGTAGTCAGGTTCCGGAATGTGTGTAGTACTATGCATACTGGCCACCAATCGAAACTATGGAGTGTTACTGTGTAATACAGAGCATGTCACCCTGCCCATGTGTCCACTATGCATGTACATGCAGACAGTGCACCTCCACCATGTTCACAACTGTACACCTGCAAATCTGTGCAACACACATCCCACACATACTGTCCACTCTCTAACACATGCTGCCAATACTGCACACATCAGCCAAGTGGCACATGGCCGGACAATACACAATTGGATCCAACACTGGTGTAAACAACACTACAATGACAATCATAGCTTTAATGCATCATGCCTGCTCAGCTACACCTTCAAGCATATTATTACACTCTACTGCTGACAACATGGTAACATTGCTATACTGCTATATAGACACCCTGTGCATCAGCACCATGGTAGCCTGTTCCTGCATCGATGTTACAGATGACAGGAGGTGGCACAGGTTTCATGATATGCACAGGGTGTGTTGTTGGTTTGCCAGAGGCCTACAGTGAGCCATCCAATCGACATGTATGTGTGTGTGTGTGTGTGTGTGTGTGTGTGTGTGTGTGTGTGTGTGTGAGGGGCAAGAATACTGGAATGGGCCAATGTTGTTGTAATGTGTGTGGGTATGTGTTAGCCTTAGGTGTCTGGAGTATGTGTGTGTGTGTCTGCATGCACACAGTTCCACCATGTGGCTGCCATATATGGGTATTTGTGGGACAGCCACAGACTGTACCTGCGAAGCTTTACAGATCACCGTCTCTGGCCACGGATCCGGTACCTGTGCCTTGCAGGGGTGCTACTGACAGTATCAGGTACTAAGCCAGACTGGGTACTATCCCCAGAGGTGGATGGTTGTACGCTGGACACAGGTCCCTGCTGGGACTGTCCAGAGCCATGTGCACGTGGTCTTCTAGGATGTTCTATGGACAGTCCACCCCCAACATTGCTGGGGCTGGTACTGGCACTATGGGAGCGGCTGTGGCTTGAGGGACGTCCGCGGCGACTACCAGCTACTGATGTTGCTGGCAGACATCCGCATCGACATCTCAACCATCCTGCACTGTCCTGACACATGGACATGACATTGCAGAGGATATCTAGGGTCTCTCCCCAACGTCTATCAGTGACCTCATTGTAATTGTAGATAGCACCTGCTAGGTCATGGATACTCTCAAGTACAGATGTGTTATGTTGCCTCTGTGCCCTTAGTCCCTGTCTGGTGTACCATTCCATATGTGCCTGTGCCTCCATGACAGCCTGGAACATGCGTGAGGTAGTAAGTCCTGTGGCACATCTGCCAGAGGCATGATGAGCAGCAGTGCTCCTACGAGAATTCCTGGACATCTGCCTATGTGGTACCCTTCCAGACATCTGGGTATGGCTGCTGTAAGGGGATGCATGTCCCATAGATACCACACTGTCCTGGCTAATGCCGACTGTATGCTGTCCCTCACCTAAGGCCATTGGTGATTGATGTATTGGCAGTATGACTGTGTGCATGGATGGGTTGGACAGTTGTGTACTGTCGATTGGTGGCCCAGCGACAGACCCTGGCAAACACGCCTGTGCCTCAACACACCTATCTTCATTATCACTATGTGGCTCAGTGACATCAGCTTCCCTGTTGCAGTGAACCAGCCCTAACACAGCACCTGTGGGAGGAACACAGGAAACACACTTTACAACCTGTACATGATGTCAGAACACATGCACACATGCACACATGCACACATGAACACATGAACACATGCACACATGAACACATGCACACAAATACACTCCTCACTACTGCAGATACCCACACACACCACCAGCAATCCAAAACATACTCAATAGTGTTTGAAGGTGGGTTACAGTATCACAAGGCAAACAGTCATATCACACGTGTCAGCATGCAGAAAATCTGTTGCTCAAGACCATGCAGTGCGAGTGTAGACAGCCCTTGTTCATAACAGTATACATGGCTTTGATGCATGTGTGTTGTTGTTTAGTGATTGGCCTTGCCCTGGGACGCAATTTGTACATGGACACAACATTGCTGTGCAAGTATTAAAAGCTCTGCAATGTCTTGTGCACCATCACTCACAGGTATACATACCATGGCTGGATGTGTATCTGTGTGTCACATAGATATCCATTTCTGATTACATTGTCTGTTTCTGTAGCAGATAAATATGGACACAGGTTTAGCACATGCATGCTATGTATACACACAGGATGAGTAGTGCATGTATATGTGATGGAATACCATTGCTCAACATGGCCATTGTACAGTGGTTATGGTGACTGTAGGACATATTGTGGACATGCCAGTGCCAGCCATGACATGGCATGCTACAACATGACTGCAACATTAAACATCACACATACCCAATGTGTGTCATGTGACCTATACACTCAATAGCATTACAAGACATGTATGTGTCACTTTGTACAAATGGTGATTGCTATGCATATTGTGTATAGGTGCATATGTTTGCACATACACAACACTGAGGTGCATAGCAATGTCTGTTATGTATAGTACTGTGGTCACTGCAACTGGATGGGGTGTAGTACCATGAGCCATCATCATCATGTGGTCACTTAAGGCTACTAATGTGTGCCAGACTGCCACCAAGCATGCTGTACCTGAACTGCAGTACCATGGCTACATTCACAATTACACAGCCACTTGTTACATGGGTTTGTAAGGTGCCCAATGCATTGCCTAACATGAATGTGTTATTTGTTGAAGAGTGTCGCACAGCCCCATGATAGGCCTCTACCTCTCAGGTATATTATGTGTGCTGTGTGGATGTCATGTGGGATACTGAAGTGTGACCTTACAGCGGGTGTCTGGATATTCCATGTGTAGCAGGTTAAGGTGTACTACGTATGACAAAGTTGTGTATGTTTTGCACATGTGTATCAACTATGCCTATCCAATGTCCAGTATGGTGTTGCCACAATTGTTTGTGATGCTCTGTGTATTGTATGTGATTGAGGCAGCTACTGACATTATTGAGATGTGCATAGTCTCACACAAACATGCACAGCATGCATTATGCGTAGGTGTGTTACGTGTAAATGGCCTACACCTCACCTATGACATGCACATTTCATTAGCAATATTAAATTTATAACACACTCACCAGCATGGATCAGCTGCCTTGCTGTCACACCAGAGGGACCTACAAGAATATGAGACAGTTTGTCAGTGGCCACAACTGTGGCATTGCTACTGTGAGTTTGCTAAACTACAGTAGTACAACAGTCGACTTTCACAGGCGTACACATTATATTCCAAATACCAGTATTGCACAACACTAGGCAGCACAACTGCTAAACACACAGTACACATCTCACATATGCATAATCTACCAATACAGGTAACAGTAGTCTACAGATATGGCATGTTACCTGCATGCTCCATGTCAACATGCTGGGTGGCTCCGGCCTCCATGATGACACATGTATGTTGCTGTTCCTGTTGTTGGCCAGGAGCCACCACGCTTAGGAGCAGCTCCTCCACTCTGGTTAGGGGGGAGGAATGGCTACCCCACCACCTGTGGCAAGCTGTTGTCTATGGATATCAGACGCACGCTGCCGGACATGTTTAATTAAATCACTGCAGTGATGGCGTACCTGCTGATATGTCCGGTTATGCATGCCTATGTCATTTACCCGACAAACTAGATCTTGCCACAGTGCAGTCCATTCATGCTGGTTCTGGCTGGTTCTAGAGACCATCAGGCTGTAGTGCTGCACCAGGCTGCTGTGTATTTCCTGTTCCTCTGCAGCTGTATAACACGGGTTTAGACTGTGGGCCATTACCCTGGAAGACAATTAAACAATATGTGTGAGAAAGGCATGTGGCACACTTAACATTCTAAAGTACAGATATCACTTAACTGCCATATATAGCATCTGATTGGCTGTCAGAGGATACGCACATTCAATACCACATATCAGTGCTCAGGCCACAACTGGCTGACAATGCCTGGCACACTCTATATATCAAACCATGTTCTGCACAGCAGCAAAGAGAAGCCAGTATGTAAGACTATACACCAGTACATGGCACACTGTATGTGACACAATGCACCACCTAGCCACAGGAGGTATATATCAAGTTAATGCATAAAGAAAGATGTTATCCATTGCAATGAATGTAAAGTACAGTTACAGTATTCCCAGTATACCACCCTAGTCGTTGATGCCAAACCCCTGCCTAACATATGTGCACAGTTGTTAATATAGGTGGCATACTGCTGTACTAGACTATACATGTTGCTAGATACACACGTATACCCTGTAACACACATATGATTGAGGGCATGGTACAGGTATAATTACACACACATCAGACATACATACAACACAGAAATGTATGCCAACCCAGATGAGCTTTACCTGTGTACCATACAGTACTGTGTGTCACTACTTACAAAACCTTATACCTGAGGTATGTAATCTGTGAGGACTACAGGGAACACACAAAACAGTGTTTCCAAGCAATGTGAACACACACCATACTGTGCTGTTTAGGCCTACAGCTTCAGGTAGTACTACAGTTCATACGGGAGTTTGATTCACCAGCAGTACCACTCACTAAGCATACATGTATTGCTTTAGCCTGCAATGGGACACCACAGTTGACAACAAGGGTCTACGTCACAACGTATGCCATACTACTCTTTCTGCCTAGCAATAGCATACACATCTTTTGCTGGGATCACAGCTAGGTCACAAACTACCATGACAGACACAATTTCACACTAAGCTATCACACCTTTATAGACCTTGCACACATTCACCAACACATTCACCATCACACTTAGTCAACCTCACATAGCAATTATTGCACAAAGTACATGTGTGTGTGCATCGTGTCATAGGTAGGTAATACGCTATTGGCCCTAGGGCCTACAGCAGCCTAGCCATATGCTACCCTGGCCTTTGACACACATGTAATTTAGATAACCACAGGAAAGTAGTCTACAAACAAAAACAACGCTACCAAATCGCTTAACGTCAGAAAAGCACAAAACACTTTGTCATTAGCTTTCATCCACTTTAATGATCGTGAACTTCATCAGAATGATCATCTACCCCATCAAACTTCTTTTTATCACTTATTACATAGTCACATGTTACAAATCAATTAACATTTAAAATGGCAATACTAAAAAATTAATTAATACATAAAACACATCTATATGTGTGTTAGTATACATGTGTATATGTATATATATACAATGAATACACTTTAAAAGTTTTTGTCCCATGTTAAAAAAATAAACATAGTAGGGACTACACTAATTGTAAAAAACACTTCAAATTGACTACTTCATTTAAACCTGGTTTCATGTCACCCCCCAACCTAATCTGCCAAACACTTTCTTTACATTCTAATTTAGTTTTAACATCACCAGAAAATTCTTCATTATCTATGTTGTCAAGAACAAAAAATATAAACTTTTTGAAAGATCTACATTCTTTTGAATGTCTAGCTAGTGCATTTTTTTCTTCTCCATTCTTTATGGCTAACTGATGTTCATATATTCTTTTTTCAAAACATCTTGTGGTTTTCCCTGTATAAAAACTTGTGCATGTAAGGCACTGTGCCACATATACTAGCATACTGCTGTTACAGTCAAAAACATTTTTTGTCTAAACCGTTCTATTTATGTTTAAAATAAACAGAAGATGAATTACTGATGAATCTACATTGTCTACAGTTGTAACAAGCAAACGTTCCCTTTTTTTGCACAATCTGCTTCCTATTGGAACCTATCCCTGTATTTCCACTTTCAAAAATACTTTTTAAATTGCAAACTTTTTTGTAAGTGAAAGTAGGACAAGAACCAATAACTTTAACTAAATCCGTGTTTCCTAACAATATTTTCCAATTCTCACTTATTAGATTACTAATCAGTCCCATCTCATTCGTGATTGGCAAGGGAAAAGAACAATTGTATTGCACTACCCTCTGTTCTTCTGTGGTACCATGATTCGTAACACTTGAATGCATAAAGTGACTGTTTCTTAAAACTGGTTCTGCCTTAGTATTTCTCAAAAAACAACTTCATTTTCAATTATTTTAAGCCATCTCAACTCATATCCTCTTTTCAGAAAAAAACTTATTAGAATCTCTAATTCTTTAGTGAATGTTATGTCGTCTGACGTAAGTCTACTAAGTCTAATCATTTGTCCCTTGACAACTCCTTTCTTAGTGTGTTTAGGGTGTAAACTGTCATAATGCAGATATTGATTGGCAAAAACTTCTTTCCTATAAACACTACTGACCAAGCAACCAACTGTTGAATCATCAGATAAATGCAAATCTAAAAAGTTCAGTTCTCTACCAAATCCTGTTATTGTAAATTTAAAAAAATTAGTTGAGACATTCAATTCACATACAAATTTGACAAACGTCTCATAATCTCCTCTCCATATGAAAAACAAATCATCAATATAACGGCGATATACAATTACATTTTTCATCATATTGTTATTTACTAAAAAACTGTTTTCCCAACTGGCCATTACTAGGTTCGCAAAAGCTGGGGCAACCCTTGCTCCCATTGTGACACCCGATATTTGTTGGTAAAACTTGTTGTTGAACAAGAAAAATTTATTTTCTAGAATTAGATTCATGATGGCACAAAAGGTGTTTGTCTCTGTTCCAGAAAACTTAGTGAAATTTGCTAAATAATCTCTCAAATAGTCCAACCCCTCCACCCAGTTAATACTGGTGTAGAGAGAAACCACATCTATAGAAGCAAAAAAGAAATCACTACCACAACTAGCCAGTTTAAGATCTTTTAGCAATTCAAGTAAATGCCAAGAATCCTTTAAATAATGTGCAGATTTTTGCATAACTGGGATCAAAAAATGGTCCAACCATATGGATAGCATTTCAGTCTTAGATTTTGATGCTGAAATTATTGGTCTAAATGGTGGATTAATACAATTTTTTGTAATTTAATTTCACTTGCCCCTGTCAACCAGAGCCACAGAGGTGATTCCCGGGGTGTATTTCATATCTCCAACCAATCATCAGGAGTATTTATGACAAATGCTAATGAGGAGCTTTGTTTGCTATTGAAAGGTGGTTTGTTCCAGAATATGGCATGTCTCTGAGATAGGAATCTATCCCTCCAGCATGTGATGTTTAGTGAGCTGACAAGGTTTAGGGCCCTAGAGTGTGTATCTCGGAGGGATTGTGATATGTTTACGTGGAGGATGTCCAACAGCTATGGGTGTGACATAGATCTGTATGTTAGGCAGAGGTCACCTCTGTATAGGCAGTATGCAACACAGTCTAGCTGTGGTTTTGTGAGTCAGTCTGCATAGGGCATCTGTTTGAGGCCAGTATTACTCTTTGTGAGGTATGTCTGTGGCCTTTCCAGTTGCTGTAGTTGTCATGTGAGGTACATACCACATGGGGCATTGTACTCTATAATGGGTTTTAAGTGTGATGAGTAGAGGGAAACACAGACACATATTTCCCTAGATGACACACATTTTGTGATGATGTGTACCACTTAGACAGATTGCATGACTAGTGTGGCACTGTGATTATCAAAGGGGAGGCTACTGTCCACCTTTGTCCCATGTTCCCTTATCACACTTTAGGTAGACTACCACCTATGTGGTAGTTAATGGGTACAGTGTCTTGGCAAGAAGGGATGGCACTGCAGTGTCAACACTGAACTTCAGTCCATGCCTTGGTCACCAGGCACGTGTTGCAGGAAGCATGACCCCGTGTCTCTCTCTCTCTCGCTCTCTCTCTATATATATATATATATATATATATATATATATATATATATACACACACACACACATACATACACACATACATATAAACATCCATTGCTGTACATACAGATGTACATATAGGCACATATACAGTCCACTTTTCATGGTGGGAATATCAATTATGCGACAGTTGTGAGATATACAGTTATGTAATAATATTGCACAGTGTTGTGCAGAATGCATTGAAGGTGTTCTCAGCCCATGTAGCTTTAGCAGGCCTCACTGGCTGCAAAACTGACAAATCATACCCACAGCGTTTAACCACCACATGTCATATACCAGCACTGCATGCTGTTTTCTTTGCCACACACTACAACCTACATAGAAATATGCACATAACAGCCTTCAAAAACATATATATATCCACCCTTCACAAACAGTTGCAGTATGTCCCTTGCCCTATGCACATGTACAGATACATATAGATACATACTGCTGCCACATATGGATGATTCACAGTATGTAGAGTACTCTTCAAAGACATCTACTACATGCCAGCAAATACATATGTGTTACATACCTTTCCTTTGTATTTCTCTGTTCCGTCTGTTTTTAAAGTTTTTTTTTTTATTTTTTTATTTTTTGGTTTTCTCTGTCTGTTGATGTTGCTCTTTTTTATGTGTCTGTCTGTTTCTGTCTCTTTGTCTTTGTCTGTGTCTCTGTCTCCATCTCTCTCTCTCACTCTCGCTCTCTCTCTCTGTTGCTGCAATGATATTATTGCATGTGTGGACAGCAAGTACAGCCTGCTTTTCTAGGTATCTGCACATGTGCATGTGATGCCCTCTGCACCAATTGGTGCCCACCATTTAGTAATTGCATGAAGCCTGCTGTGTGGTAATTGCTGTACTCACTGTCATAGCAGCCCACTGCTATAAAATGCTAAGTTAGGTAGGCATAGCCCTTTCAACTTTCCAAAGTGGGGCCCATGCTTGTTTGCTGTGGACACCGTTGTGTCAGTCAGAAGGTTGGTATACTTCTTATATCTGAAGCTAGGGTTGTAGCCAGTGATTTGCATGTCATACTCAAACCTGAATGTTGCTGCTTCCAGTAGACACTTGTCAGTGTAGAATTTTACTCACCCCTCCAAATGCTAACACAAGATACATGGGAGTATGTACTTTCTTTTCTAATTAGACAATTAACTGCCATACAAAAGTAGTTATTGCAATGTATTCCTCTGGCACATGAACTGTTTGTGAACTACTATACTGTAAATATTAATTTACTCACTTCTGAACAGTTTGTGTTTTTTTGTGTTGACATTAGCACAGGCTGCTCAAGACAACTGGACAAATTTCAGTGCTGAGTATGCCTACCTACATCCTTGGTAGAGCCTGAATACACAGGTATATTGTACTCTTGGGTAGGGGTGCAGAAGTACAGAGAGCATTATTTATTTTGTGATGTTTATCTTGCTGAACATACAGGGTTACTGTGTACCTGTTAGTCTATCAAGGCAAGTAGTCTGTCTGCATAGCTCCCACCTGTGGACATATTCAGATGGTAGCCAGAGGCTAGCCTATTAGTCTTTGTCTGTGCACCACACCAGTCTTTTTAGCAGTGGAACAATGGCATTGTCACAGTTGGTTGATACCAGTACATGGCTACATCCTTTGATATTCCTGTGTTGTACTCCTACATAAGGGTGTGCTTATGGGACTCATTCCAAACCTATTTGCAGAGTGTGTAACAGCATAAAAGCTGAAACGCCTGTGTGTTTCTGCCTCTGCCAGGCCTCTGATACACTCAGGTATATATTTGAACATCCTCAGGGAAAGGTACATAAGGTATACCTGTAATATATTACAGACATTAAGTTGAGACTGTGAGAGAATCATAGCATATGTATTAATACACCTTTTCTGACATGCAAGCAGTGTCTACTCTTACTTATTGACATTATTCATTAAGTGTAATTCACCACTCTTCTGCCTAACGTCTGTACTTTTCAGAGGGATTCTGAGGGACACAGCTAACATTTGTTTGCGAATCAGGGACATCCCTGAAAAACAGTCACAGTTGGGAAGTATGGGCTCTGCCCTATTCAAATATGCCAGTGTTTATCCTGCTCTGATACTGTGTGGGGTTTGTAAAGTGCTACTGTAACATTATTTCCTGCTAGAATGGCTGGTTCTCTTTTCACAGTCATGTCATGCAATTCCACAACAACTGCTGGTAAAGATTCACAGAACAAGATTTGTGTTTTGGCATTCCTCTTTTCCCTTTACATTCACTCATTGTAATGCATGATATATTTATTACAGCACCAACTTGTTGTATGTCTACTGTGGCTTAGTGGTACTTCATGCAGTGTAGTGTGTCCAAGGTCCGGGGTTTGAGACTGACAGAGGTGTTTTATTTTGCTGCTCAGCAGAACAAGGGCCCTGCCATGCAGAGTGACTAAGGCACTTTTAAGCAGTTGTAAGCGAGTTTGCGTGATGCTTAGCGATGCTTAGCTAAGTGCACACAAGCGCACACTCACGCACCCCCGCTAACTACTGCTTAAAAGTGCTTACTCCTGCTAACCCCCACGCTAATTTCTTTGAAAGAAAAGAAAATGGGGGATAGGAAAGTGGTGAAAAAGGGGGCACAAAGAGGGAAAGACAGTAGGGAAACCAGCTCAGGGATGTGCAGGATGGGTGTAGGGAAGGTCCATAGCGGCCCATTTCTTTACCAGCAACAGCTGTGCATATGTTAGAAATTTGGAGTGAAATTTGAAACCTTCCACCCCTGAGAGGGGTGAGGACAACGAAGTATGTTGTACTGCCAATTATAATTATCAGTTTACATGTCCAGTGGACATGTGTGCAAAATGGGCAGCTATGTATGGGACATGATTTTTTTGCGGGAGCAGATTGTCCTCACCTGTTTTATCATGACTATGTTTCCTATGCAATTATGAACATCTCTGCTACTAGTACTCTATCAGTGCATCTGGCTCTGCATTCCTATGCCTCTACCACCCTCTCTTTGAAATAATGTTTCTCATGAAGCAATGACCCTTTCTGTTACTTGCACTGTATGACTGCCTCTGATTGTGAATTCCAAGCCCCGACCATTATCCTGTCTGTGAAATGTTAAGAGTATGCTATATTCTATTCTGTTTTTCTATTTTTCTGTGACTTTTATAGATTTATACACCATTTGGCACTCAGAAATTTAATTGGAAATATTAATACTTAGTGGCAAATGCGTTTTATGATAAAAACATTAAAACAAATGTACTTGTCCAAAATATTCTAAAACTGCATCGAGAAAATACACAGCTAGACACCATGAGTGCACATATATCTTAATACTTATATGCATTTTATGTCACAGCTATAAGCTTAGAGTAAGACATTACAAGCAATGTGAGTAAATGCCAACATCTCGTGTAACAGTGTACAATCATCAAGACAGGGAAGGTTGATGCCACAAAGGTCATTAAACAGAATTCTAACCTCATTTTAATATTACTTTTTATGATGAGGCAAACTTGGAATTAATTATAGCTAGCTTGGAGGATATGGGGCAATCCTCCACATAGTGAGTAGGTGGGGCTGAAGCACAATCAGAAAGTCATCAAATGTCATTTTGCTCACCATCTTAAGTAGTTCTGGTACTCTGTACCTTGATACATACACACACACACACAAACATATATATATATATATATATATATATATATATATATATATATAGGCACGTCTTAATATTACCTTACAATCTATTATTAATTTATGTAGTTAAATAGAGCAAAGCAATGTATATATGTTAGTAATTATGACTTATTTTATAAGCAGTTAACATTTGACAACCATATCTAAACATATCTAAACATAGATTTCATTGCCTTTCAGTCTACAAAAATAAATCTTTTAGAAATCGCTGCTAATGAAGTTGCACAAAAACTTTCTTTTGCCATACACTAAACATCTTTACAGAGTGCCAATTCAGTCCATCAATTTAAGCCAGATGTAGAGTTGTGGGTGGCCAGTTTTAAGAATCCAAACTTAACTGTCTTCAAAACCCAAACTAGGTCAAAATATTTAGACAGCAGATGAAATGAACAGCAAGGTGAGCAGAGATTTCATTTTAAACCAAATATTTGCAAAGTGCATGTGTGATTCCCCGTATATATGATAAGACATCTTCCAATGATTTACAAACAGGCATCATTTCAAAGTGATTATTATTGTTTGCTAGTAAAACATTTCCTTTCCAGAGCGATAATGCTAATAATGCATTTATCTCAACTACAACAAGTTTATTTCACTGTAGCTACTGTACAACTGTGCATATGCTAAAATATTTCATGTGCTCATTCTGACCCCTGCGGCAGTATATTCCTAGGATTATTAGGAATTATGCACAATTTACACTTCATTCTGAGTGTTTACTGCTGTTATTAATACTGTTTATATATATATATATATATATATATATATATATATATATATATATGTGTGTATATGTATATTAGTTTCACTGTCTTTCTAAAATGTATGATCTAACTTTTTTCCTCATTAATAAGGCATTTCTTGCAATATGGCTCCTGATTCTAATATGAATTATCTAAAAGAATCCAATAGCCATTTGGTTTGAACCTTTCATCTTAAATAAGCACACAAACATTGGGGGCAGTATAGATTTCTGATTTTCCATATTTCAGTTTTTATTGAGGAAAAAATAACAGGAAAATGAAAGCACACAGTTAGGTAAACAAAACTAGAGCAAGATATAAATATACGTGATCATTAATGACAAGCATTAATAAATGAACATCAAACCCACATCTGGTGAAATGTCTCTAATTAAACACCATGGCCTTACTATGTGAATAAGTGTGTTCACCTGTAAATCCCCAAACATTTCTTAGTTTCATATAGTTGTTTGATTTTTGCCAGGATGTGGCTGGGTTTTCTTAAATCAAAAGAGGTAATATTTGTGACTTATGATTTTTGATGAGTCATTAAGTTGTTTTGTAAAAAATCAGGCAGGGCAACCTTTAATGTTCTGAAAAAGGTTGCTGAGAGAAGGTAATTCTGATTGCAGACACTTAAAGCTCCCTTTCTTTTTTTCACATTCCCACTGTTACAAGCACATCCTCCATAGTTACCTTCCATGACATTAGGCTAAGTAGTGCACCTTCATAAAACTGCTGTCCTACAGTCTGGGCAACAAATCGCAATGTATTGCACTACTTGTTAGAATTACTTTTTTTATTTAAATATTCAGACCTGTATGTGGTTTGTTAAGCCCCTTCACAAAATAGGTTTAGGGTTCAACCATCTTATTCTTCTGTTATAGTTCAGAAAAAAAATACATAATTACATTCTAAGACAGATGGACTGATTCTTGTTATTAGTTATTTTATTAGTCCATTTGCCTTTGTTTGTACAATTCAGTAATAATTAAGGTAAGGTACGTTTGTAAAGGGAAGGAATATTATTTTTCCCTTTTTCTTGCTCATTATTTCAGAAACCTCAGTTATTTCACCTCTTACTCATAAATAAACATGACAATGTAATTCACAATATTTTATCTTGCTTCAGAGGTTAATACATCTAGCATGCCTTAATACCTTCTACATAACTGCATAAATGCCTGCACTTTCATACTGTTTTTAGAGCTTGCTTTGCAAATCTGTAAACAAGCAACTGGATTGGGTCTATATCAGAACATCGAAGTATTAAAACTTCGAATGTTCTGATATCGAACACTATTCAACGAACACTAAGAATAGCGAAGCTGCAGAATAGTGAATTCGGTTGGCTGTTTCTGTGGCTTTGCTATTCATAGTGGTGTGGTGGAAAGTTACAGGTTGGGTTCAGGTAAGTGTGTGATTGTACGTTAGGGTTAAGGGTGGGTTAAGTGAGTTAGGGTTAGGGCGCGGGTTAGGCGTGTGTGCGTTAGTGACAGACTTTAGGGTTAGGGGCAGTTTAAGTGAGTTAGGGTTAGGGCGCGGGTTAGGTGAATGTGCGATAGTGACTGACCTTAGAGTTAGGGTTTGGGTTAAGGTAAGTGGGTAGATAGTAGTGTATGTTTAGTTTAGTGTAGCGTTAGATGTAGGAATTTAAGTGTATGTGTGTGGTTGCTGTTTGTTTGATGTGCCTGTGTTGTGTGTATGTGTTTCGGAGCAGAATTTTTTTTTTCCATGGGAAAAAAAAAATTGCTGTTCTGAATGTTCGATATTTTCATGTTTAGATGTTTTGGGGCTGATGAAATAGCATTCGCTATTTTCATCTTTCGATAACGTGATATAAACGCACTGGATTTAACATCTCTTCACTGTGGCTTTATGTGGTGCAGTTTACAACAGTGAGAAAAGACTATGTGACATTTATTTTAAACATTATACAATATATAGAAAATTAAACGCAATTACATTTGGTGCAATAGTCATCTGAAGTTTTGTAAAATATGATGTAATCCTCTCCAACATTACCACAATTTAAGACCTGTTTCAAAAAAGAGATAGGGAGCCTTACCTATCAGATAGAATACTAATGACAGACACAGTGGAAGTGGTCATTCATTTATTTGCCAGACATGCATGTATGTGATTTAATAGCTGTATACATAATTAACAGTCATTATTGTTTGAGTAACATCAGGTATCTTAATACAGATGCAGTCTACATGGTCTTGTAGATTATCAACTTCTTCCTCTGCCTCCTTTTTCTGTCTTGTCTGGTAGTTAGTACAAGGATTAAGGGGGTTTTGAACTGTTAACAGACTTGGTCCTATAGACCAGGGTTTGATTCCATCAGCCTCCATTTGTCTACTGTGTGACTCTGAGCAGGTTATAACAACATTTATCAACAGCGCAACCAGTATCCCACTTATCTTTGGTGCTGGTATATAGGAGAACTGTGGGTTCTATTCCATTATTAAGTGATTTGATTATTTTTTTTTCAAATATTGACACTGTAGTGCAGCTGCAACATGGAGTGGGGGGGGGGGGGGCTGCACTCATGAGTGTGCCAACTTTTGGATGTGACCTTAAGAGGTTCCATCTGTCTGAGTTGTCGGTAACTCAGATGGATGTAAAACATCCTGTGGCACTTAGGCTAGAAATATTACCCTATCTAAATTTCTCCTACTTGGTATGAATACCACCTCTGGCCTCCCCTGAAAAGATGCTGCTGGCCTAGTGGTACTAACACAGGCAACAAAAATAAGTAAATCACTTAACCAGACTGTAGTCCTGGGTTTACTTTGAAAAAGGTCCATGTGGATTAGCTGACTACTTAACAAATATAAATAAATAAATTCTTATAAGCCTATACACGAGTTTAAATGTGGATATGCTGTTTGTAATAGGTGCATGCTTTGTTGAATTCATAATATTATATCAATTATTTGCATTTTTATTTGATAGTGTTTTACTTATTTTCATTCTAACTGTGCACAGAGTGCTGTGATTGCTGTCTGAAATCAACAAAAGATAAACTTCGTAAGTGTAGTACTAGTATAAAGCAATTGGGGGTGCTTACAAAATGCTTCTTAAGCACAACTGAATACTGTTATGATTGGGTCTTGATGTAGGGAATAACAGCAGATAATGGCATCCAGCAAAGCACAACAGCTGAAGTTAAAACAGCTTCTAAAACCTGTTAGAACTTCATTCTGCCACACTTATAAATAGAAGGTGTGACTAAAGGACATGTCTCACAGCTTTCAAAGCTGTTATTTTTTCAAACGGGCTCTTTGTTTCTTCTTGCTGTCTGACAGTGCCAGGTACAAAGCCAGTAAAGCACTTTGCACTTCAGTACTTTCTTTTTCAGTAACTGGTAATACATGGACCAGATAAAGTTCCATGCAATTGAAATAATTATAAGAGCGTCACTGATGATAACCCTCAATTATGTGTTCTTGACATGGATGCCATGATTTGCCACCCAGATTGCACTGTTGAGGTCAATTTCTTGACATCCATGTCTCAAAGCATGTACAAATCTAAAACCAAAACCCCAATGTCAGGAAAGACATTGAAAAAAGACCTAAGAAAACAGCACCAAATAAAATTTCATGGGCTGCAAAATCCAATTTTAAAACTGTTTAATAATCTATTAAAATACAAAATAAAAACAGGTTTAGTGCTTTCATCCTAAAAAAAGTCAATAAGGACTTCATCAGAACCCAAATACAAATCTCTCTAATACTGTTGAAATACCCAATTAAAAAAGTCACACGAAGCCATAAAAATCATGTGATCCCACTATAAGAACCAGGAACAAATAAATTAAATATTATGCAACTTTATTTAACATTAAACAATATATATAAAAGATATATTTAAAGATTGTAAAAATTGCTTACTTATGTTAATGTTTATATTTTGTTAGCCCTTAATTTAAGTGCAAGCTCAAATGATGTTACCATTGAGACCTAGAATTAGTGATACAAGTGAGTAGTAACAAAAGGTTTCAGAGGATTTGGCATGCAGGTTTCAACACAGGGGTACCCACTAGATGAATTTCAAGGAACGAGGAATGAAGTGTTAAGTAGGCCAGTGTAGCAATTCATACACTATTACAATATGACAACAGGCCAGAACAATAAGATGATATTTATTATAGTATATGGCACCATTTTTATTAGGATAAACCAGACAGTGGACAAATATTGGCTAATCCTACTGAGTGATAATGTTAAAAGTGATGTATAATGTTTGCAGCTACAGTTGTGTTGCATGGTTTGAAATGTAAAATGTTTGCAAATGAGATCGTGTCACCATGGTTTATTGTTATTCATATAAATGTGACATGGCCTATGTCATATATGATAATTTAATAAAGATGTTTCTTGTTTAAAAAATCTTATTGAGTGATACATTTATTGGTTCAGTATTGGATAATAAGTAATATTTTAATTATAGAAGGGATAGTTCTCTTAAAGATTATTTTTCCAGTTATAGGAAGAGCAGGTTTAGTCAGACAGGATGGGTCCAATGATTTATTTGGCTCAGGGTCTTGTGGGTATTATAAATACTGTTCATTCATAGTGCAGACACAGCATTTTATGAATGTGGCTAAATGTTTTCCTATTAAAAATTTGGTTTAGTGTTATACTATGCAGGTGATATGTTGTTGTCTTTCGGCTTTTCCCGGATAGGGGTCGCCACAGCGTAACTCCATATTTATTCCAATACAAATGCAGGGTCCTTTATGTGAACCAAACTAAATGGATGTTCAGAAAGAAAGAATGTGAGCATCTTGGTACTATTTGAAGTAAGGCTAAGATGATTGCCCTGAAGAAACATACCCTGGAACACAGTGAGGCTTGGTTTATGGTAATAAGTATTGCTAGGTATAGACAGGGATACAGCAGCTGTTTAGATGACTTGGAAAAACAGTGGATTATTAATTTGGGAGCACATTTATGTCTAGTTTAATGAGATGCTATAAATTCTTGACATCAAAGATTATGGGCTGTATTCAGTAAACCCTACATGACCTGCTAAAACCATGTGTGTGTCACCCCATGATGTACACACAACAGTGAGCCGATTTGTATTCAGTAAGCAGCCCTCATGTCATGTAGAGCCACACAAACCCAGTAAACATTGTAGTTTGATAATTACAGCATATACAGTTGAATTGTATACTAATCAACCAATCCAAGATGGATGATCAACAAACCATGAAGCAATTGTGTACACTTAGTGCAGGTTTTGGCCTTGAATTCCAAAACCTATTGGAATACAGCCATGGAAACTACTGTATATCAAAAGAATATTAGGAGCAGCTGCTGTTCTTCTGCATATTCATGTGCAACAGACCTAGGTTTATGCTGCTGCTGGTGATAGACCTTTGCCAATAAGGAGAAGGGTGTTTAGACCTCATTTAACTTTTCATGGACTACATGAGGAGCACTACATGATAGACAGAGACCCACTACAGGAACTTTGCAACCTCTGTTGTCCTCAACTGAGAGCAAGGGAAAATAGAGAGGAACCAATACCTGTGGAGACTAAGGTATGTGTAGCCCTTAGAATTTTAACTACAGGTACCTTCCAAAAACCAGCAGTGTACATGCTGGGTGTGTCACAGACATCAGCATCCATGATCCTACATCAGCTCCTGAATGCTATGTTACAGCATGCCTGTGGCTACATATTTTTTCTCTATAGCCCTGAGGAAAGAGCTACAATTATACATGATTTCTACTCTGTAGCACACTTCCCTGAAGTCTTGGATGTCATTGGCTGCACACACATTGAGATCAAAGCACCACTCAGAGAACAGGGCAGGGTCTAAATAAACAGCAAGGGCTTCCACTCCATTAACTGCCAAGTTGTGTGTAACACTAAAGGAGTCATCCTGAATATATGTGCTGGGATCCCTGGCAGTTGTCATGATTCCTGTATTTGGCACTACTCGCAGCTCTACCAGAGGTTTTCTAGGTGGTATATACCACAAGGTCATTTACTGAATGATGTAGGGTATGCACTATGCACTCAAAACATGGCTGATCAAAAATGGACACACACACACACACACACACACACACACACACACACACACACACACACACACACACGCACGCACACACCAAAAAACGCTATAATGAGGCACATGCTGAAACAAGAAATATCATAGAGAATTTGTTTGGGCTGCTAAAGTCATGGTTATGGTCACTAGATACATTGGGGAGGGGCCTTGCAGTATGATTCCAGTACTTATGCTGAACTTTTCACTGTCTGTGCTGTCCTTCACAGTATTATCCTGAGAAAACAGCTTCAACAGGAGCACCAAGGGGAAGGGGCACATATCCCACCACCACTGGCAAGGTCATCACAGCCACATGCAGGTGAGGAGTCAGCAGGGGAACCACCAGCTGTTGTGGGTGCAGGTAGACATAGGGATGCACAATATGCCCTTGCCCTGGCCAAGATGCAATGGATAGTACACATGCTGACCACCTAAGGGGTACAGCTTTTATCCTATGCACATACACACATACAGTAAAATTGATGCCAGGCAATGCTCACAGACTTTACTTACCCATATAATGGATGTGTACTGGTAGCATCACACAGAGTCAGTCCCAAATTAAAACAGTTGTAACTGCAGAAGAAGAAGAATATGTGTGAGTTTTACAGTAATTATATCAGTATGTGACAGGACTGAGTTATGCCAATAGATGTCTGCTCTTTATCAACTAATAGGCCTCATGCAGTAAACATACACACAATATAAAAACCTGTAAGAAAGCAGTACAGTTTTCAAAATAGCATAATCAACACATATATTCTAAACACTCCGTCAGCTGTGCACACTGTGTATCAGAAAAAAGCACATATGTATCCCTGAATCCAAAAGATAGAAACAAGCTGATGGCACAGTTGGCATAATTTGCACAGGCTGTTGTTTCAGTGGGGACAGGAGGCCAAGGCTGACACAAAAAATAGCGAGTGTGTGTGTGAGTAAGAAAGGCAAGCAGAAATTTAACTAATTATCAAATGTCTAATTAGGCAAAATGAGCTGCTAGCCTCACAAATGACTCATGCTCCTGTTATGTGTGTTGTATGATGTATGGGCACAAGAGTTGAAATGTGTGTGTGAGTGTCTGTAAGAACACAGCCAAGCTCTATATTTCCTCTACATCCCTGAATGTCAAACACGTGTGAGCTGTGCATGATGGAAGTAACAGTTCATCTTCACTGGCCCCGATCATGAGAACTGGCTGTGTCAGTAGTTGCACTGGCACATCCATGCCTATAGTCAGATGTGCTGGTGACTAAAATCTGCTGTATGAGCTCTCCTCACAACAATGCCCAGGACCATGACCCATGGCCTACCATGTCTGGTTGTGGACACCTCAACCACTGATGGAGCAGTAGAAATAGTGCCACTATGGGAACAGTATCGGACATAGCCACATTGGCTAACAGCAGATGGTGCTGCTGACTTACATCCATGTGGATGCTGTTCCCCTCCCAGGAGATGTTCCATCACAGACATTTTCCATTCCATTTTGTAATTAAGCCAAGCCATTGAATTGGTCACATGGCAGAGGCAGTCACTCATGTCAGCCTGTGCCATGGATACACCATTAAGTATGTCCTCAGAGGACTTAGTTGAATATACCTGTGCACCATGATGGCCCTAAACATACATCAAGTGGCAAGTAATGACACACCATGATCAGGTGGAGGGCAGACAGCAGGCCTCCTCTGAGCACCTCTAACAACTGTCCTGCATGGCACCTTTCCCACACTTTGGCTATGGCCAGTGCCAATTGGCAATGAAGCCACAGTAACCACAATACCCTGTTCAAGTTTCTCACCCTTCATCTGTCCAGTATTTGAGGGCTCAGTGGAATAGGTATGTGTAGGCCTACTGACTGTGTCTGACAGAAAACCAGGGGATGGCAGAATGTCAACCTCAGTGTCAGATTCAACCTCTGCACCCTCTGACTGTGCCTCTGTTTGGCCACCACCATCATCAGAGCCTACTGTTACTCTGACATCAGGTGGTAGGAGTTTTATAATTCCACTGTCAGAATCACCTGTGATAATAAGCAACAAACACAGGCATGAAATTACCACTACACTAAATATTAAAACAATTTATATGATAACAAAGTAACACTTGTCCCAATATCACATATGGTACAGCAGTACAGACACTCATAACACCCACTAACACATACAGATAAATGTACATATCTGAAGAATGGTCATCAATTAGCAAAAACATTTGCTTACCATGTGCAGATGACACCACACTTTATAGGGATGATGGTCTTGGAAGAAATGAAGTAAGTGAAGGGCAGCAATTAAACATCACAATGGGAATAACACTTGGGGACAGTGAATACACAATTGCCAATATGTCCTGTAAAAAATAGTTATAACTTATACTTGACTGACACATTAATGCACACCTTTTGTGCTTTAATGGAGACCTGGTTTAAAGAAACAGAAAGCACCCTTGCGCTACCAGGCTATAACTCATTCCACACCTTTCGGCCCCGAAACATGGACCGAAGCTCCAAAGGCGGTGGTGTCTAAATATTCATAAAGGATATGCACACCTCCAAACTAGTGGCCCAGCATAACCCATCTGAGATACTTCAGGTACAACTATCATTGGGTAAGATAACAATCCAGGTCATAGCCTGCTATAGGTCCTCAGCCATGTTCATAGACTCTCACTCCATGTTCCTAAGCACCCTGGAATCTATCAAGGTCCAACCCAACACTCTCTTACTAAGAGACTTCAACTATCCCGCCATAAACTGGGAAAACTATTCAAGCACCAATACACTGGCCCAACGCTTCCTGGAATTCATCAATCCTAATGCCCTGGACCAGCTCATTCTGACTCCCCACTAGAGGAAGCAACATACTTGACCTGGTTATTACTAACATGGGCAACCATTGCTCTACACCAATAGTCAATCCCTCCCTAGTCAGATCCTACCATAAAATAATCACCATGGAAATCCACATCCCCCCCACCAAAGGTAACCGCCTTGAAAAACTTCTCCAAAGCTGACTTTGGACTCCTAAAAACAGAGGTGGCTAACTTCACAGCACCCATGCCAATGGAAAATAGTTGCATGCCCACCAAACATACACCAGTGCACTGTACAAACATGTACATAAATGCATTGAACTAGCCATACCCAACAGAACCAAGATCCTCCCCTACAAAAAAAAGGAAGCCAATATTGTGGTCCCCTACCAATAATAAACTCTACAACAGAAGGAAGAAACTGTTGCAGAAAAAGGTGAAGTCCCAGGACTGGAAAAACTCCCTTATTAGTCTCAACAAAAAGTTGAGATCCCTCATCAAATCTTCTAAAGCCAGCTATGAAGGCAGAATTGTGGAAGACACTAAACACAATCACAAAGCCTTCTATAGCTATATCAAGAACCTCCATGGCAATACCCAGATTTGTTCTGAGTTACTGCACAATGGTACCTCCTATACTGAGCCAACAGATATTGCCAACATACGGGCCAACAGATTCAGTGCCATCTTTACCTCTCTCTCCTCCCTTAAAGGACCAATCACAATACTGGAAGAATACCAGGCACCCAGCATTACTCCAGCACAAGTTAAAACTGCATTGTCCAAGGGCAAGAATACAGCTTCCATGGGACACAATAATATCTGTGGCTGTGTTCTACATGAACTACAAAGTGAACTGGCACCACATCTGTGTACCCTGTTCAGTCACAGCCTCACTTCAGGCTTTGTCCCTACTGAATGGCACACTGCTATAGTCATCTCTCTCCATAAAGGGGAAGTGACTACAGACCCTGAGAATTATCACGCCATTAGCCTGACAAGACTGATATGTAAGCAATGGAGCACATCATCATGGACCTAATTAACAAAGATATAGGAAATCTCTAAACTCTAGACCCCACACAATTTGGCTTTGTGAAAGGGCAATCATACCTGCTCAACGTGGTTGACTTCTTTGAGTCAGTCACCAGGACTGTGGATGAAGGTAAGGCAGTGCATACAACCTACCTTAATCTGGCCAAGGCCTTTGATACCATTCCTCACTCAGGAATTATTGATAAACTCACCAAACTAGGCATCAACCCCTATTTCACTAGGTAGGTTGCAAATTGGCTCACAGATAGAACACCCAATGTGAATGTAGTGGACTCCAAATCAGACTGCTGATCAGTCATGAGTGGAGTCCCACAGGGATCAGTCCTGGGTCCTCTCCTTTTCAGCATCTATTTCTCAGAAGTCCAGGCCAACACAAAGGGACTTTGGCTGACCAAGTTCACAGATGACTGCAAGCTGGAAGCCATTATTATACAACGACCCCCCCATTAATATTCAAAAACATGCATGCTGATTGGTCAGCATGCACATTGTAAATCAGAGTTATAGTAATGGAAAAAGGTCCAGTCGCCCGGACAATTTCCATTACTATAACTCTTTTTTTACAGAAACGGAGAATGCAAGATCTCCGTTGCTTCACACTGTCGCGCTATGTTAGACGAGTTTAACATAGCGAGACAGCTTTAAAAAAAGCAACAGAGATTCTCCGTTGCTTTTATTAAAGCTGTCTCACTATGTTAAACTCCTTTAACATAGCAAGACAGTTTGTAAAAAGCAACGGCGATCTTGCTTTCTCCGTTGCTTTTTTCAAAACTGTCTCGCTATGTTAAATGGGTTTAACATAGCAAAACAGCTTGTAAAAAGCAACAGAGATTCTCCGTTGCTTTTTTTAAAGCTGTCTCGCTATGTTAAACCCATTTAACATAGCAAAACAGTTTGTAAAAAGCAACGGAGATCTTGCTTTCTCCGTTGCTTTTGCCCACAGCTCTGATGTACTGAGTAGGCATATGCATGCGCAGTACATCAGAACTGCCGCAGAATACCAGACAGCTGTGGAAGGACAGCAAGGAGGCATTATTTAAGAAAAGTAATTATTTTTTTTCTTAAATAATGTCATTGTATAATAGCAATAACCCATGCCTGGGTGTGGGTAATGCTGGATTTACCCACAGTTGGCTTTGTTTGGCCACTCGGGCTTCACCCTCATGACCAAACCACACCAATCGTGGGTTAATCCAGCATTACCCACACCCACTCATGGGTTATTGCTATATTAACTCCCCAAGTGATGCAAACATTCTACAGAAAGGCCTCACTGAGACCAATAACTAGTGCTAAAACCATGGCCTTAAGCTTAACGCCAAAAAATGCGTCATCATCCCCTTTGGTAAAAACTCAGTTCCCACTAATTACCACATTGCTGGGAGCCCACTGAGCAATGAAGGTGTTATAAGAAATCTGGGGATGCAGGTTGACAACAACCTCTCCTTCAACCACCACATTGCCACTGTGGTCAGAAAGTCCTTCTATGTGGTACATCTCATTACCAAGGGTTTTGCATCTAAGAAGTAAGAGGTTATCATCTCTCTCTACTCTTCCCTCATTAGACCAATCATCGAGTACAATGCCCCTTTTGGCATGTACCTCACTAGACATGTGCAACAGCTGGAGAGGCCACAGAAGTACTTCACAAAGAGGATCCTAGGCATTAAACACATGTCCTACACAGACAGACTCAAAAGACACCAGCTATTCTCTGTCTCATATCACCTACTTAGAGGCGATCTCTGCTTGACTTACAAATCCATGTCTGACCCAGCTCTGTTAGAAATGCTACATATAAAGAAATCCCAATCCCTCTGCACCACAAGCTCCAGAGACATCAACCTCATTATCCCAATCAACAGAGCATGCTGGAGGGACAGGTTCTTCACCCAGAGACTGCCCATCCTCTGGAATAGACTCCCCATACATGTCAAGCAGAGCACCTCACTGTCCCTCTTCAAGACAAATCTTGATGAGTGGATGGGAAATAGAAAGTTCACCCCGGGGGATCACTCCAGTGGATCTACTTGATAGAGGCACTGGGAACTAATGTTGGGTGGCATGATGCCAGGGCACTTCTATGGGCTAGGCTTGTAAAGGCTCCAGGGCCATTAGCCTAGTACACACCTATGAACCTATGAAAAACTATGTCATATAAGTCTATTAACTTTTCAATAGGGACAGAAAAAAATTCCTCCAGGAGGTATTACACAAATGACTTATTTTACTATACAAGTAAATATAAAACTTGCCATATGTAAACTTTCCTGGAAGCTGCTCCTGTTCAGCCAGACACATCAGCACCAAGCAGAAAAACAGCAGCAGCAGAACCACAGCAACACTGTTTTAATTGTAGATAAAGTAAGCGCTTTCATCGGTGTACTCCAACAACTTCATCAGACAAATGACATAACATGTAGTTGCAGTTTAAATACTTTCAAACTGCCATATCAATTACACAATTAAAACCATTTTTAAAAAAAATAGAGATATTCCCAGAAAAAACATTTTGCAACACAGAACGCCAAAGTGGGAATAAAAAAACTACATTACTAGTGCTGTAATATAGTTAAATATAAATTAATTCTTTACATTAGCAAAACATTGCAAAGTCTTTATCATAAATAGAAACAGAAAAAATATAGAAGAATATATATATATATATATATATATATATATATATATATATATATATATATATAGTTAAAAACAAAAAAATATATGGTTAAAACCAGTCGACCAGTGTGACAACAGTATTACCTAGTCAAAGTTTTTGTCCCTTCTCTGTATACCTATTTGTGTCCTAAAATTCTTCGTCAATAAACTTTGATGCGAACCAACACCAAAAAAACATATATCTGGCGTTAATCCACTAAGCTTATGTTTAAATGAATTAAGTTGGAAATTTATAGGTGTTGTTAGAAACCAAACACAATACTTTAAGAAGACTTACACCATACATTGTGATTCTAAAGATGCACCAGAGAATACACTAAAAAATACAAAGTGTATAATGTAACTTGTGCTATAAATGTAGTTGTTATAATGTAACTTGTGCTATAAATGTATGTATTTTCTGTTATACTTTATCTACAATTAAAACAGTGTTGTTGTGGTTCTGCTGCTGCCGTTTTTCTGCTTTTTAACTGTTTTGGTTTCACAATTTGAGGAGTTTACATCAGCACCAAGCACATGTTGGTGTGCAGTTTCTACTGAGCTGTCTGGATCTATGGCAGTGGACAGGAGCGCTTCATTTGGTGTCAATGGGTGCTTGGTAGCAGGCTCCCCTCTCCATAGCCAGCTATTCTCAGGCAGCTGCTCTCCTCTGGGCTGATGAAATCATATCAGTGGCCCTATTATACAACTGATCATAAGTCTTGGTGCACCCCCTCATGGCATTTTATCATTAACTATATGGTTCCAGGCCTACATTCTGTCAGCCATATCCCCACATCCTCTTTCAAGTAGAAAAGTGCCATGGTGCCTGAAAGCCTGGATTATCACTTAATTTTCAGAGTCAGTGAAAGGGGGTTTGCATAGATTTGTAAGCTTGGGTGCCATAATCCTATGTGACATAAAACAGAGGATGATACAACACATAAATATCACCTAACTGAAGTAGTGATTACACACACATTTGTCAACATTAAGCACTGGAAATGCTGAAGGTTATGTGGTTGTTCCACCTCACCCTCACACACAAACCAAGGTTTGGCCAAACCAAGAAATACCACTTTAGTAATGTATAATGTTTCCCACTGACATATCAGGATGTCTACTCAAAAGAAAAGCACTTGAAACACACTTTTTTGTTCTTGCAAAACACAAAGAGTAGGTGGCTCCCTATCCCCAAAACAACAAGCAAATAAAGGTTTGTACCAACGAAGGAGTACTACTTAAGTAATATATTTTGTTCCCCAGTGAAACATCAGGATGCCTACACATTTTCAAGAGAAAATTACTTGAAACACTCTTTTGTTCTGGCAGCATACAAATGGTAGGTGACCCCCCCACCCCTAAATCAACAAACAAATGAAAGTTTGTGCAAACCAAGGAATGCCACAGAATTAAATTAGTATGTATCTTTCCACACAATTATCAGAACATGTATACATCTGCAACATAAAAGTCAATTTTTGATTGCCAGCCACCCCTCACTGTTCCCACCACTCCCTGGAGGTGGCCCTGGGCCATCTCAGAAACATAACACCTATGTCACTGGCAAGTACATTACCATTTCTCTCCAACAACATAGAAAAATTGTAAAAATTTTAACAGTACAGTAATATTTGTGATGAAAGTTAATAACCTGTCTTGAGACATATAAATGCCTGTCAAAAATGCCTATGCCAACAGTGAAGCATAAGAAGTGCATACAGATAAAATTTCCATTTTTTCCTGGATATATAAAGTGATTCATAACATGTTGCAAAATCTAGAATGTACTTGAATAATGGAAGCATACCTTAGCAAAATTAGAAGTAATCTCTGCACATAAATCACTCTCAAAGGAATAGAAATTTTCTGTTTTGTCTAAATACATGTCACTCAGGTTACACTTACAAAGTGTAGAATTAACTTTAAAAAGCACACATTTATCATTTTTGTTCAAGAGTAGACAAACTCTCCTGCCTATGCTGATAAATGTTTTTCACTGTCGTGTACATTTTATGATACAGTTAAAGGAGAATGATACAAAATGCACTCTAGAATGCATGTCTGGGATACAACATAGATAAGGGAATAATGAACACAATAAAAAGAGACAAGAGCTGCATTTGTGCAAAGATATTCATAAAAGGTTGTGTGATCACTCATTGCACTAAATATGTAAGCCACACATGTACAGCCAACTGAGAATGTACAAGTGTATGTCCTGTTAATACTGAAAAGCAAATGGAAATTGTTTGTATGTGCATGATTTGTTTTCCTGCTGCAAAGTTATGTCTGTGGCAGGGAGAGATAACACTCAGACTGTGTTTTATAGTTTTATTAGTATGATAGTTCAAATCCAGGGTTGTGCAAAATTTTTAGCATATGTTAAAGTGTAAGTGTTTAAATTTAAAGTTAGTTGCTTTAAGAATCGCAATCCTGCTTAGCACCATTGCGAGGTGGCCAGCAGCTTGGATGATATGGACAGCATACATTACACCTGTGAATCAACTGTGTGCATAACACACCTTGTGCAGACATTGATGCACACAGCATATAAGGTAATCAGACAATGGTACAAGTCCCACATTATTTTTTAATGATAAATGAGACTAACCATTTTTTACAAAGAAAATGTATTTCACCTTTGCTTGTCTTGTTTGCACATTGCCCACCTGTGTACAAACATTGCTTGCTGCTACAGACAAAAAAAGATGCAGTGTTACAGAAAATAAACATTGTTACTTGTTTCACCTTCTTTCTCACAAACATGCTCATTGCAAGGCAGTCAGCACTCTAGTAACTCCTTCAGACAAAAAAGAAACATTGCAACTTGCTAAAATGAAACATTGTTACTTGTTTAGCCTTCCTGCTCACAAACATGATAAGTGGAATTGTGAGGCAGTTGGCACTTTAGACATTACTGAGTCTAAAAAATTCACCCCCTGCATAGCTTTCACTGTGGAACCAGGTGTAAGTTCATGGCCGCAAAGCAGGTGAGCCAGGGTTCTAATCCAGCATACTCTACTTTTTTTTTCAAATGGTGCTCCACTGTAATTTATTTTTTATTTTTATTTTATTTAACATTTGTTGACCGGGAAAGTCCGACTAGGTTCCAGAGAGCCTGTTTTCAGAGGAGGCCTGGGGAGAAATGCTCCAGATGCATGTCCTTGGAATGTGGGAGGAAACCGGAGTACCCGGAGGAAACCCACTCGAACACAGGGAGAACATACAAACTCCACACAGAAGGCACCCCAGCCTTTTTATATCAAAAATAACAACATAAAGATAATTATACATAATAACTAGATCAAGCAGTTGGTATCATATGAATTATATGTGCAACTGGGGGTATCCTCACAATAATGTTTCTGTAATTAATTTTTTTTCTGCCCGAGGATGAACTTCATACTCTACTGACAGTCATCTACACAACTCACATAACACAAGTATAGATGTAAAACAGAATGCATTGTGTGTCTGACCCAGAACTCAGAAATCTGCTCTGAAAGTAATAAAAGTCTATGCATTTTCAGTATATTGTTACACATTACTCCTGCATCACACCTGAGAATGCATAAACCAGGACCTTGTCAGGTCACACATGTCACGGAAGGAGATACTGTCAGCACAGCTATCTGGAATTTTCTAAATAATTATATGTCATATGTGAATATCCACATGATTTATATAAGATGCTTGTGTTACAACTGTACTAGAACTGTATGTCATGTGTATATCAAACTGGTTGGTGCTGAAAAGATATTTTGTAAAGTACTGCACTTAAAGATGCATCCACAGCATGCCCTGCTGGAAGAGAACAGAAATGTACATACACTATTGTAACTGTTTAAGTGTACATATTTTAACAGTGGAAACTGGAATACAGGAAGTTAACTTCAGAAAAATAGTTGAAATTAAATTACTTTATGGTAGCTAGAGACAGAATGTGTAAACTAGAGAGCTCTCTTTATTGTCCTTAAGGTAAAATAATTACTAGTTTTGAATGTGAAGGAATGGAATTGTTTTATGACTTCCAGCATCTGCCAAAGATCTGAGGTCTATGTATTTTCACAGGTAGATGTAAATACTGCTAGATGCAAGCAGTGGGAATTTAATCTGTTATAGCGATAACAAGAAATTATGTCATTCTACAAGCTGTCCCAGCAGTAATATTTGAGATATTAATTTGAGAGGTCTCTTAGAGAGACACAGCATTCTGTATTCTGTCTTGGACCTGGCAACAACAAGAACCATTCATCACATCTGCATTGCTCTGGTGAAGTAAATTTCTAAGGAACAGGAACAGTAAAGTAACTCTCTTAGATACAGTCAGGAATATGGCAAAGCTTAGTTTAGATAATTTTCTTTATTTATTTGAGACTGTCTTGCAATATTGTTTTAAATATTTCCTTGTGGTTTTTAACTCTGATGTCACTGTAAATATATACTATTTTCTTGTTTTTATTATTAAATATATTTAAAGCTTTCATTGTGGTTGATCTTTGTGAGACATATTTAAGTTTTCACAGTACTTGCATATTTGTTTGGTGACACTGTGGGCCACTCCTAATAGGCTGGCTCTTAGTCAAACTACCATTTGTATTAATATTAACATTATACAGTAAGATTGGACACCCTGCCCTTTGTTAATGGCCTTAAAGTAGCTGATAAGGAGTTGACTGATGGCAGTGATAACTACCTTATAATGTGGGTAAAAAGGGGGAATAGCTAGTAAACCTGTGCCAGCCTTTCCCAGGTGTGTGTGTGTGTGTGTGTGTGTGTGTAAATCAAACATCAAAGAGTGTGTGTGTCAGCTACTTGGGCAGGGACACGAAGCACTGGTTGGACAGAGAGGGTGCTGGAGGTCTTGGCTTGGGCACTCAGCTGAGATCTAAACTCTGTAGCTGTGCCAGTGGGGAGTCTTTTTGGGAATCTGGAGAAAGAGGGAGAAAGCAGCCCCAGACTGACTGTGGTCTGTGTGTGCTCTTAAGGGAAATTGCCCTTGATGCAGGAAGCTGCATCTGGAAATACTAAATGTGTACCTTAGCATCCTCTCAGTGTATATCCCCCACTGTTGCCAGTGGTGAGGATTGAGGCTCCTTGATTACTGGTCCATACATGGTTAACTGAAGTGTAGCATCACTCACTCTTTAATGTGTCTGCATAATTAATGACCATGGTTGACAAACACCTCTTCTGTGCCAATGAGGAAAAACACCTGTGTTAAAGTATATGCATTCTCTGTTTTACTTAGGTTTGAATCCCACATTGTGCAAGTTACTTTTGTCAGTGTGTAAAGCCCTACAAAATATGTGCCAAGTTATAAAATTGATACCCCACAATTCAGGTCTTAAAAATTAAGTCAGTTAATATATCAGTCTGAACCACTGGACAAACTTTTTTCAGGTGTAGCAGCAGACAAGTCATAAATTAAAGCCAATTGTCACATTATGCTTTCTATTTTATAAACTGCCTTCCTCTCTGTTTCACAATATTGCTCTCTGCTCACCATTGTGCAAACATAGTTGCCATGGTTGTGCAGGTTTGCACTTTGGCCATAAAACGGGATATCACAAATTGATGGGAAGACACTTTTAACTGTTGTTGGATGACCTTTGCAGACATGGCAGGAGCTGGGAAAATGGTGCCAAATTCAGGGATCAAAGATGGCATGTAGAGGAGTCAAGAATATTTATTGCACCCCTTGTAAAGCACTACAGCTATAGGTTGCTGCAGGGGGAACTACACTAGGTCTCAGTATAAATCAGAGGCTTGGAACAGTCTAGCCAAGGTTGTCTCCAGTGTGACTGACATTCCACACCCTTGGGAGTAATTCAAGCATCATTTAATGACCTGAAATGGTGTAAGCAGGCACAACTCAACCAATGGTTGTATGAGTTTAGATCTGCTGACATCCTACAGTTATGTAAGTATACAGATAAAGCAACATTAATTGATGTAGAAATCTGGACATTGGCAAGACTGGTATGCATGTTTTCATGTCTCTTTTTCTCCTCTTCTTTAGTTTTCATCTGCTCAGGAGATTTCAGCCAACAGGGAGGTGTATGCTGAACAGTTAGGAAGACTCAGAGAAGCAAGGAGCATGTATGCAGCACAAATTAACATTAGTTTAGTAAATTATTGCTCTTCCAAACATTACTAGCAAATTAAGCATGCATATATTAACGGTAAAAGCAAGCATGCATGCTTTACTCTCTAGCTCAAGGTAATTGTAGGAGGCAAGTGTAATAATGTATTCAGATGTGGTGGGTTCAAATCCCCCAAGTAACAAGTACATTTTAATCAATAAAAAAATTTATATTAATTTCATCAAAATTGGTATAAATGTGATATTGTTAACTTAATCTGTATTATTTTAAAAGATATATGCAATATATGCATATTCAAGGATTATTTGGTACAATTCTCTATCCTATTTTTTTATTTTTTTTATTTTGATTCTGGAAAACTATAATTAACGTAAAAGTAAAAATATATTTTATTGTACTAAATTATTGTATGTGACATATAATGGTTCTCATCTTTTTCCTCTAACCCCACCCCTTATCTCTATTTTTATTTTTATATGTATGATCACACCATTCTGATGTCATAATTTTCTGACAGCAAACAAAATGATTTCCAGCACAGGGAGGTAGACCAACAACTGTGGCTCAGTCTGCCACCTCTCTAACAGCTGCCACACCAACGCTCAACATGTCTGGGACACAACCTAGCAGTACTGTCTCTGTAACCCCTGCACTACTTGGACCCTGAACATCAGGTAGCAGTGTCCTGGCAGCTGGTGCTGTGGTATCCTCTGGGAGTATTGGTGGAGATGCGGATTATGTCACCCACAAGCAGCTGCAAGTCATGGTACATGAGGTCTTAGAAAGTAGCACTGATGCATGCCTCCACCATCTAGAGAAGTTGCTTGTGGGAATTCAGAATAAACCCAAACTCAAAGAGGAAGAGAAGGGGACAGTGATGACAGTTCTGTGGATGAGGACTAGATTCTCACTGTCCCCATGATTGACAGGCATGTGACTCTGATGTCCCCCTTTCTATCTCCTGTCATGGCATCCCCCAACCTTTTGTGTCCCTCACCATCCCTCTTTTTGAAATAAAACCAAAAAAATGGACACCTGTCTCACAAAAAAATGTGTTCAGTACATAGCTCTGCACTTCACACATGTGTTTTCTCCACACACTTAATTTGGTCCAATTGACTATATAAAATGATTGTGTTGTTGTTACCCACCTGTGTTTTGGTGGTAGTCAAAATTCATCCAATTTTATATGCATGTACATATAACACTGTTGAAGAAGTGGAGAGCTATGGTTCTTTAATCCAAACAATGATCCAGAAACTGAAAAACACAAAATGCTACGCTACCATGGTCCGTCCACTAAGAAAAAATTTTATTTCAATAAAATAAGAATTTTGTCTTATATCAACATAAAACTTCATCAGATAAAAGAACCCTTTAGAAAATTCTGTTTAAGTAACCTCAGAAAATCATGGGTTGAGTCATTACAATTAAAACCGACATACTACTTCATCATACATTCAGTAGAAAGTGTAATAAACTCACCATTTAACAGTCATCGTTAAAAAAATCATCTTATTAAAAAAATAATCAGTACATAAATAAAACACATATCAGTGTAACTTTACATATTCCACACCAGTCTATCAGGATATTATTTTAAAAAAAGGACACTAAAGAAATAGAAAGATAGTACATAAATTGTATCCCCAGAACATAATAAATATAAGTCATATGAGTACTCTTAGGATACACAAATAATACCTATCTTTTCAATGCTTTTAGTTTTAAAAGAAGTGCTAGTGTTATATGCTTGTTCAGCCCTGGCCTGTTGTATGCATTCTAGTACAATTGCCAAAATAATTCTCTTTTTTCTAAAACTAATGGCCATGGACATCTCCAAGTATTTCACTCCACTTTTTCTATAACTGTAAACTTAATGTATGTCCCCTAAATTCTTTTATATGTTTAAAAGTGCATTTGTTTTCTTTTCCTTCCAGATATCGTAAATATGTTCATAAATGTGTTCCGGGAGCCAGTGCTCTGTTTTATCTATATAAAAATATTTGCATAAGTGACATAATACCACATAAACCAACCCATCACTGTCACAACAAAATTTATCCTTAATATTAAATATATGCCCAAAATATTAATTTGTTCCCCAGTTTTAATATATTTGCATCTCCTACATTTAATCATAGAGTTATTACTGCTTGTTGGTCTATTGTATGCCTTGAACATGTTAAAATTCCTTCCCTTTCTGTAAATTCCATTTATGCAAAGATTCATGGCACTTTCTAGACAAAGTTAATGGAGTGGGATTTAATGAAACTCTAGTCTTTATTACATTGGACGTAAAAGATCTTTATACAGGGATACCGACAGGTATGACAGATGAAAGTGCTTAACCATTTCTCTAATTTATTTTTATTTGGATTATTAAAACGCTGCTTTGTGGTTTCCTTTTGGACTGACTTGGTTTTCTTTGGATTTTGTTTGATGTATACCTAGTCAAGCACTGGTGGAATTATTTTGGTTAGTTTATATTTATGTTATCTGGATGATAATATGGCATGATAGTAAGGAGATAATTGCACTATTTGTCGATATATTAGTCAAAGTACAGATTTTTTTTGGGTTTACTCATGAGTGAAACAAATAATGCATATCTAGATGTACTATTAGACAAGGATTCTATTAATAACATGTATATTGCCTGTATTTACAGAAAACCCACTTACTCTTACACCCTCTTACATTATTCAAGTTCTCATTCATTTTCCCATAAAAAGGTGGTTATAAAAGGACAATTAGAGCAGCATGTATGACAAGTTGGGAACACCATTGGATGAATGTCATTTTCTAAGGGGAATGTTCTTGAAAAGGGGTTACCCTGAGATTTTGGTAGATGAGATTATATTCAAAGTAAAAAGTAAAAGAAAAAGTGGGTATTTTGTTCTGCTGCTTGACAGTAATATGAATGGGACTGAGGGGGTGATAATGGACTGCCTAGATACTGTAAAAAGGTCCCAGTTTGAGTCCAGATCCATCTCTCATCATTTCTTAGTGTGATAATATAGCAATAACCCACGCCTGGGTGTGGGTAATGCTGGATTTACCCATGGTTGGTGTGGTTTGGTCACAAGGGTGAAGCCTGAGTGGCCAAACAAAGACAACTGTGGGTAAATCCAGTATTACCCACACCCAGAAGTGGGTTATTATATCTAATGACATTATTTAAGAAAAAAAATAATTACTTTTCTTAAATAATGGCATTGTATAATGCCTCCTTGCTGCCCTTCTGCAGCTGTCTGGTATTCTGCGGCAGCCCTGATGTACTGCGCATGCGTATGCTTATGCAGTACATCAGAGCTGTAGGCGGAAGCAACGGAGAAAGCAAGATCTCCGTTGCTTTTTACAAACTGTCTCGCTATGTTAAAGGAGTTTAACATAGTGAGACAGCTTTAAGAAAAGCAACAGAGAATCTCCGTTGCTTTTTTTTAAAGCTGTCTCACTATGTTAAACCCATTTAACATAGAGAGACAGTTTTGAAAAAAGCAGCGGAGAAAGCAAGATCTCTGTTGCTTTTTACAAAGTATCTCACTATGTTAAAGGAGTTTAACATAGCGAGATAGCTTTAAAAAAAGCAACAGAGAATATCTGTTGCTATTTTAAAGCTGTCTCGCTATATTAAACCCATTTAACATAGCGAGACACCTTTAAAAAAAGCAACAGAGATAGTGTGTAAAAAGCAACAGAGATCTTGCATTTTCTGTTACTGTAAAAAAAGAGTTATACTAATGGAAAAAGTCCAGGCGAGCGGACCTTTTTCCATTACTATAACTCTGATTTACAACATGCATGCTGACCAATCAGCATGCACATTTTGGAATATTAATGGGGGGTCGTTGTATAATATATGTGTATTAAATATTTCATCACAGACATATTAAAAATGTCAAAACTTATGATTTCTCATTGTGATATACTGATTACTGCACACAAATGAGTGAAATTATATCCATTCCCACTGCTATCACATATTTAGCTAACATTGTTCTGCATGACATAGGCCTGTTGTCCCTCTCCTTAGCCTTCTGTAGCCCTATGTCACTCAATTCATGCTACCCAGCATGTAATGGTAATAATCACAGCAGACAAAAACATGACCATTAATATTCCATTAAAACAAACACTGTTAGGCGTATATTCATCTCCTTGTATTCATCCCATCCACTCAAATACTCTGTATGTATGTTAGGGTATTAAGTTGATGGATGGTGTCTCCAGACTGACTTTACTGTGCTGATGCATATTACTTACATGTTACTTCAATGCAATAGTTTATCATTTTCATGTACTGTGGAATTTTGTAAAATCATTTGTAGGATTCTGTTAGTGACATATTCAGGTGATAATGGAAGGACTCTTCAGCTAATGTCATGTACAAACTGTCCTCACTGTGACAAAAGCATACAGCACACACTTTTCAAGATATATGGCAAGACACAAATAGCATATTTTCTGAGTCAGAGGTAATCATTTCAAAACATGTACCACCCCTTGTCATTTGTAGAAAGCTGGACAGTCTACTAAATTGTATTTTGAAGTCAGGCCTGCAAAACAGCTAATAACTGTACAACTGTATAGAGGTAGGTATGATAAAAATTGTGGAAGATACACAAATACTTCACTGTAGTCATTGACCGTCACATTTGCAGGAATTATCACATTTACTTGTGTACTGCGGTGGTGGTGCTGCGGTAGGCCTGCAAAACAGCTAATAACTGTACAACTGTATAGAGGTAGGTATGATAAAAATTTTGGAAGAGACACAAATACTTCACTGTAGTCAATGGCCATCACATTTGCAGGAATTATCACATTTACTTGTGTACTGCTGTGGTGGTGCTGCAGTAGCATTGTCGCCTCATAGCAAGACGTCCCATTCGATTCTCACCTAGAGCGTCTTCTGTGTGGAGGCATATGTGAATGGGGCATGCCTTCGTTGAAGGTTGTGCATCAGGGCTGGTAACCCGGTACATAAAAATCCACTAGCAATCATTAGAGGACCGGAGTTCCACTGCGGCGACCCCTAACTGGGAAAAGCCGAAAAGACACAATCAATCACATTTACTTGTGTAATGCCATCTTGCCAAAATCTGTAAAGCAAGGAAATGCTCTGGATTTGAACCCTGTGTTATCTGTGCTCTGAACATGAGCTAATTGCTCTTACACCTGCTGCCATAGGAAGAGTTAGGCAGAAGTGTATTTTTTACACTCCATACTGTCCAGAGTGCTAACAGGTGCACCTTACCACTTAACATGTTTGTGCAAAGGAAGGCGAACCAAAACAAATATTAATATTTTCCCATTTAAGCAGAGAACCATGTTTGCTCATCCCATAATTCTGCACAAATGGGAAAACAATAGCAATAGTTTTTAATGTCATAAAAGTAATGACACAACATTTCCAATATAAATTACAATATGAACACAATAGTATCTGTCAGCTATTTCAGTCATAGCATATATACACAACTAATTCTCAAGTTCAAGTTTTATTCATTAAATGCGAATCTGGCATGCGCAAACAGTTTGCCATCATTTGCGCAAACTAGTTTATTTGTGGTGTGCTATGTTAAGAGGTGTTTGGTATGTATTACTATGCCTATTGCTTAGCTATTCTTCATCCTGTCATAAAACATTTAAAAACAAAAACAAAGAGAATGAAGGGACTTGTTATTGACTGAACACATATTTACTCAGACTCATGTGAGCCCTGCACCCATGCACTTGAAAATAATATGTCAGCAATAGGTCTAATGTCAACTACAAATACAGAAATATGTACACTTGTTAAACCTTTATCCTGCCAATAGACATTGAGATTATCTTATACATGTCTTACTGTGGACATCAATTCATCTCAGTATGACCACTTGTACATCAACACTTGCATTTATGCTGCTTACAAAATATGTGCGTGAGTGTTTGTGCATGTATGTGCATGTGAGACTGGAAGTGTATAATGTACACAACATAATGAGAAACAGGTGCATGTATGCTTCCATTCTGCAACATGTATTCATGACAGCTTATTGCATATAGTTTAATAAGCTGTCTTTTAAAGTATGTTTGCACATTGCAAGCAAAACAGAAAATCCAAAGTACACACTTTGAACACGTCTCATAAAAGTACATTATCTGCAACATATAATGATGATGTCATCCTCTATAAAGACCACTGTGACAAGGAAAAAACAGACTTTGTTGATGGTGCAAATAATAACTACTGTGTTCTTCAGATGGGAAATAACTAGTTAGATAGGGGTTCAATTAGTACAGCAGCCAAATTGTGTGTGTGTGCGTATGTGTGTGTGTGTGCATGTGTGCGTGTGCATGTGTGTGTGTGTGTGTGTGTGTGTGTGTGTGTGTGTGTGTGTGTGTGTGCATGCACATGCATGCACATGCAGTCAGATGCGTCTGTATCCTACTGTCAGTGATCAAGTCTCATGGAGAACAAAAAGTTTTACAGTTATACATGACTACACAGCCATTTAATACAGGCCTCCCAAAACCTTCTTCCAAACATACACTGATGATGTTCTGCAGCAATATAAAAGACTTGTGCTGTGCTATTTGCTTAAAGTATTGTGTTGTCTAGCTTGTGTAACTAGTTAGGTAAGAGTTCTAATCTCACTGCAGTCATCTTGTGTGTGTTTGTGTGTGTGTGTGGGGGGGGGGGTCAGAAGGGCATAAGTCTGTGTACTACTGCCAGCAATCAAATCTCATGGAGAGCAAAACATTTTAAAGTCATACATGACTACACAGCCATTTCAAATAGGCCTCGCAACATCTTCTTCCAAACATGCACTGCTGATACCATCTGCTAAAAAAATGTTCTGCAACAGTGTAAAAGTCAAACTTGTGCAGTAGCACTAGCATTAAGTACTGTGTTCTCTAGTTCATGTAACTAGTTAAGTAGTGGTTACAATCTCACTGCAGTCAGAATTTGTGTGCATAGTCAGAATAGCAATAGTCTGTGTCCTACTGTCAGCAATCAAGTCTCAGGGAGAACTCAAATTTTGACAGTCACATATGACTACACAGCCATTTCATACAGGCCTCCAAACATATACTGATGATGTAATCAGCTATAAAGTATTGTGCAACAGTGGAAAAGTCAGACTTGTGCTGTGGTACTTGCATTAAGTACTGTGACCTGTAGGTAGGGGTTCTAATCTCACTGCAGTCAACTTGTGTGTGTTTGTGTTCAGTTAGCTGTCATTGTGGAGACAATTTTAAAGCAACTTGTCAGACACTCCTCCTAACATCTTCTACTCAGTACACATTGATGATGTCCTCTGCTATAAAGTGTTCTGCAACTGTGCAAAAGTCAGACTTGTGCAGTGGCACTTGCATTACGTACCATGTTTTTTAGATAAGTAGGCAGGAGTTTTAATCTCACGGCAGTCAACTTGTTTGCATGTGTTTGTGTTCAGTTAGCTGTCGTTGTGGAGACAGGTTTAGACTAACATGTCAGACACTCCTAATATCTTCTTCTGAACACACACTGATGATGTCATCTGCTATAAAGTGTTCTGCAACAGTGGAAAAGTCAGACTTATGCTGTGGTGCTTGCATTAAGTACTGTGTTCTCTAGCTTGTGTAACTATGTAGGAGTTCTAATCTCACTGCAGTCAACTTGTGTGTGCATAGTGAGAAGAGCATGAGTCTGTATTCTGCTGTCAGCAAGCAAGTCTCATCTGCTATACAGTGTTGTCTGATACTATAAAAGTCAGACTTGTGCTGTGGCACTTGTGTTAATTGCTGTGCTCTGTAGAGAGGTAAGTAGAGGTTCTAATCTCACTGCAGTCAACCTGTGTGTGTGTTTATGTTCAGCTAGCTGTCATTGTGGACACATGTTTAAATTTGTGTGAGATACTCCACCTTTCATCTTTTTCCCAACAGACACTGATGATGTCATCCTCTATAAAGTGTACTCTGACACTGTTTAAGTAAAGTTTGTGCTGTGGCACTAATGTTAAGTACTGTGTTCTTCAGCTTCTGTAACTAGATAATTAGGGATTCATAGGTTCATAGGTTCATAGGTTGGTACTAGGCTATCAGGGCCAATGCAAGCCTAGCCATAACAATTCCCTGGATATTTCTTCCCACAATATTTACTTCCCTGGACCTCTGCCTAGCAGGGAGACTGACGTGATCCCCGGGGTGAATTTTCTATCTCCCATCCAATCGTCAAGGTTCCTTTTGAAGAGAGTCAAGGGGTTGCTCTGCTTGACATGTATGGGCATCTCACAGCAGTCAGCTTGAGTGTGTGTTCATTCAAATAATATTTTGGAGACAATTTTACACCGAGATGTGACTCCACATTTATGTTAGACACTCCTCCAAACATCTTCTTCTCAGCATACAGTGATGCTGTCAGCCTCTATAACGTGTGCCATGACACTGTTAAAGTCAGACATATGTGGTGGTGCTAACCTTACATTCTATGGAATCCAGCTTCCATACCTACACCATTTTAATGTTAACATCTGACCTTAGTCAACTGCTCTGTAGTGTGGTTAGTGGTATATTATGGTCATTGTATGATCTTTTGAATCTTTATTCATTTGACTCCTACTCTGGAGAACATTTAACATAGCCCCTAGAATCCAACATCCCCATTTTCCTTCTGTTCACATACCATATTTTCTGCAGAAGACTGGAGGATGTCATCATCTCAAAGATGTATACATACATCATGAAGCAGAGTCTTTCCATGACACTCTGCAAGTCACCTCTAGACTACTGGATGTGTGATTGCTAATTCTGTCAAAGTGGTGCACAACTCACTTATGAACAGAGGCAGTATGTAATACAATCAAACACATACACACATCTGCACACACCCTTACTATCTTCCATCATACAGAAATAGCAATTGTTGTTTAAATGCCATAATAATGGCTAGAATGTTTTTGTGATGTTGGCAGTTAGCTTAGTAATGTCTGATGACTCTGTGAACATTGTACATGTCAATGTTGCTATCATCCACATGTGCTATGTTGTGGTGTGGATGTATGGTAACCCTACAACAGTGTATTCCAGTCTGTTATTTGATATAATGTATTGATGGCCACTGATGTCATTTTATTATACATTCCTTCCATAACAGCTATATTAATATGCCACTTGAGAACTCTTGACATGGGGTGATGCTATGTATACTGTTGCCTTACTAAGGTATGCATTTTTGTACTGGAGTATATCTCAACATTCTACAAAGTTCTCATTCAACCATCGCAGTGACACTTGCATTATGGTATAGGTGTATACCTGCCACCATTAAATGTTCAGTGACATACATCAGCATAATGTCATACTGATTACATGGGCACAAATGTCTTGTGTCATCCACATGTTGTAATGCTTTTATATACATAAACATATAACTAATTCAGATTAAATTTCAACCTTGATGAATTCATTGTGTATACAATTGTGTTGCTATTTACAAGGATTATTGAGATAGTCCCCAGCAGCACTGTGTGACTGTCAGCATTTGTGTCAGTAACTGCTCTGCATGAACCACAACCACCTCATTTTCAATGTGTCCATAATGGAAAACATATAGGCAAATGAAGTGCAATTGATGTAATTACGTGACATAGGTAGAGTTGTATGACTATGTGAAGACTCCCATTGTGTGGCATGTGATGCATACCCAAGGTTGTATTTGGAGTGTTGTCACAGATCATTTTTTTTAAATACATATGAAACATTAAGGGGAATACACAACTAAGCACAAAGTTGTTTGTGGATGGCAGCACCCATACTCAACTGTGGAAAATAGACAATCTACTAGCTGACAGATCTGGATCAAACTTCACCCACACTGGACATTACCCAAAATATACATGCATTGCAAACATTACTCAGCTTATTTTCTGAAGAGAGCAGCTCATCTGTGTGCTCTCTAAGGCTAAAAGCATGGCATCAATGGCCCCTGACAACATCTCAGGTTGCCTTTTCAATAACTTAAAACCTGACATAGCAAACACATTTGGATCCCTACATAACCACAGCCTCCAGACAGGCTATGTTCTGGCAAAAGGGTGTACAGCATCAGTCATCCATCTGAACAAGGGGGACTATCACCTGACCCAGAGAATTAGAGATCCATAAGCCTGACTCAGCTCATCTGTAATGCAATCAAAAGAATCATCATGGACCTTACCAAAAATGACACAGGTAATCTCCTGATGGTGTACCTGATCCATTTTTGATTTGTTAAGGATATATTATATCTGTTAAATCTATTTGACTTCTTCAAGAAGGTGACCAAGGGCATGGATGAGCAAAAGATAGTGCATGCCACCTAACTTGACCTGGCCAGGGCATTTGGCACAAATATACACTCTGGTATTACAGAAAACATGTTTCAACTGGGCATAAACACCTACATCACTAGGTGGGTAGCCAACTGGATTACCAGCAGGACACATACCATCAAAGTGTGTGAATTCACCTCTAGCAAGAGGAGAGTGATCAGGGCCGTACTACAGATTTCTGTACTAGGCCCTTTTCTGTTCAGTACTTAATTCTCAGAAGTCAAAATAAACCTAGACAGTCTTTGTCTTACCAGCTTTGTTGATGACTGCAAATTGTGGACAATCATTGAATTAACAAACACCATTGATATACTGCAGAAAGTATTAATGCACAAAAATGATTGGTGCCACAGCCATGGAGATGCACTAAATGAACATAAAAGCATAATTATTCCCTTTGGAAAGTAAATACCCAAGCTAATTACAATATAGACAGCAACCTCTATGGGTATACCTAGCAGTACATGATCTGAGTACTCAGGTGGGTAGTGATCAGAAGTTCGAACACCATGTGTCCACAGTGGTGACAAATCTCTTGTATGTGGCACAACTCATAAGTATGGGCAGGACATTCATTTCAAAGGACATTATAATTCCATTGTACTCAGCCTATATCACACCTACAATAGAGTACAATGCATCTTTTTGCATGTACCTCACCACACATCTGCAACAGCTGGAGCAACCCCAGAGTTTTCACACATTGAAGATACATGGTATAAACAACAAGTCAAATGCAGAAAGCTAAAAGCTCCATCACTGTATTACATCTCCAACAGACTACTAAGGGTAGATCTGTGTCTGGCCTATAGGGGACTCTCCAATTTGTTCTTGATGGAAATGTTACACATTGTTAATGCAAACTGCACATGGGTCACTCGTTCCAAGGATGTTAACCTAGCCTCTGACATAATAAATCATGTTGGAGAGATAGATACATCTCTCAGACACTATCCCTTCCTTGGAAATAGCAAAGTTTGCCATTCATGTAAAGCAAAGGCCTTTCTTGACACTCTTCAAGTGCAACTTAGATCAGTGGATAGTTAATCTTAATTGTACTCCTGTTGTTGCACCCATGTCTCTCATGGATAGAGGCAGTTGGTATTAGGTAACACAGCATAGGCTCATACCTGTGTGAACATTGTTCACATAGCTATTGACAGTTGTGAAACTCATGTTAAATATGGCTAGGATTTTATGGGATCTTGTGACATTAGCTTAGTACTCTGCTTTGCACCTATAAACCTATGAAGTTCAATTGTATCCTAGGTACATCTGTAGTGTGACTGTACAGCATCACAGATGTACCAGTATATCACATCAGTGTTACCAATTGATAGTTTGCATGAGCATATATGCATGCATGTCAGGATTTCATGGTAGTATAACATTTTCCATGGCAATGTCAGTGTGGCACATGTCTTGAGTTTGATGTGCTGATAGAAAGTGTGCTCCATGTATTGCTTGGTATATGAAAAATATCACAATGACAGCTTCCTTGCTCATTGTCACTAGACTTTGCAGTGCTGTAGTTTCTCTTCTCATGGAATGCATTGCTATCAGTCTTGCATAGTGCTATACCATTCATTAGAATCGATCAGTTCTTAATTCACACATCAATTGCAGATGCTTCAGACAATATATATTGATATTACATGTGGCAGATGCATGCAATAAACAGCTGTGTGTAGGGAATCTACTCATAATAGTGAGTTGTTTTTAAGTGTTATTATCCATATGGTAAATACCTATGTCATCCAAGGAAGCTTTACATAAGGGTATTACTTTTGGCACAGTGAGCTCCCACACATCGATATGTGTAACCATTAGGAATTGACAATGCAGACTTCTCTTCAGAGTGTTCTACAAGAAATACCTCTCAACTGTCCCTGATTTTCAGGGACGTCCCTGATTTTGACTCAGATTTTAACTCTGTCCCTCTTAATCCCTCCTAAAACTAGTGACTTTTGGAGGAAAGGTGGTGAATTACACTTGATGAATAATGACAATAATTAAGAGTTATAAACTTCTTTTATTTCAGAAAATGTATATTAATTCATATGCTCTGATTCTGTCAATGTTTCAAGTTAATAGCACTAATATTTTAAAAGTGTCCCTGATTGTCCCTGATTTTTTCTTGACTTGTCCCTGATTCTGTTGAAATTTGTCCCCAATTGGTTGAGAGGTCATCATTCACCCAATAAATGCACAGCTCATTGACAACATTGATGACATGAGTTAGATGCTTAAAGATGTGGATTTTGGCTTATGTGTCATGCAAACCTCTCAAGTAGCCAGGATTGCCTCCAATTTATACTACAGGTGTAACACTGTCCCTGTTAACCCCTGCAAAAAGTGGTCATTGTTAAGGAGGGTGTGTTGAATTCTCATTATAGAATACTGGCAAATCATTACAGTTGACAAGTGTGTTCTTGCAGAACATGTATAATAACCTACAATCACATACTTTATGTCAATATCAGATTTATGGTGGTATTATTTTAAAACTGTCCAGGATAATGCTTGCTTCTGTCTAATGTTGTCCATGAGCCTGTTGCTATGTGCCCCCAATTGGTTGAGAGGTATGCTGACATTTCAGTCATATTCAAGCAAGTCATCTTGCAGAACTTCACCCTTCACAATATGCATATACTCATATAGTATATATCGTCCTTGTTAAATGTCCTCTCCAGTGATTATGTCAGGATGTTTATATCAGAACTATTCATCTCCATTGACATGTAACCTCGTGTGACAGTCACATAATATACTATAATGTGTGATGATATAAATATACTCTCTCGCACTGAAAGTGTAAACATCATTATGTACTGTGCTATGTACATATATACTTAATTTTATGCTACTGACCTGTCTTTGGAGTGTATATATTTTGATATGGACTTATCTTGTGTACGTTACCATGTTTCACATGTCCTATTCCTCTTTCTTCATTCCTACCATTCACGTCTGGCCCTTTTCAATATGCACACTTACCCAGACCAGTGTATTTCTAGTGCATTTTATTTACCCTCAATAATCACCACAATATCCTTTATTTGAGTTTGGCAAAAACATGGGTTGTAGGGTACATTGCACTGAGTACACTTTTCTATAATGTATTACTACTGTAGTCATTACATCCATTTTAGCCCTGGTGGTCATTGTGGCTATCCATGCAATTTTGCAGAGGAGTTTGCCTGTAGGTAAACTTGTCTGTATTTGCTATATGCCTTTGAGTTATTCTACATGGTTTCCTGTCTGACAACACTGTTGAGCAGCTGTTGCCACTCACCCATGCAGGGGTGCCCCGGCTTGTCACGGGGGTGGCACCTAACAGGAGCTTGGTGTTGTACCCATGGAGCATGTGGCAGTGAGTATATGCTGCCAATGTGCATTTGCATGTAGCCAGGAGATCATGTTGAGGCATGCTCCCTGCTGCAGGCAGCAATATCAGGGTTTAAAGAAGTGATGCTAGCGAAAGCTCCACATGAGAAGGCCGGCTCTACCAAAACTGGCAGCTGGCTTACTCTTACCATCTGAATCTTGACATAGAGAGAATGATGGGAGTATTGCGGTATCACCCCCCCCCCCCCCCAGCAGGAACAACTGAATTGTAGGACTCTTATCTTGCCAAAACAATGCTGGCTCTTGCTCCCAATGGAATAAATGGAACATTCAGTCATTTTGGTAAAGGTAATACAGCCAGCACACAAGTCCACTGGGAGATGACAAAAGTTTTGTCAATAAAATACACTAGGTTTAATTACACGAGGAGTTTCTCAGCACATATATATATATATAAGGGCAAATGCCACCCTGTATATTTATTATAAATTAGCTGCTACTTCTATTAAGACTAGAAAATGAAACTAATTCATAACTAAAATCAGAGTATTTGTCATTTGGCTTGTCTCCTTTTTCATTAATATAGATAATTTCTGAATCACAAATTAGAGAAAAATTAGAAAACAAAATTGAATTTATCTAAATTTGCACTTTTCTTTGATTATTTATTCTTATTCTTACTGTTTTACAAGAAATGGTTAAAAATATCCCTTTGAGAAGAAGCAGAGACTTGACTAGTGTTTTTGCATTAAGGGTCATGCACCTAGTTTTAGCCCTTGTACAACGGACATAGGATCTTCCAGAGAAGTGAAAATTCAAATCGGTAGAAGTTTTATCTGTTTACGCCTGTGGTGGCCAAGGACAGTTCTTCTAAATGGCTCCTTTCATCTCCTCAAACAGCAGGGAGATTTCTCACTATTTTATATCACATTCCCTGCCTCATCTCAAATATCCTGTCAGTGGGAGGGGTAGCAGAATCTCACCTTCATAAGTCTGACTTGAATTGGAGATATTACTGAAGCCTCTTATTACCATCACAATATAACAGTGATTTTTCCAGAGAAATTGAAGTGAGATAAGTAGGAGCAACCAGTTTCACAGAGTTCACTGCTTTATGGGATCAAGAATGCAGGTCTGCATATTATTTCCATCATTCTTTGAGAATTTTATTACTTAGCTAAATTCTCACAGATAATTTAGACTCAAAGTTCCCAAGTTTCATCATCCCCAAGTACTAGTTTATATTATTACAACTGCATCAGTTAAGCTAGTTTTAGTGTGGTGGGTCTGTCCACCAGAGGAGGGCAGTAACAGAAACAAATGTGAACACAAAGAGGAAAAGGATATGTGTGTGTGTGTGTGTGTGTGTGTGTGTGTGTGTGTGTGTGTGTAATAAATTATTACTGTCACACCTTCAGTTAAGACTTAGGTGTGTGTGTGTTTATATATTTATACATATGTGCATTTGTCTTAAGAACAATAAAAATGCTTAGTCTCAACATGCGTGCTCCTTAGTTTTGCTGCTAAAAATGAACACCAATTGCAAAATCTGTCAATTTCCTAAATTTGTTTGTAGAATATGTATAGATTCATGACTTGAATTCATCTGTTTATGTATTTAGGTATAATACCAAAAAAACTGTAACAAAAGATGTGATGCGTCAGTATCTACAGATTCGGCCTGATCAGACAGTAGTAATATTACATGCAAAAGTTGCACAGAAGTCATATGGAAATGAAAAAAGGTAAGCTGCATTATTAATGTGGACATCAGTTTTTTTCCATTTTTTTTTTCTTTTGGAGGATTATGCTGGATTCTGTTTTGTGTGGATTCCAGTCACAACAATGATCCAGTCTGACTAGACCAGTCTTAAATGTTAAATGAAATGGTTGACAACCCAAAGACTAGAACATAAACACATTTTTTTTTGGCAGGGTGGCAGATATCTATTCTTGCCACTTGTATATTGTTTCTCTGAGGTGTTATATTATTACTTCTTGGCCTTCTGGCTAAGACTGAGTGTTCCCAAGGATGTACAACCTCTGAATATACAGTACTAGTCAAATTTCAAGTTTTGACCTTATATGTTTGCCAGTGAGATCAGTTGACTTTGAAATAGGAGACCCCTGTTTTATTGCTGGTGAGCACTTGTTTAAAGTGGAATACAGGAAGTTAGGAAACTCATGGAATATTGTGTCTTAAATAATTATAAAAAGCTACATTAAGATAAGGGAAGATTCATGCCTGTATCGATTAAAATGTTCACGTCTGATCACTTTATGCTTTTCTTTTGGTATTTGTTTTAACATTTATTGCACAAATTGGTTGGTAAAATTAGATTCCTGAAGAAATAGTATATAATTAAGTAAACACATAATTACAGGGAGGATAAGGGATATTCATTCTAAATTGCTATATCATCTGATAGACTGACATTTATCCTGTTTTAATGCAGATTTTTCTGTCCTCCGCCATGTGTGTATCTTAGTGGTCCAGGCTGGAAACTGAAACAAGAACAACTGAAAGGTAAGAGCCATGAAAGAGTGGCATAATTCCGGGATTCCACAATCTATAAATGAACAGTGCAGCCATGCAAATAATGCATCTCTTGTTTGCTTTCCATATGTAATTTCAATTTGTGTGAGGGCTTGCATTATGCATATTATCACTGTCATACCTTCAGATGAGGCTTCAGTAATGCAAACAGAAATGAACATGTTAGGGTGGATCAGCATTAGTACCTGCGTGGGACTGCCATTTTAATTTATAAAGGGGGAATCAGAGGTACAAGCACATCCAATGGATTGGATTGTAACAACAGAAACAGGATCACAGACACAAAAGAAAGATTAGATAGAACGCTTACAGAAAAGGGAAACAGGAAGCAGGGTGTGGTGGGGAAGCAATACTTTGGTTCACAGAACCATGAGATATGATAGTTGGGATCTATAAAGAGCTGAGCTTGTTTGAAAATGAGACCTAGTGTCTGAGGAACACTAAGCACATTGTATATGGTGTAAGGAAAAGAGGGAGCCACAACACTGGTGCAGATGCAGGAGAGGACAACCAAGGACAGTACAAGAGAGCAGAGAAGAAATGGGGAGAGGGTCAAGATGTTTTGTTGGTGAAGGAGCAGTAAGACTTATCTAGCTAAAAAAAAAAAAAAAAAATAGATATATATATATATATATATATATATATATATATATATATATATATATATATATATATATATATAAATGTAGGGACTAAGGGACTATATTGAATAATCAAAAATTGAACTCACTGAACGGTATTTTCATTGAAAATTCTGTTCAGCTAATTTGCTTTTGGGGAGCTGCACCTCCCACACCCTGCGCTAATTATATATAACAACTATGAGATCACACTACAGTGAGGAAAGAGCAAATTTTCCAATCTTGACTGTACTGCGATCTCACTATTAACATTTTGCTGAACAGTATTTTTGATGTAAATACTGTTCGGTGAATTCAATTTTCGATTATTCAATATAGACTCATAAATGTATATATATAGGAGCAGGAGGATCTATCTATATTTATATCTATATATATCTATATCTATATATATATATATATATATATATATATATATATATATATATATATATATGTATATGTATGTATGTATATGTATGTATATATATATATATATATATATATATATATATATATATATATATATATATATATATATCTATATGGGTCTACTTCATTTGACTGAAAATATACTTCACTGAAAATGAAATTACTAGGACCACTTCACTGAAAGCCCACTTCACTGAAAACTCATTTGACTGAAACTCATTTCATTGAAAGTTATAGATGGCCTTTTCCCCACTGTAGTGCGATCCTGGAGTTAGTATATATATATATATATATATATATATATATATAAAGGGGAAGTTGGGGGGCATAGCCCCCACATTGGGGGGTGTGGGGCAAAGCCCCCCACATATGTTGGTTATACATTCTCTTCTGGAAACAGTTATTCATTGCACTTGTAAGTATCAATGTGTATAGTTTAAAATGTTTATAATATGTAGAGGGCTATGCCCTCCCCCCACCCCCCTTAATATATATATATATATATATATATATATATATATATATATATATATACTAACTCCAGGATCACACTACAGTGGGGAAAAGGCCATATATAACTTTCAACGAAATGAGTTTTCAGTGAAGTGTATTTTCAGTCAAATGAAGTAGATCCACATGTGTGTGTGTGTATATATATATGTATATATATATATATATATATATATATATGTGTGTGTGTGTGTGTGTGTGTGTGTGTGTGTATGCGTATGCATATATTTAGTATTAAAGAAGGATGGTAACAGGCTTGGGAGCAGAATTACTAGATGGGGAAAGAGATGGAGAATTAAGATAATGGTGCAAGCCATGACAAAATGGTAGACTTACCTAAAAAAATGATGAAAACAATGAGGATAGGTATATGTTTGTCCAAATCCTTACTACTGCAGGTACAGTATCACAGACACTGGTATGAAAACCTCTAGGCAACACTTATGAGCCATATTGTGGCAATTGTACAAAGAACTGTAACAAATTGCAGGGATGGAGGACTACAGAAAGTCAGCTTTAATTAGTTGTAAGCTGTTTTTCTGGCTCAATTTAATGCAATGGGCCGAATTTCTTTTCTTTATCTTGATCCATTTCTGTGGAATAAACTACCTTTCCTGATTTGGGTGAGTGATTTTGAGAACTTTTTCTGGAAATGCCTTAAATGTAATCTTTATAAGAGGGTTTGTATAGAGACTGAAAGAGAATGTTTTTAAATGAATACATTTCTAATTCATTTATCTGCATTTTAGAGGAAATGACTTATGCCCCTGCAGCCATATTTTGAGTATGTCTTTGTTTGCCTTATGTTGTTCATTTGTATTGATGATGCTTAGAAGAGGGCATCTCATTACTTTTAATAAACAAACAAGCAAATAATCTAGCAAACAAATGAACAAACAAAAAAGCAAAGAAATAGCTTTTTCCTTCAATCCCTACATACATTTTCTAAATTAGTTGCCCTGTAGAGGGTGCAACCATTGTATTGTATATCCCATAGGAGATACTAGACGTCTAAACTACAATAATGGACTCAACACCATCTTATTCACTTATACACAGAACCAATTAAAACAAAAACAAAGCATTAAATGTATTTTTTGGGATGGTGGCAGATATCCATCCCTAATACTTATATATTATTTTATTTCTCTGCAGTGTCTACCTTTCAGTTGTTGGCCTTTTGGCTAAGATCTGGTGTTCCCATGGTTCTACAATACCTGAATATACACTAATAGTGTATAATTACCAACCAAACATTATCAGAGTCTTCAGGACACAGTCTTGAATCGAGTGTTAAGCCAGGCTTTTACCTCATTGTTATAGGACGCATATTTCAGTCCTAAGGATTACAAGTGATATTAAGACAAAATCTGTAGCAAGTCATATGCGACACCCCCTAACCAGGTGTTACTTTTTCTCAGAAATTTGAGAGTGTAATGACATACCTTTTTTAAATCAGATACAGAAGTGAAACTGTTGTTAACTGGGCTACTTTCTCTCCCTCTTAAAGTTCTATACCTCTATTCTAGCTTTGTCTCATTTGGAATGTATATTCATGGTAGACTATAGCAACTGTGGTTGGGCTAATAGCAGAAGAAATAAACCTTGAATGGTAAGATGACAGCTATAAGAGCAGTATGGAAATGAAAATATAAAAATATGTGTAATACAATAAATGTTACCTAAATGAATCAATGGTGTGAACATCAGAATCTATTTGCCATGTGTGTTGCTTCTGCAACATTGGTACATCAGTCCTCTTTTTAGCAACTTACTACGTTTGTATGCATGTCCATATATTGCAGTAGGGTAAAAATTCTGAGTAACATGGTTTTAGGCCTCTTGTACAAGACTTTCTTGTCCAAGATAGAATAAAACATCCAAGGGCACACACAAAGGGAAAACATTTATTTTTAGTACTGTGGTTGATATTGATATCCCTGCATTAGTATAAGCAAAGTTAATTTAAACAAACGTCTCGTTCTACAGCAGAAGAAAACAGAATTTGTACTACATGACACTTCTGAGGGAGGAGACAGAGTGATTTGATAATGCTGCTTGTACAGGATTGCCAGCTTGGTGATCATCATTCACTTAAACCATTCACATGGGTAAAAATCAGCCTTATTTTTCTTGTAGAGATATTCTTATACAATCCCTTTCACTAGATCCTTTTGGGTTGCCACAACTCCTTTTGAATTTACTGCCTCCATCTTTGTTGTGCTAACTTCAAACCCTTGCCATGTATATCACTGTGGCACACAAAGTGAGCTATGATGCAAAGAGTCCTGCAGTCACAGTGCCAGATATGTGATTATGACAAGCAGATATAAAACAAAGACAACACCAACATGTACAAAATAAATCAGTATTTTTTTGTTTATACCCTCCTAAGTGAAGCTTGATCTCATTCAAGTCTACAGCTTGTATGTATTTTGTTTTGGGGTCTTGCTTCTTTAACTACGTGACTTACCAGCTAATAATAAGCAGTATTCGAAAGGACAAGGAGTAATTAATTATTTTATTCTTATTTTATTTTGTCTTTCGTTGACCAGGTTAGACCATCTGGGCCAATGACCCATTTTCAGTGGAGACCCGAGGAGAAAAGCTCCACAAAAAAGTACAATATGTTAACTATACAAGAAGTAATAATGAACAGACATGCATGCAGTACATGCAATATACAAATAAACAGATACAAAATGAAGGAAGTATGGAAGATAACATAGAGTAAATAAGTTATATACAATAGATAAAGAAACAATTGTTATTTTTATCATAACTTAACTAATAAATTAGAAATATACCTGTTTAAAACTTGGAGGATTGAACAGCTAGAAAAAGAAAAAAAAGTATTAATAGCGAGGTAGAAAAATAGAGAGATAGAGATGCATAAATGAGTCAGAAATAAGAGAGAAACAGGAAGTTTGTTTATTTTGGAGGAAAAAGACAGTGAATTAAAATATACTCCTGTTTAGTAGAGAGAGGGAGGTTGCACATTATTTGTTATATTTTCTTAAGGAAAGGAAGGCATATTAAGGACATATTAAGGGAGTACGAGTTAGGTAGGGTGGTGGCAAGAGCTGGAAGGTGAATTAGCAAGGTAGTTTTTTAGTTCTTTTTTGAAGAGCAAGGTAGATTTGATAGAACGTATATTACTGGGAAGTTTATTCCAAGTATTGGATATTGAACTTTTATAGAGCAATCTGCCTATAGATTTGTTTGGTTTGTAGGTGTTGAGTAGGAATTGTTCTGCATTAAGTGAGGATGTGTAGGTATATACAGGGATATAAGAGAGGACAGAGAGGGACAGTCTGAGGGTTTGTTAATTAGAGAATGGGCTATTTGTAGCTGAGATAGTTGGAGTAGTTGAGGGAATTCAAGCCAATGTAATTGTTTACGAGATAGGCAGTGGTGAGATTTGTAAGGGAGGTTATAGGCAAATCTAGCAATTTGGTTGTAAGTTTGTTCACGTTTGGCTATAAGGTTGCCTTGGAGGTAGGTAAATATAGGGGATGAGTACAGTAGGCAGGGGTGGAGGTAGGCTGGGGAAGAGAAGCCCTTGAGGTAGTGGATAGATATTTTTATTTCTATACAGTAGAGCAAGTTTTTCATTTGTCTTTTTGATGCAATGTTGGATGTGAAGGTTGAATTTTAGTTGGCTGTCTATTGTAATACATAAGAGCTTGGTATGGGATTCAGCATGAATGATAGTGTTGTCCAGGGAGGAGATATAGAAGGAGGCTTAAGCTTGGACATAGATATTGGAAGGAAAAGAAATAATTAATTTTTTTAGGGTTAAGGATGAACTGGCTGTTAATCAACCAGTGTAAAATGGAGTTGAAAGAACTCTGAGTGAGGGTGTGGAGGTCAGTGAGGTTATTAGAGCAGGTAACAAGAGCAGAATCATCTGCATACTGAATCAGTGAAGATGTGCAGCAGGCAGAGTGTAGATTGTTTGTAAAGATATTAAAGAGTGGAGGCCCTAAGATGGATCCTTGAGGGACTCCTATTTGAACAGACAGGAAAGGAGAGCAGGAAGTTTGCCACCTAATAGGTTCTAGTCTGTTGTTAAGATAGCTAGAGAACGAGAGAATGGTGGAGGAGGAGAGGCTGAGATCGGATAGTTTAGATAGGAGCTTAGGGTGGGAGATGGTGTCAAATGCCTTGGAAAGGTCCGGGAAAATACATGACATCAGTTTATTGTTATCGCTAGCCTCAGTGACAGACTGGGTGAATGATAGAGGCGCTGTAATGGGGCCTGAAGCCATGCTGAGAGGAGGTCAAAAGGTTTTCCTGAAGTAGCTATTTGAGAAGTTGTGTATGAATGCATTTCTCTAGGATTTTTGAGAGACGGGAGAGGAAGACTATGGGTTGAAAGTTTGAGGGATCTGTGGAGTTACCTCCTTTGTGAAGGGGAATAGTATAGAAGGATTTCCAGATGTCAGGGACAGTGGATTCTTTGATAGAGTGGTTTATAAGGCTAGAGATGGGATATACAATAGTATTAACTGTAAGTCTGAGAAATTGTAGGGCTAAGTTGTCAAAGAAGGGGGAGCATGGTTTAAGTTTCAGTAAGAGGGATTTTATATAGGCAGTGGAGATGGGTTTCAGGGAAAAAACTGTGGGGAGGCAGTTGTTGGGGGTGGTGGGGGATTGTCCTTAGTTTTAGTCAGGGGGAGTTAGTTTACGGATGGATTCTATGAGATAGGTGTTAAGTAGAGTGGCAGTTTCAAGTGATGTCTTATTGGGAAAGAGTTTGGAGTAGAAGGCTTCTCTGAGTGAAGAGTCTTATTCATGGTGTGCCAACATTTTTTAGGGTTTGAATGGTAGGTAGATTTTGCTTCCTGATATAATTTTTTTTGTCCTGAATAATGTGTTTTTTTTGTGACGTTTCTTAGTTCTTTGAATGTAAGGAGGAGAGAGGAGGAATTTGACTTTAACCATTGCTTCCAAGTACTGTCTCTAAGTTTCATTATGGAGAGGGTGTCCTTAGTGAGCCATGGAGTGGGATTTGTCTTGACTCTAATTTTTCTAACAGGTGCTGGAGTGTTTAGTATGTTAAGGAAATTATTATTGACTTCAAGAACATTATCATTTAAAGGAAGGTCATAGAGGTGTGACCCATTAACTAGAGAGAGTTGATTTTTAAAGGTTTCCTCATTAAAGCTGGCTAGATTGTTTGATTCTCTATAGAGGTGGGTTTTGGTGGTGTGGGAAGGCAGTCTTTGGATGAAGGTAGGGAGGTGGTCACTTATTGAGTCAGATAAAGTGGTAGGATTGTGGTAGTAATTAGGTTTGGATGTTAGTATCCAATCTAGAGTTGAGGAGGCATTTTTGTTAATGTGGGTGGGGGTTGTGATAAGTTGACTGGGGTCCCTATTAAGTCAGCGAATGCACTAAATTTCAAATGCTGCTTAATCAAACCTACTTACCCGAAATGGCAAAATCTCAAAAGCACGGAACAGCGATTTTTTTTCCTAGGGAAAAAAATCACTGGGCCGTTTTCGGGACTTTACCATTTCCTTCACTGTGGTGCGATCTCGGAGTTGGTATATTTAAGTAGGGTGTGTGTGTGTGTGTGTGTGTGTGTGTGTGTGTGTGTGTGTGTGTGTGTGTGTGTGTGTGTTTCCCTGGGAAACAAATCGCTGATCTGTTTGTTCGACATTTTGCTTTTTCGGTGTTAGTGGGTCGATTATATAGCATTCACATTTTAGTGTGTTCGCTTATATAATATAGACCCATTGACTGAAACCATAGAGGTTGACACTAAGAGTGGTAGAATTTAGTGACACTTTGTTCCAATCAATATTGACGTCTCCTAGAATGATTGTCTCGTAGGGCAAATGTTGGGAGATCCAGGAAAGAATGGATTCTAGAATAGGTATATTGTTGCCAGAAAGAATATCTATGGCAGCAATAGCATTTTTTTTTGTGTGGGTTAAGGTGACAGTTGAGAATGATAAGCTTGTCTGGATGAAAGTCAGGGTGGGGGAAGGAGAGTGGGGAGAGGTTAAGTAGCTTTGAGTGCACAATAGCAACACCTCCCCCTTTTTTGGATAGTCTATCATGAGGGAAGATACTATAGCTGAGGGTAGGATTTCAGAATTTGAGATATGAGGTTTCAGCCAGGTTTCAGAAAGTCTTAAGATGTGTGGAGAATAATGGGCTATCCAAGCATGTAACTCAGTTATTTTATTGGTTATACTTTGTAGGTTTATGGAGTAGATGGAGATGTGTTTTATTAGAGAGGAGGAGTGTTAATTTATAGTAGGTGAGTTGGTAGCAGTGGGGTTATTTGTAGAGGATAGGCCAGGACTGGGGCGGATGTCTCCATCTAGCAGGAGGGTTGAAAGAAGATTAGGCTTGGTATAAAATAAGTAGTGGTTAGAGGTTTTTAACTTATACTTGGGGGTAGATAGGGTATGGTTGAAATTTTTTATTTTGTAAAACGGAGTGTAGGAGGTGTTATAGAATGAAGGAGAGATTAGGAAGGGTGAGTAATATTGTAAGATGGAGTATCATGTGAAAGAGTGGGAGATGGTGACAAATAGAAAAGTTTAGTGTGATAAGAAGATAAGCAAGGCAGGATGAGGAGAAAAGAGGGTAAGAGGTAGTTCACAAATATGTTGTAATGTGATATGGGTGAAGGCAAGTAGATGAGAGGCTACAGTGAGGACAGAAGGGAGGGGTATGTAGGTAATTGTAAGAGAGAAGTTATTTGAGAGATGAGAAGTAAAGGCAGAGGTGGAGCAAGAAGGAAAGTAATTGGAGTCTGGGAGTAATGTGCAAGCGGGTGGAGTTAGTAGGAATTAGAGAAAGAAGGATTAGATTTAGGGTGGGGATGGACTGTTATTGGTTGTGTGGAGGTGGGGATCAAAGGATAAGCCGTGAGAAGAAGCAGGTCATTAAAGAAGAGAAACAATCAATGAGCCTAGGGAGACTCAGGCTTTCCAGAGAGAACATCACTGCAGATCAGGGTGATTAGGTTAGGGTAGTTAACTGGCTGTGTGCAGTTACAGGGAGGGATGCCAACAGAAAGGAAAAAAGAAGAGAGGGGATATGTTTAGCAGAACTATGTAGAGGAGACAAGGGTAGTCAATTCTAATAATATTATGAGTTTAGGTGAGAGAAGTGGATGGGTGAGTATGGTGGGGAGGGGGGGGGGGCGACCAGGGATAGTGTGCTCGCCACAATCAAAGTTGAGAAAACAGCAGTTCAAATATTTAAAAACCAAGTAGGGAGTGCAGTTGCAGAGAATGTATGCTGAGCTAATAGTAGGTCAGCAAACATTCATCTAGGGCCAGTCGCATTGTTAATCTTATGTGTCCTGTGGTTGTGAAATTAATCACTGTTGGCCACTTATTATTCATATATTAATATTTATTTTCACATTTTCATAACTGAGAGACTTGCATACTATTGAAGGGTATAGTTAACAAAAGTGTTCTAACAATATATGTCTAGGTTGTATAGTTTTCAAGATATGTCAGTTTGTGAAAATTGAACAAAAAATATAATTCTGGGTTTGTTGTATTACAATATAGTATTTATGGAAAGACTATGAATGGGCTGCCTGTTATCACAGTAAAGAATTTTTCTTACTGATAACATTGCTATGTGTACAGTTTTAATAGCTTTTATTGCTCACAAATATTTACATTTGGCTATCTTATCATTTTAAAGTTGATTTTTCAGAAAATGCTCTGGAAGGCAAAGATGTGTACAGACTGCTAGAGGTGAGACATTCCACACCACATAGGTGTCAGTGAATTATAGTGATTCTTCAGAGCCTTCAGGAGACAATATTAATCACAACCCAAAACAGGATGACCATCCTTGTAAATGGCATGCATCACTTTTTTTATGCAGCGCTGATGCATGTTTGGAGGACAACCTGTTTTATCTGAGCGGCATTCAGTGTTATTGGCAGTTAGTAGCTAAACAATAGAAATACAATAAACTGTGATGATGGCTTGTGCCTTTTCTATCAGACAGCCTTGGTGCAAGCAACCTGCATCATAAGTCCCCTCTCCAGCAGAACCCCTTAGTAAGTAAAAAATGGAACAGCATTAATATATTAAAAGTAATTAAGAACAAGTGTAAATAAACAGCTGAGTGTTTCTAACTTATAAATGACTTTCCTGATTATACTACTGTTATAACAATGCAAAACATTAATTTTCCATCAGCAGTATTATCAGTGGAATTGCAGTGAGCATGTGCAATTTGCTACCTAAACAAAAATGTTTAAAATAAGATGTTAACATTATTTGGACACAAGAAAGCTGATTCATAGTTCAGTGATACCACATTTTAGAACTGTATTTTATGTAAATAAATAGTAACCGTTTTGTAACATACAATGAGCTATGAACAATTTTCAACTTGAAAATGTTTTTTTTTTCTCTTTTCTATTTTAGCAAATGGTTTGGGAGACTCCAGTTGGAAACTCTTTGGTTATATGGGTCTGGACAGTATGGGGAACAGACAAGCTGGTGCTCTGAAACTGAACTTTGAGGACCAATCAGATTCAAGAGTAGGTTATATCACTAATCAAGGTGAAATGATCTGGTTGTGGTTGTGATGTTTACAGTGCATAAGAATACCAATGTTGCTACATTGGCTATGTGGTGCTGATATTCAATGTATAAGCTTGAAGGCCTGTAATATTTTATGAGCTATACTACAGTGGTTGCCTGCTGTCTGCGGTGATACAGTACTCACCAGTCTCTAATGCTTAGGTCATATCATAGGCTCCAGTAAGGCAACTTAAAAGGTGCTCTGAAAAGATTCTCTGTTTTTAATCTTATATTAGTCCTGGTTCCTCCCTGTGATTATCAGACCCTTCCTTCCCCTTTATGTCTATTTATTCCTCCGTCCCCCACCAACAAAGTAACCAAGTGTAACAAGTAATAGTGAAGTATCAAGCCTGCCATTCAGTGAGCTGGATCATGGCTGTCATGGAATGAAGATTAAAAGATTTTGTGAATGTTTCTAACATCTCATGCTAGGCTGCTAACTAAACCAGAGTCTTCTTATAGTTAGGACGGGAATTTCTATCCAAGACAGCCAGGTATTAGGGTCACCTTCTAACAATGTTAGGCAGATTGTAGTTTAATAAAAGTTGTAGTTGTAGTACATTTATTAATATTGGCAAGGCTGCTTTTGTGTGTGTGTGTGTGTGTGTGTGTGTGTGTGTGTGTGTGTGTGTGTGTGTGTGTGTGTGTGTGTGTGTGCGTGTGTGTGCGTGTGTGTGTGTGTGTGTGTGTATGTGTATGCTCACACGCATGTGTGTGCATATCTGCCTGTGTGCAACCCATTCAAGAAGGCATGATTAATGTGCATGTTCACTTGAGTGGGCAATTTGTAAACAGATTAAATGCAGTAGTAAGTATAGATATTGCTAAACATTAAAACCATAGACCTATTTTTCAGACAACACATTACATCTATGTGTCAGATGCCAACTCTGCCTACCAGTTAGTTACTGAATGTATCCCAAACTGTGAAAGACTATTTGTATATGCTGAGCCTGTTGTTCACAGACTCTTCAGGGTTACTGCAGAATATTTACAAGGACATAATGTTGGACATATCTTTACTATAATTTATTTATTTATATATTTATTTATTATTCTATTTGTTTACTGGAATAGTCTGAGTGAGCTGAAGTCCATTTTCAGTGTAGCCCCAGGGAGGAAAGCTCTAGTCATAAATAAAGTACAAATAAGAAGAATACAAATTTAGATACTTAGGAACTCTTTTGTACAATGTTCAAACCAAGGTAGTAATATATACACAAATCTTACTCAAAAAGGTGTCTTAGTTTTTGCCCATAGTGGACTTCTTGAGCTTCTATTCATTGCCCAGCTGTTCTTGCTCTGCACACTTGTAATTCACTGCAATTCAGGCTCCATGATCTTTTTCCCAGAGTACAGTTGCATTCCATGCATTATGTATTTGTGTTTAAGTAATATAACCAGTATTCTCTGCCCGTAAAGGCCACTGGTTTAGGATGCCTTAAAAGCTGCTAGGTTTTGTACATGGCTCCTTTGAATAGTTACAGTACATTGAGAATGATACAGGGGGGAAGTCTTTTTTTAATCACAGATGGACCTTAATACAGGGCACTATGTGCTGAAAATAGTAATTCACCCCATGGGTAAAAATTAGTAGGAAAGGCAACAGAGTAAAAGTAGGGAGTGTGAAACATGAAAGGAATGACTGTGAAATATGACTGGAAAGAAACAAGGACAGGACCGAGGAACTGTGAAAGAAGAGGGGAAGACAGTAGAACAGGACAAGACAGGACACAAGGACTGTGAAAGATTAAGGGAAAGATATAAGGATAGAATTGAAGGTCTGTGAAACAAGAGACAAAGACAGCAGGTCAGAACACAAAAACGAGTGACTATACTATGAAGGGAATGCATCCGATATGTGTTAGATGTACTATGACTACATGTTAAATGGAGCTTGTTCTGCAATGCTTGATAACATCTCTGTACTGAATGGTAAATAAAATAAAGGACAGATTGATTGAAAAACAAGTAATATGACAGTAAAGCTGGCAGGACAGAAAAAAGGGGCTTTCAAAACTCATGTGGAGCAGTACGGAACAGAAAGTCTAAAAAAAGCCAAAGGGAGTGGAGCAGGAGAGAGCAGAGGTGCTATAGAACTCAACGGGAAGACAGCAGGTCAGAAAAAATATCATATACACACTTTTTATGGCTGTTTGTTGATGAGAACTTCTCAAAAGAGAAAGTAAATAAATTAATTAAACCTCTCAAAATGATGAGTTACAATATGTTTCTAAATGAGACATTTCAAAATGATCTGAGCAACCAGATGTGTCCTGTTTTTTATTCTATCTTTTTACATTATATCTGTTGGCTGTAATAAAAATTAAACTGTAAGTGGACTGTTGTTTTGCCAAGCAGCCAGTATTGTGCATTTCATACATATCTGTGGTCAGCTGAGTAACGCACTCCAGAAGAGCTACAATTTTATGTCTAATTCTCTTCAGGCCTATGTTGTAGTTCAACAGAAAGGACTCAGCGTTTTTTAATCCACACAATGGATGAGAAAATGTATACAGATAAATCTAAATGCTGACTACTGAAGTTTACATAAAGCTCTTTTTGAAACAGTTTTTGTGAGTAGGAACACTTTCAATCAATTTCAAAACAATTTTTCATTTACTTGCTCGGAGTTACTCAAATTTACATAAACCACTTTTTATATGGATTTGATATGTATGAGCACTTTTCGTCAACTTCACTGCATTTTTTTCATTTACTTACACAGCTATTCATCATTCTTTGTCTTGTTATATAGATACATTGCTTAAAACATGCACCAGTATTACAAATAGTGAGTCGACCCCCCCCAAAAATGTACAAATCACTGCCACTGAAATTTTTAATAGAACCAAGGGTAAAATGATAGCATATTCACTACTGTTTTCAGAAGAAATGTGTGAAATACGGAACTGTTAACCAGATTATTCAAAATTATGATGCAGTTGTTTTATCAGTATTTGTACTACTTTGGCATTAAATAGTAATAATAATAATAATAATAATAATAATTAATATTAACAACAATAATCATAATAATATGGGATAACAGGGTTAAACCCCTGCAGTGAGAATGTGTGTGTGTGTGTGTGTGTGTGTGTGTGTGTGTGTGTGTGTGTGTGTGTGTGCATGTGCGTGTGTATTTGTGTGTGTGTGTGTGTGTGTGTGTGTGTGTGTGTGTGTGCATATGCGTGTGTGTTTGTGTGTGTGTGTGTGTGTGTGTGTGTGTGTGTGTGTGTTTGTGTGTGTGTGTGTATAGGGGAGAAGCATCCAAATTAAATAGTAATCAAAATATTTTGATGCTCTTGTAATAATTCATCTTGCAGTTTTGTTATTCACATATTTTTTCTGTGACTTCATCCAACTGAAACATGCAGGGGAGAATTCAGAAACAAATGGCACAATGTGTTATGAGAAATAATGCTGTGAATGGTGAAATGCAGGGAGGTGGGAGTTCAGAGGCACATGCAACACGACTGCACTTGTAGAAAAAAGTGGGGTATTTATCGCATGTAAATTACTGCATAATGACATACAAATGAGTGTCAACATGTGAATGAGAGCCATTACATATGTAAATGATAAAAGCAAACATAATGATATCATTAAGAAGCACATAAAATTGATGCAAGGAGGCATAGTGATCAGTTTTTCTCTATACCATCGTTTATCAGTGTACAGGAGTAAGATGCCAGGATGCTGTAGGTCTCTGCATCACCAGCTGTATCCATCATGTGCTTTAGATCTCTGCATTGTATCATCAGATGTACCCATCATGTGCTTTAGGTCACTACATTGCATCACCAGATGTATCCATCATGTGCTGTAGGTCTCCACATTGCATCACCAGATGCATCCATCATGTGCTTTTGGCTGTCTTGAGAGCCAGTGTCCACAATGTTGCACATTACCACCTCTGTTTTGCAGAAGAATCAATCAATGTGTGATATGCAGTCACCTCCATGACCTGGATGTTATCAACCACTTCTGTGTAGAACTGAGACACCGTATTGTAGTTAGTACAAATGTGTCATGGAATTAAGGAGGATCTGTAGGATGTTTATCCTAGCAGACATAAAGGCTTGAGTAATATTAACCATCCTTGCTATGGAGTCCTTTCAGCATCCATCAGAGATATGTTAGGGGCTCTACAGGTATTAGCCTCATGAATCTACATCATTTCCTTAATGTGATGCTGCCACATGTGTTGGAGTATATTTGGGTTCTACAAACTACAGAGGAAAAAATCACCATGATGCTGGCATTCTATCACAGCCCAGTCCATTGAGGTCCTGAGGGCCATTATCTGCGCCCAGATTGCTATGAAGTTCTGAGGGCTATTGACTACAAACACATTGGTATCAAGTCCCTGTGCCACATGGTGTCAACTATGTCAACAGGAAGGGCTTTCATTCCATCAGCTGGTAGGTGGTGTACAGTGCACATGGTATTACATACAATGCATATGTGCTCCATGCAGGCAGTTCCCATGATTCCTACTTCTGACACGTGTGATGTTTACCAACGGTTCATGGGAAGTGACTTTCCACAAGTCTGAGCTGCCTACAGTGTCTGTGTTGCAGTCATGGGATACATCAATGTCCATGTGAACATAACATAGTATTGTGCACATTTTTTTAAACACCTTTATTGAATTGTCAAGCTGCGGTGGTGGTGCTGCGGTAGCATTGTCGCCTCACAGTAAGACGTTGTCCTGTTTGATTCTCAGCTAGAGCGTCTTCTGTGTGGAGACATGCATGAATGGGCGTACCTTCATTGAAGGTTGTGCATCAGGGCCAGCAATTCGGCACGTAAAAATCTACTGCCAATCATTAGCGGACCGGAGTTCCGCTGTGGCGACCCCTAACCGGGAAAAGCCGAAAGACACAAAAACTGAATTATCACTTCTGACACAGACAAACATACAGTTATATAAAAGCAATCAGACCAAATTAACAAGTTTACATTTATAAGCATTATACATCACATATATTGTTATATATCATATAATTTAAACAACCTTATATTAATCATTCAGTGACTGCCTTCTCTTAAACTTCATTCCTCCTCAAACCCATTTTTCTGCATGAATTGTTCCAAGAATTTCCATTTTTTTAAACAAGAAACATCTTTATAAAATTATCACTTATGACACAGGCAATCATACATTTATATAAATGAAAACAAACCATATTGACATATTTATAGTTGCAAACATTATGCATCACTTATAATCTAAGCAGTCATTGTCAGTCAAACATTGCATAGTTCATTTAGTTCCTGCCTTCTTTTAAACCTCATTCCTCCTCCAAAACATTATTCTGCCCATATTATTCCCACAATTCCTATTTTATTTCTATGTAATTTTCTCCTACCATTTAGTAAAGCTTCCATATCCAGTTATTTTATCTGTGTTACTATATTTACTACTTGTAGTGCAGTGAGTTTATACTTTGATTTCCATTTTCTAGACTCAGCAAGGCCTTTCTGTCTCTAGACAGTTCTTGTGTATCATAGCTCAAAAAATATTTCTAGTTATACCAATTTACTCACCTAGTATTTCTGATACAGTAGTCTGCAGAAATTTTTTAAAGTCTGCCAACTCATTACACTTCTAATAATACGTGCCCAATTACTGCTTTCTTCCTCATCACACCTCCAACATTTGCTATCTACCTGAGAAAAATTATTTGGAGTCTACCTGGGGTATAAATATACCTATGTAAACACTTTGAAGCAAAGATCCTGAATCTTCTAGACTTTGTTGCATATTTGGGAGACATACACATATCCTCCCATTGTTTCTTTGTGAACTGCTTATCCAATTTCTCTTCCCAATCCTTTCTAACCTCCTGTGATTGATTCTTATAGTTATCATGCAATATTTTATATGCTATACTAATTATCCCTTTTTTAACAGCAGCTTCTGTTCTAGAGTCTACTAAAACTCTACCAATGCTGGTCTTTTGCTTAGGATCCCTCTATTTCTGTTTGATTACAGTCTAATATCAGTCCTTGATAATGAAGGCAATCTCTACTCTGCAGCCCAGATAAATTCTTCGCCTCTTCCCATTCTATTGCCTTTCTCTGTCTAATTATTTTCTCCTAATACCTTGGTTCCTTTTCCAGTTTCTCCAGTAAATTCCAGCCCCCTCTTGCATATTGTCTATATCCCAATTGCAGTCATCCCTACTGGCAGAGTCTCCTTTTTTCATTCTCATGTTGGCTTAGTTCTTAGAATACTTTCTGCTACTTTATAAATGTAATATTAGGAATGGTTATTGCTATTTTCCCTAAGGATCTGCATCCAAAATCCCAGTCTCTCCTTGTTTATTGAGCCCCCCCCCATTTCATCATCATCCTTTTCCACTTTGAATTATAGCTTTATGCTTGTGATATGCATTGGAGCCTTAACTGTGCAGCTTTGAAATACCCCATTCAAATCAGGCAATCCCAAACCACCTTGTTCTATTGGAAGGATCAACGTATCACACTTGACTCTTGCTTTCTTCCCCTTCCATTTAAAATCCTTCATCTTTTTATTAATTGCTATCCACACCTTCTCTTCTGGTTGATATAAATATGCCTGACCTGTGTATAAAAATTAAAGGGACTAAAAACATTTTGACTGCTTGCCATACTCATAAGACATGACTTCATATTTCTCAGTTTTTGTATTATCATTTCTTTAGTCTCTTCCCACATATCCTTAGCTGCCATAACATAATTCTTTTTAACCCATACTCCTAAGTACTTCATTCTGTCACCTCCCCATAAACATGGGTATTGCTGAACCTATTTATGTGTGGGTACATAGTTTACAGCAACTGCCTTTGTTTTATCACCATTATTTTTTTCAAAATGTTCCACAGCACTAAAATGTCCTTTTCTGTTTTTGTCAGGTAGAAAATATTATCATCTGCAAATAAAGCTAGCATTTCTTGACTACCATATTGATTATACCCTTGAATTTCTGAGTTCCTTATTTTCTTTGCCAGTGATTCTAAATATAATGCAAATAACAAAGGGGAGCAAGGACACCCCTGCTTGGTTCCTCTTCTCAAACAGAACTTATCAGAGAGGAACCCACCCACTTTAATTTTCATTCCTTATATATCCTCCTAATCAACCTTATAATTTTATCAGAGAATGCAAATACTTCCATTGCCCTGCTCATAAAGTCCCAGCTTAATCTGTTGAATGCTTTCTCTGCATCAAGACCCACCAACAGCAGTGGTATTTTCTTACATTCTGCTTCCCTCTGGATGATCATTGTTCTTTTAATATTGTCAAGTCTTTGTCTCCCTGCCACAAAACCACATTGATCCATACTTACCAATTTTAGCATCACCTTTCTTTTAGCCATTATAGACCTAAACACTTCATAATTGAGATTTAGAATTGAAATAAGCCTATACAAAGCTGGATCTGATAGGTCTTTACCATCTTTAGGTTTTACAACCACCACCAATTTCTTCCAGGATGTTGGTGCTTCTTCTGCTTTTAAAATACTGTTGAACAGAACCTTCCAGATCTTTATCAGTTTCTTCCCTCCTAGCTCCCAAGAAGTAATCCCCCCAGGGATCACTTCTGTGGCTCTTTTTGACAGGGGCACAGGAAAATAATTTTCTTGGGTGACAAAAGCCAGGGTACCGTTTGGCTAGGCTTATATACGCCCCAGGGCAAATAGCCTAGTACCTACCTATGAACAAGAATACCATCTATTACTGTGGACTTTCCTGTAGATTGGTTATACAGCACCATTTTTATCTCATTTCCTCTTATCCTAACTGTTAGTAATTGAGCCTCATCTGCCTCTAACCTTGGCATATTTAATTCTTCTATAAACATTTCCATTTGTACCTTTTCTTCATTTCCATATTTCTCTGCTTTATACAGATTTTCCTAAGATTTCCAGAATATTGATGGCACCTATAGTATTGTGCACATTGATGTACATGTGAACATGCATAGTAGTGTGCACATTGATGTCCATGGTAGAAACATGCACAATACAGTGTCAGAGTCATAGTGGTATTCCTCACTGCAGTGACATTGTGCTTTTTTGAATAACCTTTACAATTTCAATGATTGTCAGGAGTTGTGAAAGATCATAAATTTTAATTTGCACACTGGTTAAATTTATTTACTGACATTTGATTAGCAGGGAAATCCAACTGGGTAGGAGGCCATTTTCAAGAGAGGTACAGGGAGAAAATCTCCAAAGTATTACAAAACATTTTCAGAACAATTATTTTAAAGTCTTTAAAAATAATACAAAAAACAAACACAGTTTCAATAATTATACCAAATTAGACCTAATATGAAAATATTGGTTAAGAATAGATACAAGTTATAGGACAATGATTTAGTAGGTAGAGAAATTTTAGCCAGTTCACAGACAAATGAAAGGTAAGTTAGTATAATACAAACAAGAAATGCAATACTAAGTGAGAGAAAAGCAGGTTTATGGTCTATTTAAAGAGAAAGCCAGGGAAGAGAAATTGATAGAAGATAGGAAGTGAATGAAGAAGGGAGAGTAAGGAGATTTTAAGGTATGAATAGGCATTTGGTTGGCTTCTGGCTAGGAGGTCTTTCAGAATGGTTTCGAAGGAAGGGAAGGAGGATATTGTCCTAATGGACAGAGACAAGTTTCAGGCCTTAGCAACATTGTATGAGTACAGACAATGTCCAGCAGATTTGGTAGCTTTGTGGACAGACAAGAGTTTTTGGTCACTGGATCGTAATGACCAACTGGGAACATAGTTGTGTAGAATGTTTTCAGCGCTGGGCAAGCAGATGGATTCTGGATACTTTTATAGGTGGTAAGAAGCTGTGCACATGTTAGTTGATGGGGTAGTTATATCCGACTTAGGCTTTTTAGTATTCTGCAGTGGTGGGTTCTGAAAGGGAGATTTGCTGCAAGTTTAGCAACTTTCTTATAGCATTATTCAAGTATTGATTTTTGTGATGCCTAAAGGGTGTCAAGGATAGAAGCACCATAAAAAAGTGTGGGTAGGAGGTAAGTAGTGGCAAGTGTGCATTGGTGAGAAAGCTTTTGGCTCTGTGAAGCATCTCTAGTTCTTGATGAGATTTTCTTATGCAATTTTGTATATGCAGGTCAAATTTAAGATTATCATCCACTATCATTCCTTATAATTTGCTATGAAAAGTGACTTCGATGGTTGCATTTTCAAGAGAGAGGACTTTAAATTTTGTTTCTTTTCATGGGAGAGGGATTTGTGGAAAAAAAGTAGTAGTTTTTTTTAGGGTTGAGCATGAGTTGTGAGTTACAAAGCCATGTATCAGTTGCTGTTAAGGCACCCTAAGTAATTTTTTGGAGGTGTGCCACATTGTCAGATGTCAAAAACTTTCTTTTTATAAGCATAGTAATTGTGATGTGAAATTATATACAGGTATGACCTTTCTCGATATGCCACTTGCCTTATGATTTCAAAACCATGGAAGGATGAATCATTACTAGAAGTATAAAGTATTGTACCTGATGAGTGATGCTCATATAACAGTCTCAGTACAAAATGTTTTATTTATTTATTGTATGCTTTCTTTTAGCCTAGTTGAGTGTTATTTGTTTACATCACAGACCAAACACATCATTTTATATTAGTTTTTGTTGTACTGTTATGCCATTCTTTCTGCAAGTAATTTACTGCACGTGCTTCTTTTCTTTCTTTTTAACACCTTTATTGAATTATCACTTGCGACACAGGCAATTTACATGTATACAAAAGTAATCAAGCTGTATTAAATTAACAGTAACAAACATTACATTTCAGATATATTGCTATGTATCATATAACCTAAGCAACATTACATAAATTAATCAATTCCTGCCCCTTTTTTAAACATCTTTATTAAACCATCACTTATAACATAAGCAATCATACATTTATATAAATGAAAACAAATTACACTGACACAGTCCTAATTACAAGCATTTTACATCACATATCAAACTGATGCACTCCCAGTTGCAAACATTACACATCACTTATAATCTACCAAATCATTTTCAGTCAAACATTACATAGCTCATTTAATTCCTGCAATCTTTTAAACTTCATTCCTCCCCTGTATGTATTGTTCCCACAATTCCCATTTTTTTCCTATGTAGTTTGCTCTTGCCCTTTTCTAAAGATCTCAATTCCAGTTGTTTTATCTCTGTTACTATATTCACTATTTCTAATATAGTTGGTACTGGAAAGAGAAATACAGTGTGAGAATAATGCATGGTGGTGGGGGGGGGGTCTGCTTTTAGCAGGCAGGAATAAATCCCTCTGTGACACACTATTGCACTGTACACTATTCCTGTTATACATTTATTTTGTTTTTAGATTATACGTATGTATATATGTATATATATATATATATATATATATATATATATGTATATATATATATATATATATATATATATATATATATATATATATATATATTGGTCTAGGACTATTCACTGAAAGCACATTTCACTGAAACACATTTGACTGTGCACAATTCACTGAAAGCTCAATTCACTGAAAACACAATTCACTGAAACACATTTCACTGATAATTATATATGGCCTTTTCCCCACTGTTGTGCGACCCTGGAGTTAGTATATATAGTAAGGGGGGTGGGGGCATAGCCCCCCCACCTATTTTAAATATTTTAAACTATATACATGGATACTTGCAATTCCAATAAATTACTCTTTTCTGAACTTAATATATATCCAGAATATGTGGGGGGCTATGCCCCCCACACCCCCCTTACTGTAAATACTAACTCCAGGGTTGCACAACAGTGGGGCAAAGGCCATATATAACTTTCAGTGAAAAGTGTTTCAGTGAATTGAGTTTTCAGTGAATTGAGCGTTCAGTGATTTGTGCACAGTCATTTGACTTTCAGTGAAATGTGCTTTCAGTAAATAGTCCTAGACCCATACATATATATATATATATATATATATATATATATATATATATATATATATATATATATATAGAAAGAGAGATGATAGACTTTAGCATGAGAGTGATGTTCTTAACAACATTTTTAACATTTTTTTTGTTTTGTTATTGGAGACGGCTTTGATTGTTTTCAACCATTTTTGCGTGACAGCTGACTTCTGTTTTTTAGAGTGACACGTATTGCTTTCCTTCAGGACTTATACTGTCAGTCATTCAGTGTACCTCTTTCACTTGTATAGTATTGTCATACTTGAAAAACAACTCTCTCTCCTTTAACATACAGTATAAACAATACCCCACTCCAAAATAATTACAGAGTCAGGAATCTTGGAACATGTTTTGATAAATTTCTTTCCTTTGACCACTATGTAGCAGCAGTAGTCATACAATCCCTCTGTTTAGCCTTACTAATATGTAAAGCCATGTCATCAAGGCTAAAAGAAGTTATTATTTTCATACAGCCTGGGACACTGCCAGCCCAGTTATCTGGAATTTTGTAAATAATTCTATGTCATTTGTGAATATTGATATGATTTATACAGAACTGTATGTTATGTACTGAGCATCAATAATGTAACCACAGCATACCCTGCTGAAACATAGAAGATTAACTTACAAAACTTCAAGAAAATAAGTTGAAATTAAGTGCTATAAAAGTTAGTTTCAATGCAGCAAGGAGACAGGGTGTCTAGAGCTAGAAGTTTTTTCTATTGTCTGGAAATAAAAGTTATTACTAGGTTTGAAATGTAAAGTGTTTTATTGCTTTATAACTTCCTAGCAGCTATACAGTTCTGAGCAAACATCTGAGAGAGATATATGTTTCTCACATAGGGATGTTAAAATTCTGTTAAGTTTCTGTTTAGCCTGGGAACTGAAGTCAGGTGACAAAGAGTGATGTCACCTGGGCTAACCCAGCAGTAAAATATGATATTAATTTAAGAACTCTCTTAGAGAGAGACTGTGCATTTTGTATTGTGTCTTTGACCTGGAAACATCCCATCATCATCACATCTGCACTTGCTGTAAGTAAGATTCAGGGCATGGTATCTCTTTTAGCTATAGATAGGAATATAGTAAATATTAGTTTAGATGTTTTCTGCATTTATTTGAGACTATCCTGCAGTGTTGTTTTAAATATTTCCTGTAATTTTGAACTCTGAATTAACTGTGTTTGTTTTCTTAGTATTGTCCTGTTCTTTTATTATTTATTATAAATATATTTAAACCTATCTTTGTGGCTATTTGTGAGACATATTTAAGCTCTTAGAATACTTGCATATATATATTTGGTGACACTGTACAGGCCACTCCTAAATAGCCTTGCTCTTGGTCAAAACTACCATTTGGATAATAGTAACATTAAACAGTAGGATTGGACACCCTTTATAAGGACTTTATAGTAGCTGATAAAGAGCTGGCTGGTGGCAGTGATACCTACCTTATAGTCTGGGCAGAAGAGGGCATAGCTAGTAAACCTGTGCCAGCCTTTCCCAGGTGTGTGTGTGTGTTTGTATATAAATCAAATCTCAATGTGTGCGTGTGTGTCAGCTACTTGGGAAGGGACACAAAGCACTGGTTGGACAGAGAGGGTGCTGGAGCTTTTGGCTTGAACACTTGGCTGAGATTTCAACCCTATAGCTGTGCCAGTGGGGAGTTTTACTGGGAATCTGGAGAAAGAGTGAGAAACCAGCCCCAGAGTGACTGTGATCTCTGTGTGCTTTTAAGGAAAATTGCACTTTACTGTGTGTGTGTACTTGTCATCCTCCCATTCTGTACATCTCCTAGCTGTTGCCAGTGGTGAGGATTGAGGCTCTTTGATTACTGTGCCAGTGCAGGGGTGTCACACAGCCCTAATTAGACCAATTATTAATTAGAATGCCCCCTTCAGGATGTGCCAGTCTAGACATGTTAAGCAGGTGGAAATCCCCTCTGAGGATCCTAAGTAAGAATGGTGTTGGCCTAAAGCTACTGCACTAGCAGTAAATGTGTTAGCCTTGCATGTGATAAACTAACTAATCATTTCATAGGTCAGCAGACTATTACAAGCCTAGCTAATAACCAGAAGTCAGAATTAGACCACATAACTTATTTCTGTGAGGTAATGACCTTAACCATTATGACACCCCCTATGATGCCAAAAGGAAAGGTTTTACTTTCTTCTCAGCCATATCTGCACTTTTAAATCCTTGAGAATTTTTGCTGCAACCTCAACCTATTAAATGCCATGTTAGCAAATGGGAATCTATGGGGATTAACCTTAGGAAACATACATCTATGATTTAATAATCTAGTCATAAGTGGGGTGTTGTACACTGACCCCCAAAGCACTTTCTGGGAAGAGATCACATAATGAAACTACTACACTTTATGATCATAAACCTTGCATGGCTTGAAAATCTAGTCAGCTTTATTTCAGACTGCAGATACAACCATACAATTTGACACCAGGACATACATGTTCCTATATTTCTCAGAAATGCTGGAACTTTGCTTAATATATAATTTGTGCATGAGAGTCCAGTAGCCTGAGCTCTTTTTTAAATTATACTTTTTAGTTCAATCATTTAGCAATGCTTACCATCTGGTTTCTTTTATTCTTGAAACCTATATGCAGACATGCTGTTTTCTGTTTCTGAACACAGGCCTTTGAAATGACTTACACCACAGTTCTGGACTGGCCAGGTTTATGTTCTCCAGTATGAATCATTCATAATCCCTTTCCTATATGATGGCTGTCAGTGTATTTTTTCCCTGTATGCTTCTTGTCTCCATGCCTGCCAAACATTAAGTCCCCCAATAGTCTTGAGCCTGTTCATTCTCCAACATGGAGGTGAGACGTGATTGGAGAGGCCAACATCTAGGCTGCCATAGAGGTGGTTTGTGCCCTTACTTGTATCCTGAAGCTCTAATACACTTCTCAAGAAACACTCATCAACAGGTGCACTGCACATTTTGGTTGTCAAAAATGCTCTGCAATGCAAGCCAAATAGTTTTCTTTCTCAAAGGACAGTTTAAAGTATGGGTTTATAATGATAATTGATGCTGTGAAATCCACAACATTATAAACATCAGTGCATGTGATTTCTAGTGTACTCTTATCTTCACTTCCAGTCTCATATGTAAACTTCCTGACAGAAATCTCTTTTTATGGGAAATCCAGGTGCACTGTCTGGTTAAATGACTTCTGAAATCTGAAGCAGTTTTTGTTTTTATCGTTCATGCCATTCATTTGAGTGCCACAGAGTTGTTCTGGTTATTTGGTTAAATGACTTGCTCAGTCACATATTAATCAAACACAGACTGGGAGAATCAAACCCCGAACTACAGGATGAAACTCATAGCCTCATAGCAGCTCAATATGTGCTATGCATTTTACTTTTTTGTTACATATTTGATGAAATAATATTGATTAGCAATGGGTGCAGTATAATTAGCAAATTCTTATCTACGTTATGTTTTGGAAAGGGAACAAACTTATCTTTATTTTTATTTCTTTATTTTATGTTTTCTACAATGACTCCAATATTTATAGACTATTTAAATGGGACTGATGAGACAGATATTAATTCTCTTACTATTGTAGGATGTGCATCATGGCATGCACCCTTCTTGGATGCATGGTATGACACTCAGAATTCTAAAAGTGATGCTATAGGTTGTAATTGATTGTAGTTAGCATTCTAGGATGCATAATATGGCACATGATATTCTATAATGTATAACATTCCACTTTACATTCTGGGATATGGGTCTATATCAGATTGTCGAATGCTGACAACTTTGAAGCTTCAAACTTCGAACTTGAAAGTTTGAAGTCTAAAAATGTCGAATGTCAAAAGCCCCCCACTCAAAACCCAAAACAAAAAAAAAATGCTCTATGCAGCGGGGCAAGCCCCCCTGCACCCCCAATCCCCCCCGCTACTTAAATATACCAACTCTGAGATTGCACTACAGCGCAGTAAAGGGAAGTCTTCCCTTCCTGCACTCTATGGCGATCCCCGTTATACGTTTCGATATTTTTACTCTTCAAACATTCAAGTTTGAAGTTTAGTGCTTCGAACTTGTCAGCATTCGACATTATGATATAGACCCTTGGGATATATAGAGTGGCACTTTGTATTTTAGGATACGCAGCATGACAGTTAATATTCTAGGGTGTGCAGGGTGACATTTAAAATTCTGGGCTGCACAACATAGTATTTAGCATTGTAGGGTGTAAAGCAGGAGATTTAATATCCCACATTGGATATTCATAACAATTCCACAATAAAAATACTATTAGATATTGAGAAGGTTGCTATAATGGTTAAGATATTTGCCTTACAGACACAAAGTGTAGGGTTTGACTCTCACATGGGTTAATTGGCAAGGCTTAAAATAGCCCAGAAGGGCAGTTAGCCTATTACTAATCTGTGAACCTATGAATGTCAATTGTTTGGACATAAATTCTAGCTCCTCTACCTCTAGCATGAACTTATTTGGTTTCACATAACTAATTAATAGCTAAACACATTTTAGCAAGACATCAATTTCCCTACTAGACTGGATCCTTGTATCTGACCCTAGCAAATACACCACCACAGGTACAGTGTCTGACTGTTTCAGTGATCCTATCCAAATCTATACAACCAGACATTTCACACATACACTTAAATAGCATGTTTATAAAACAACATGCAACTATACCAAGTTTAACCCAGAAATGTTAGTTATTACTCTATGCTGTATTAACTGGAACTTCCTAAAAATCCTCCCCTTAGATGACTCTGTAAATGAATTCAGTACAACTTTCACCTTTCATGAATATACTAAATAATCTTGCAACTCCTAGAAGGACGAGGCTAAATACAAATAAAGCTATCCAAACAGAGTAGAATGCAGGATAGAGAAAAAGCTTGGAAAGAATGGCAACAACATAAAACACCCCCAGTATGTTGAAAACATCAGGATGTTTTACAGTCCTGCAATAAATAAATAAATGAAGACAAAAAACTATACGATGATAACTTTCAGGATAATAGTAAATACAAGCCTAAAAATTCTGGACAGCCATTAAAATGATCTTGCATCCTGGCCAAAGATTCAACCCTAACCCCTCTCCCAATAACTCACCACTCAAAACCACAACAATTACATTTTTATTTCAGACAGTGTAGCATCTCTAACCAGGGATTCCCCAACATCAAATCTTAACCCTGCCCAATGGGCACGTATCACCACATCCACTTTCTCCTTCAAACCTGTGCCAACTTCCTCTATAAAACTACTCAAACAAACTCAGACTATCCTCTATTTCAGCTGATGACCTTCCAAATGAGTACCTTAAAATAACAGTCAATAGCATTGCCTATCCAGTATCAAGCCTTATAAATAGGTCAGTCAAGGAACCCCACATTCCCTCTGTGGAAAAACTCACATATTATTCCTCTGCAAAAAGGAGGAAATTCAACAGATATTACTAACTTTAGACCTATAGCAATCTTATACATCCTCTCCAAAATACTTGAAAAATCTATTCCAAAACAATTGCTAAAATATCTTCTGCAGGAAGAACTACTATCCCCCACACAACATAGCTTCCATCCTTCCCATGGTACTAGCACTGCACTTCTAACCTATCAAATCTGTTGGGCATTGTCTGTACTCATACCATGTTGTTAAGCCCTGGAACACCTTACCTGTATCCATTAGGGCCATACCCTCCCTCCCATCCTTCAAAAGACTTCCTAGCCGAAAGCTGGCTCTGTTTTTGCTCAACACCAGGATAAACTATATCCCTAAATGTGAACAAATAGCTATTCATATCATATACCTCCTTACCTTCCCTTCTTCACTCACTTCCTTACTTCAATCAGTTTCTTTGCCTTGGCTTTCTTTCTAAATATACCATAAGCCTGCTTTTCTCTCAGTTCATATTTCAATTTCTGTTTGCATTATACTAACTTATATTTAATTTTTCCATAAACTGGCTAAAATTTCTAAATATTAAATCACTGTCATATAATTTGTATTTCTTCTTAACCAATGTTGTCATAATATGTCTAATTTGGTATAATTATTTAAACTGTAGATGTTTTTGTATAATTTTTGAAGAATGTAAAATTATTGTTCTTAAAATGTTTTGTAACACTTTGCAGCCTTTCTCCCTGGGCCACCACTGAAAATGGGCTCCTATCCAGTCGGACATTCCCAGTAATCAAATGTCAATAAATAAATATTTTAGGATGCCTAACACAGTACTTAGGGTGGTGCAGTGGTGTAGCGGTTACCGTTGTCACCTTGCAGCAAGAGGTTCTCCGGTTCAATTCTTGACTGGGGTGTCTTCTGTGTGGAGTCTGCATGTCCTCCCTGCATTTGTGTGGGTTTCCTCTGGGTGCTCCAGTTTCCTCCCACATTCCAAAGACATGCTATAGGTGGATTGGACAGTATAAATTGCCCTAGTGTGAGTGTGTGCTTGTGAGTGTGTGTGGGGCACCCTCTGAGGAGGGTTGGGCCTTGGGCTAGCAACCTGAGCCCATAAAACACCTAACTGCTACAGAAACAACGAGCTCTGAAAGGTGCTCATTGCCTGCTGTACCACATGGTGCATAAACAGGAACGAGAGGAAGCCCAGTATTCAGCCTTCTAAGATACATTGGATGGCACCTAGTATTCTAAGATGTGCCGGAATTTTAGGATGCAGAAGATTCAGATGGCATTTAACATTAAAAGATGTTCTCTGATCTGCTGGAAGCTGCTTAGCATTCTAGCATGTATGGCATGGAATGTAGCATGTAGGATGTCTGTGTTAGCATGCAGCATTCTAGAATGCACAGCATAGCATTTATCATTCATGTGTAGGATAACACTTAAGGATACATAACATAGTACAAAAACATTCTACAATATGTAGTACAGAACTTAACTTTCTGGAATGCACAGTACCACATTTACCATCATAATATATGCATAATATGTCACATAGCATTCTAGGATATGTATACTGACACTTAGTATTCTAAGACCTGTAGCTTTGGACTTAACATAAGAGAATGAATAGCATACCAGTTAGGATGTCTGCTGTGGCACATAGAATTCTAGCATGCATAGCATGACACTTGGTATTCCAGGATGCAGATCACGACATTTAATATTCCAGGATGTTTAGCATGATGCAAAGTATTCTAAGATGCACATCACAGCATTAAGCATTCTGAGGTGTGTATTATGAAACTTAGTATCCTAGAATGACCTGGATGCAACTCAGCATTTTAGGATCCAGAGGAGGATGATAATGGCACTCAGCACTCAAAAATGTACAGTGTGGCACTTAACATTCTAGGGTATGTTGGATGGTACATAGCATTTTAGGAGTATGACATTTAGCATTCAGGGATGTGGAACACAGCATTTAGTGTTTTAGGATGCCCATCATAGCGTTAGGCATTCTGCGATGTGTAGCCTGACACTTAGTATTCTAGGATGCGCATCATAGCGTTAAGCATTCAGGGATGTGGAACACAGCATTTAGTGTTCTAGGATGCACATCATACTGTGATGTGCAGCAAGACACTTAGTATTCTAATATGTACATCATAGGATTAAGCATTCTGTGATGTGTAGCATGATATTTAGTATTCTAGGATCCACAGTATGAAAGTTAGCATTCGGGAATGTGGAGCATCATAGCATTAAGCATTCTGTAATGTATAGTATGACACTTAGCATTCCAGTATGGGCTGGATCATAGCATTCTAGGATGCATAGAATGAAGATGACCTTGACATTCTAAGATGCACAGTGTAAAACTTTTCATTTTAGAATGTATAGAGTGACAGAAATCTAGGATGCATGGTGTGGCATTCACCATTCTAGGATATACATTGCAACAAGTAGTACTGTAGAATCCATAGACTCTCACTTATCATTTTATGATTCATGGTGCAGTACACAGTGTTCTGGGACATGCAACATGATACCTACAAGAATGTATAACATGGCATTTAGCAAACCAGGATTTGTACAGTAGCAGTTAGCATTGTAGGAAGTAAATGGTGATACTTAGCATTCTAAGATATATAACACAGCAGTCAGCATTCTAGAACAGATAGCACTGCACATACTGTTCTTATATGCATAACATGATAGCATTTTAGGAAGTGTGATGTGATAAGTGTTCTAATTTGCACACTGTGTCACTTAGCATTTTAGCATCTGGCACTAAGCATTCAAGGATACATAACACAGAAGATTATGATTTGATTGGGTCTTCAATCATAGCCAGCATATTACATGTTCAAGACATGGATGCCAAGAAACTAACCTTGAGAGTAATGCTCAAAAAGTGAATCTTGGCATGCATGTTGGGAACACAGTTGGTTGCGGAGGGTGACTCAATAATACTTGTTTGTAGTGCATGGAAATGTAGCTGTTCCATGTACTACTAATAACAGAAGAAGAACTGTAGGAAGACAAAGTGTTTTACTGGCTTTCAGACCCTTTGAGAGCCTGTAAAACACACTATCAGAGAGTTAGCAAGCAGAAATGGTGTCCCTCTGAAGAACAAAGAGCTTTAAAAGCTATTAAATACTTTACTTTTCCACACATTTTATTTATAAGTGTTGCAGGGTGAAGTTCTAATACCTTCTCAAAGCTGTTTTACCTTTTGCCACTGTTCTTTGCCAGCCAGCAATGTCTGTAGGATGAAACCCTATTTTAACATCAGTTAGGAGTGTTTAACAAACTTATGTTAAGCACCATAAACACAGTTATGAATGGATCTTGTGCTAGATAAGTACTTAATGTATTTTTCTTTTTCCTGATATCAGAGTGTAATCGCAATACTTTGTATATTATGCAGCACTTAACATTCTAGGAAACAAATGACAGAACAGTACTACACATACCATTCTAATCTGCTTAATGTGACATTTAGAATTTTAGGATACGTAATGTGATACTTCGCATTCTAAGATGTCAAGCCTGACACTTACCAGTTTAAAATGCATAATGCAATACAAAGTGAGATGGTTCCTACTCTGGGCCAATAATCAAGGAGCCTCTATCCTCACCACTGACATCGGTGAAGGATGGCCACTTGTAGCAAAGATGGATTCACACAGTATTTTCAGATGCAGCTGTCTGCACTAAGCACAATTTCCCTTAACAGCACACAGGGGACACATTCCAGTCCTGGTGCTGGATTCTCTGTCTCTCTCTAGGCCCCAAACAAGACTCCACACTTACCACTTTGGAGCTCTGTGTCCCTGTTCAAAGTAGCTGACACATAAACACATGGATATTTTATCATCTGACACACACACACACACACACACACACACACACACACACACACACACACACACACACACACACACACACCTAGGAAAGGCTGGCACAGATTTACCAGCTGTGCCCTCTCTTCCCAGACTATAAGGTAATTACACTGCCACCAGTCAGCTATGCTAAGGCTCTTATAAGGGTATCCAATTATACTGAGTAAAAGTAATACTAATACAAATGGTAGAGTTTGACCAATGCAGCAAGGCTTTCAGTAGTGGCCATAGTGTCACTAAAGTAAGCATAAGTACTCTTAAGATGTTAAAAGTATTCTCTGCTAGACCAGCTACAATGAAAGGTATAGAAATATTTAATAATAAATAATAAAATAAAAAACATGAGAACATTGAATATCTAGTTACAATGAACACCACAGTTTCAATCACAAGTGATATAAAAATAACACAGTTGAATAGATTCGCACAGATGCAGAAAAACAATACATAACTAATCTCAATATATTTTCCTGACTGACTAAAGAATTACTGTCCCCTAGTTAAGTTACTTACTACAGTAAGACAAGATGTGTATTGAGTTGCTTACTACAGCAAGGCAAGATGAGGCATGAGGTTGTGTGAGATATCTGTGAGAGATTTTTCCTGTCAGGTTCTGAAAAACAAAGTGGTGCTGCAAGAGTTACGTAATATCTCTCACTAATATCTAAAAAAAATAATTTCAGTGCTGGTTATAGAATGACATCACATCTGGTCACCTGACTCTGGTGTAATACACTGGTTCATATTAAATTATCAAAGACGCATTCTTTCGAATGCGTCTTGATCAAACTTGAAAGCATGAAAATGTAAAATAGCGAAATGGTATTTAAGCAAATTCTTTCCCTGGGAAAGAATTTGCTTGGCCACCTCCATTGCTTTGCCGTTTTCATCACTGTATTGCGATCTCGGAGTTGGTATATTTAAGTAGGGTGGTGTGGGTGTAATATTTTAAAGTTTTTTTTTTTTTTTTTTTTTTTTTTTGTGGAACAGTGATTTTTTTCCCTTGAAAAAAAAAATCGCTGTTCTAAGCATTTGAGATTGCAAGCTTTTGCTTACATGGGTTTGATAAATCATTGTTTGCTTTTTTAAGCATTTGATGATCTAACATAGATCCTAATACACACCCAGAGCTCTGCTAAGACCTGTTGCAGCATATGAAAGCTATAAAACAATTTGAAAAACTTTCACCCTTCCAGGTCAGCAATTAGTTCAACCCTGAGGACAATATAGTAAGATTCCTAGTCCTGATTTTCCCAGATATTTTTGTCTCTGGCTGCATTCAGACCTGTACAATAAATATTTATGGCCTAAACCTACCCATTTAATTTTCAACTTATTTTTCAAAATTAGCTGGACTGAGATTAACCTGTTCCCTTCCAGAATTTTCTGTTAAAGTATATAAATTTAATCAGTTATAATAATAATAATACTGTTTGGCATACATGTATACCTCTTTTCTGTCCAGCAGGACTCACTGTTGATGAATTTTTATCACAAGCAACTTTACAAATACTTTTTTTAAACAGAAGCATCTGTACAGATCAGTGTGATAATCAAACAACATAAAATTATTTACAAAACTCCAGCTAGCTATGTTGGCATATGTTACACATGCACTGCCCTACTCTCCTGGCACAGATGGCACTCCTTCATATCATCACATCAAGCATTCTAAGATGCACAGTAATAGACTCAGTATTTTAGGATGGATGGTGTAATTTCTTTATCTATTTATGCTGTGTTGACTGGGTTAGTCAGCTAGACCAATGGCCTCTTTTCAGGGGAAACCCCAGGTGGTATTCATACTGCCTAGGGGAAATTTGAAAAGAGTACCTGATAATTTTCCCTGCTCTTTTTGATAAATGCCATGGGATCATATACAACCACCTATGCAACCACCAACTCAGGGAGATGGAACCTTGGTTTAGCATTTCACCCAAAGGATGGATAGATAACTTTCTGGAATGTTGGCATGACTCAGCACTCTAGGATGTGTGATAATTAATACACAGCATAAGTCTTCACATTCTAGGCTGCATGGACTACTATATAACATTCTAGGTTGCACATTATTAGACTTGGTGTTCTAGGATGCATGATGTAATATATAACATTCTAGGATGCATAGCAGAAGTCTCAAGCATTCTAGGATGCATGGTGTATTATATATTATACGATGACTGGCCATTAACATTCAAAAATGAACACGCTGATTTGTTAGCCCAACCAGCGTTCCCATTGTAAATTGAAAATATGCCAATGGCAAAAGTCCTGCTACTAAAGTATCATTGAGTGGCCAGTCTTTGTTATCTATTGGTATGTGTAGACATGCATTAGTCTGAAGGAAAGAAAGTCTGAAACTGAAATGCGTGTCATTATTTAGTGACTTTGTTCCTCATAAAATATGTGGTCTTACAACAAATCACTGAGGGATGAAGTTACTAAATAATATGCATTTCAGTTTCAGGCTTTCTTTCCTTCAGATAATACAAAAGAGCAACATTATCTGTCCCCTCCTTTATTTAGTCCACATTTCCTAAAATAACAAAAAAAGCTATAACTTCTGGACAGTTTAGAGGTACTTACAAGAGCAGAGAAAATACAAGAAAAATCAGGTATGTTTAGCAAAACTAAAGAAACACAATCTGATTTCCCTTGTGTTTTTGCCAATGCTCATACCTCTAAACTATTTGTAGGTTACAGCTTTCACCCCCCCCCAAAAAAAATAGGCAATGGAGATCTCCCTATCTCCATTGCCTGCTTTCCAAAGCACTGATGTACTGCATAAACATGGGAACAGAAGTCCCATACACATGCGCAGCACATCAGCAAAGCAATGGAATCAGGAAACAATGCGGCAGAACCATGGTACCATTATACAGACATTATTTAAGAAAAGTAAGTAACTTTTTCTTAAATAATGTCATTGTATAATAACAGTAAACAACTCCATGGTGTGGTATAGTGAAGATTTACCCAAGGTTGGCTTTGTTTAATCACTTGGGTTTCACCCAAGTGATTAAAGCACACCAGCTGTGGATAAATCTTCAATATACCACACCCTCATCATCGGTTATTGCTATAGTATTCCATAATGCACACCATGAGTGTCAGCATTCTATGATGCATGGTGTAATATATAACATTCTAGGATGTAAAGCGTGACTCTCATCACTCTAGGATGGATGATATTGCATATAACATTCTTGGATACACAGCAAGAGTCTCATCAATGTAGGTTGCATGGAGTAATATATAACATTTTAGAATACACAGCATTAGTCTCAGCATTTTCTGATGTATGATACAATACAATTTATTTCAGGAATCACAGCATTAGTCTGAAGCATTCTAGGATGTATAGTGTAGTGTATAGCATTATGGGATGCAGAGCATGTGTCTCAGCATTCAGGATGCATTTTGTAATGTATAAAATACCAGGATGCTCAACATAAGCTTCAGCTTTCTAAGATTCATTGTTTAATATATAATATTCTAGGATGCACAGCATGTCTCAGTATTCTATGATGTATGGTGAAGTATATAGTATTATACAATGACCCCTTATTAACATTCTAAAACGTGCACGCTGATTGGTCAGCGTGCATGTTGTAAATCAGAGTTATACTAATGGAAAAATGTCCAGTCACCCGGACTTTTTCCATTAGGATAACTTTCTTTAAAGCAACGGAGAACGCAAGATGTCTGTTGCTTTTTACATACTGTCTCGCTATGTTAAAAGAGTTTAACATAGTGAGACAGCTTTAAGAAAAGTAACGGAGATCTTCCTATCTCCGTTGTTTTTTTTAAAGGTGTCTCGCTATGTTAAATGGGTTTAACATAGCGAGGCAGCTTTAAAAAAAGCAAAGGAGATTCTCCATTGCTTTTTTTAAAGCTGTCTTGTTATGTTAAACTCCTTTAACATAGCGAGACACTTTGTAAAAAGCAACCGAGATCTTGCTTTCTCCATTGCTTTTTTTAAAGCTGTCTTGCTATTTTAAACTCCTTTAACATAGCGAGACAGTTTGTAAAAAGCAACGGAGATCTTGCTTTCTCCATTGCTTTTGCCCACAGCTCTGATGTACTGCGTAAGCATTTGCATGCGCAGTACATCAGAACTGCCACAGAATATCAGACAGCTGTGGAAGGGCAGCAAGGAGGCATTATACAATGCCATCATTTAAGAAAAGTAATTATGTTTTTTTCTTAAATAATGTAATTGTATAATAGCAATAACCTACTTCTGGGTGTGGGTAATGCTGGATTTACCCACGGTTGTTTTTGTTTGGCCACTCGGGCTTCACCCTCGTGACAAAACCACACCAACCGTGGGTAAATCCAGCATTACCTACACCCAGGCATGGGTTATTGCTATATTATTGGATGCAAAGCATGAATCTTAGCATTCTAGGATGCATAATATAATATATAACATTTTAGGATGCATGGTGTAATGTATAACATTCTATGATGCAGAATATTAGACTCAGCATCCTAGCATGCATGGTATAATAAACAACATATAACATTCTAGGATGCACAACATGAATTTCAAGTATTTGAGGATGCATGGTGTAGTATATTGCATTCTTGGACATACATCATGTGTCTTAGCATTTTAGGATGCATGGTGTAATATATAACATTCTAGGATGCTCAGCATCAGTCTCAGTATTCTAGATTGCATGGTGAAGTATATAACATTCTAAGATGCACAGTATGAATTTCAGCATTTGAGGATGCATAATATAATGTAAAACATTCTAGGATGCATGGCGTAATATATAACAGTCTGTGATACACAATATTAGGCTCAGCATCCTAGGATGGATGGTGTAATATATAACATATAACATTCTATTCTGCACAGTTTGAATCTCAAGCATTCAAAGATGCATGATGCAGTACATAACATTCTAGGATGCACAGAAAGAGTATCAGCATTCTAGGATGTTTGGTGTAATGTATAACATTCCAGGATGCACAGCATCAGTCTCAGCATTTTAGGATGTATGATTTAGTATATAGCATTCTAGGTTGTGCATTATTAGCCTTGGCATTCTAAGATGCATGGTGTAATATATATATATATATATAAATATAACATTCCAAGATACACAGCAAGTGTCTCGAGCATTCAAGTATGCATGATGCAGTATATAACATTATAGGATGCACAGAATAAGTCTCAGCATTGTAGGATGCATGATGTAATATATAACATTCTATGATGCACAGCATGACATTCATCAATCTAGGATGCATGATGTAGTATTTAGCATTCTAGGATGCACAAAATGAGTCTCAGTATTGTAGGATACATGGGGTGATATGTACCATTCTAGGATGCACAGCATGAGTCTCAGCATTAAAGGATGCATGGTATAAAATATAACATTTTAGGATGCTCCAGGACAAGATCCAGCACAAGGCAACCTATGGAGCTGCCTAGGGCCTGGTACTGTGTAGGAGGCCCAAAAATGTAATAAAAAATCCAGTTTGTTATTTTTTCCCTCACCAACTTTACATTACCATTTTCTTAATTATATTTTCACCTCTCCAGGTTCCAGCAACTGAACTTACTTAACTAACCTGATTGCATTCAGCAATTGTGTCTTCCATTTGTGTCAAGTGGGTTGGGAGCATTTTTTTTTTATTTTTCATGATTAATATCTTTTGAATATAAAATTGGCCATTCAGTCATCCTTCCCTGCATCAAACTTGTAAATCGCATCTCTCATCTTGTATCCTTTCCCACCCTAACCCCGCCTGGTTTGTCTACTTGAACTTCCAGTCCCCCCAGCCCACTTCACAATGGCAAGGCTGAGTCAAGTGGCATGTTTATAATTTATTGGGACTTAAAATACAGCATTTGATCAAGCCATAGACTTGAGCTGAGAAGATTGAAGAAATTGTTTAATAAAATAAATATTTCAGCACCAATGTCCCAAAGCCAGTAATGTTGTTAGTGTTACTAACTGCTGCCCAGTGGCCAGAGGATTCTGTGGAAATGGACTGATTAACTAGCTGCCCTAAAGTGCATAAAAGCTAAGTCACCCCTATGACGTCTAACTTGTTGCCTCCTCCACAACAAATTACAGTGTTTGGGTACTAGGGGTCAGAGAAAGCAGCTGGTTATTTTGCAGCCTGCTGCACATTCCTGCAGACTGCAATTGTAAAATTATTATTATTATTATTATTATTATTCTTTTACTATTATTATTATTTTTTTTCCTTAGCAGCAGTAGCATAGTTAGGCTTAGTCAAAGTTGCCGGGTGGAACCATAGTGTGAGTGGCGAGCGCTCTCCCATACTTTACACAGACAAATTAGCTTTGCCCTCTTCTGACACCTCAGCATCCAAAACAACAAAAAATGTATTCAATTTTTTAATTTCTCCAAGTTTTTTGAGTTTCTAATACCATGACAGGAATGGACCCCATTCCTAAGTCAAAGTATAATTAAACTTCATGAAATTAGTATTGTTTCAATATTTAATGTCAGCCAGAAGTGCTCTTCGCACTTGCGATGTGCCCAGAAATGACTCCTTCTGCAATTCGTACAGAGTTACATGCATCAGTAACATATCCAGGTATGATTGTAAATTATTTTTTATAAGACCTGTTGCTCTTACTACTGCTGGAACTGTCTGGGTATCTTTCTTCCATATTGCCCTCATTTCTGCCTGCAAATTCTAGTACTTTATGATTTTTGTGTCTCTCTGTATGTAAGACACTGTAGTCACTGGGTGTAGCGATTTCAATAATTAATGCTACTTTTGTCTTCTTTTCATGGACTACTATATCTGGTTTTCTTGCATCTATTTTTTGAACTGTTGGTAATGGATGATCCCATGTGATATAAATTTCATTATTTTTTATGCTGCTTTGTGGCTTACATTTCTAGTGTTTTTCAGCTACGTCAATATTATAATGTTTGCACAATCCCCAGTGCAACAATCTTGCTGCATTATTATGCTTTCAGTATACAGTCCTTCTGCCATTAGTATATCACAACCAGCAGCAAGATGTGCAACTGTTTCCAATTCTGCTTTACAAAACCAACATTTGTCTGTTTCTCTCACATGTTTAATGGACTTTGTAAACCATTGTGCACATAGTCCACTGTCTTGAGATGCCAATATTAACCTTTCATCTTATGATTTAAATTCACCTCTCCTTAACCATTCCTGCATCCTGCATTCGATCCTGATCAACATGAGGTTGTTCCAAGAGTTTCCAATACTTGCAAGTGTATTTTTGCTTTTTCAACATTTCTTGCCTTCTCATCTGATCCTTCACCTTATATTCTTTCTTTTGTTTTTTGGCACATTTCAGTTGCTGCCTGATTTTTATCTACTTCTGGTTTGATTTCCTTTCCTGCTTGATGCCGATATGCTTCTGCTAATCTAGGCAGGGAAGTCATTTTAGACTTGTTCTCCTCATGCTTCAAAATTTTCACTACATTTGGGTCTTGTGAGGTCAGCAGATATGTATGCAGTCCCACTATCACAGATCTATACATGTAATCAATTTCAAGGAAGCCCATACCTCCTTCAGAATGGGGAATATATAGTCTTGGCATGCACTGATTTTTATAAATCATTTGACGAGCATGAAGCATCCTTTTTATTTTCCTGTTGAACCTATCCAACACCTTTTGGGGCCAGTGAACCATTCCAAAACTGTAAGTCAGGGCAGGAAGAGCAAATTGGTTTATAGCTTGGACTTTGTTCCTAGATGTCAGTACTATGTTAATATAGCAATAACCCACGCCTGGGTGTGGGTAATGCTAAATTTACCCACGGTTGGCGTGGTTTGGTCCCGAGGGCGAAGCCTGAGGAACCAAACAAAGCCAACCGTGGGTAAATTTAGCATTACCCACACCCAGGCGTGGGTTATTGCTATTATACCATGACATTATTTAAGAAAAGAAACTGTTACTTTTCTTAAATAATGGCATAGTATAATGCCTGTTTACTGCCCTTCTGCAGATGTCTGGCATCTGCGGCAGTTCTGATGTACTGGCGCCTGCGCAGTACATCAGAGTTGTGAGCAACGGAGAAAGCAAGATCTCCGTTGCTTTTTAGCTCGCTATGTTAAATGAGTTTAACATGGCGAGACAGTTTAAAATAAGCAACGGACATCTCCATTGCTTATTTTAATACTGTCTCGCTATGTTAAACTCATTTAACATAGCGAGACTAAAAAAGCAACGGAGATCTTGCTTTCTCCGTTAACACAAACACTGTCTCGCTATGTTAAATGGGTTTAACATAGCGAGACAGTTTTAAAATAAGCAACGGACATCTCCGTTGCTTATTTTAAAACTGTCTCGCTATGTTAAACCCATTTAACATAGCGAGACAGTGTTTAAAAAAAACGAGTTATACTAATGGAAAAAAGTCCAGGCGACCGGACCTTTTTCCATTAGTATAACTCGATTTACAACGGGCACACTGGCCAATCAGCGTGCACGTTTTGGGGGGATCATGGTATAATATTAATTTAAGCCTTCTAAAATATTCCTTACTGAGTTTTATTCACATTTGTCCATGTTTTATTGTTGATCCTTCATCAATTCCCAAATATTTGTACACTCCCTCTTGTTCAAGTTCTTTTATATCACATTTCTATCCCAAACTGATGTTTTTTTGGTGCTGCAGCTTTCCTGATTTAAAGGTTGGTTTTGCACATTTATCAAGACCAAATGACATTCTTATGTCATTTGAAAAAGTTTTGACCACTTGCAGTTGTGCTTTAAGTTCCTCATCTGATGAACTATACAGTTTTAAATCATCTATAAAAAGAAGGTGAGAAGTCTTTACACTTTGTTGTTTTCTGGAAGCCAAATTATAGCCATGATTTAATCTATTAAGTAGACAGCTTAATGGGTTAAGGGCAAGACAAAACAGCAGTGGTGAAAGAGAGTCACCCTGGAATATCCCCCTTAGAATTTGTATCCCTGGTATAATAATTTGTCCTTTATCATGGCTTATCTGCTGAGTGGTCTGCCACTGTTTCATGATCACTGTAATGTAATGGATCAGTATAGGGTGTATCATATACATTTTTAAGCACTCTTTTATCTATGAATGTGGGATACTGTCAAATACTTTTCTATAGTCTATCCATGCCATTCTTAAATTCTTCCCCTTTTTACAGTTCCCTATTATGACTTTATTTAACATTAAATGATCCTTTGTTCCATATGAATTTTTTATTACCCTTTTGTTTTATTGCCATGATTGAGATTTCTTCTAAATGACAATAAACTCTGTTGGCATCAACTCCTGTGTATAGTTTATACGTTGTCAGAAGGCAAGTTATTGGCCTATAGGTTTAAGGATAGCTTGCAGGTTCACTCTTAAGTAGGAGCATTGTTTCTCTCGTTGTTAGCCAGGCTGGTGTCTGTTCAGGCTGTGCATTTAAATAGTTCTTACTCATGGCTAAATCTTCATGTAAAGGTGTTAATACTTTTAACCAGAAGTTAGGTAATGCAACTGGGCTGGGGTTTTCCAGTTAGGAGCTTTTCTTAACTTTGTTTCAATCTGTCTGGCCGTTACTTCATCCCATTGCATATCCTGTACATTTGAACTTCTTATTCTTTCTTTTACTTCTTTTATCTATTTAGCATCTTTGTTATGTTCCACAGGATCTTCATAGATATTTCTCCAAAATGTATCTATTTATTCTTTTTTCGGTGGTGTTTCGATTCCTTTTGCCTTGTTTCCCAGTTCTCTATAAAACTTTTTTGGGTCATCAATAAAGTGTTTATTTTGTACTTTTCCTTTATATTAATCTGCATATCTTCTAATTTTTTTCTGCTTGTGCTGATATTTATAGTTTATTATTTGTGATAATGCGCACAAGAAAACTCTCAAAAGGTACGTTAATGCCTCTGTAATCATCCCACATGAATCCACCCCTTTCTCTACCACTATCCTCTCTATTCCTCTCTTTCCTACTACCATAACTCCCCTTAACAACTGCTCTGTATTGTACAGTTACCCTGTGAAAATAACCCAATGTATTATGTAAATTCATTCAAATGTTTTATTGTATATTTCTTTGCTATGTTTTTCTTCAATGTTATAATGTCTCTTACTATATTGTACACTGGAGCTTTATCTACATTTGCTTAACTGTTTTATTGTATATTGTACTCATCTTCAATTTTTGTAAAATTTTCTTGCTTACTTGTACTGTGGATCTTTTCTCCCCTGGCCTCCACTGAAAAAGGGCTTTTGCTCAGATGGACTATCCCGGTTAACAAATGTCAACTAAATAAATCTGTTCTGATACTGTATGTTGCTTTTATCACATCAATCTTTCTGAGTAGTTTTGTTGATCTGTTCCCTCTTCTATACTCTTCTAGCAGTGCTTTATAGTTTTCTGTATTCAATACTTCCATGATGGCATTCGATTTATCCCCTTCTTTTCCCTTATTACCCTGTATTTTTGTGGTAAGACTTTATCTGTTGATAATTTAGCTGCACAGTAATATATCCTATTTACTTCTGTTATACTGCATGAATTTTATGGACAGTCCTAATTACTGTGTTTATTTGTTTTATCAGACTTCTAACTTTTTTGGGTTTTATTGACTTTCTGTAATCTGTTTCTTTCACTGATCTTAATATGTCTGCCCATCTCTATTAAATCAAACAACTCTTCTCTTAGGTCATCTATCTGTAAACTGAGGGCATATTCTTTGTTCTCCATTTCCTGTTAGCATTCTCTAGGTAGTTCAACAGCATCTGTCTGTGCCGGACTCTCTTTGGTTTCATCCTGTGTCATCCATTGCTCTTTTATATGGGAACTATTCAACTATAAGAATGATGCTGTGACTTGTGGACCTTTACATATTAGATGGTAGCATAGCACTCAACCTTCCATCTCCCAAATGTGGAGCAAATGAGCAAAATATAGAACACTTGTGGACGATGTATAACTTCAAGTTGAAGACATAGAATATGGTCAAAATGTGTTTTATATTTATAACAATGTTCTTTTAAAGAATGAATATGATTAAATGTTATCTGTCACAAATATTACTTAGAAATATCTCCACAGTGAATGTGTCACAGAGCATGTCAATGTGGAGTAGGGAGGAACATACATTTTTTTTAGACTCAAAAAGCAGAACGTTCGTCATAATGAGATGCATGTGACAGGTGTGGCTGATATATTTTTAAGTTCAGAGGCAACCCTGGATACCATATTAATACAATTATCGTAGGTTGATAAGTCTGAGAATGGAATTGATTTTTTGTATGATGTCAGGATTGTAGTATGTTTCATGTTAACAGTTTATCTGTAAGTTAAAAACCTCACCTTTCCTATTCTTTGTTGTTGTTGGTAGTGGGATTATATTGACTGAACCTGAAAAATTAAAAGCTCAAATGATTTAAAATTTGATACTCTATTGAAAAGTTTGATTATAGAATTACATTTTTTACTTTAAAATTTTTAGTTTAACAATAAAATCTATTAGTTAGATTAATGATTAAGAATTTATACAGTGAGCTTCAGATTTATTGAGACTGAGAATATTTATTGGTGGATCTTTAACAGATTTGCTGTTTAATTGCTACATCTGTTGTGTTCTGTACTTTCCCTACACATTGATGTTCTAGGAGATGGCTAGACTGGAAAGCATTTTGTACACCTTGCTGCAGCATTTTCTAAGATTTTACCATGCATCACTATGTCCCAAAGGTTGTTTCATCTGGTTGTCAGAAAACAGTTTAAGGTTTTGGATATGGTGAACAAGAAGGTACACTTTTCTCTGCCAATTTGTGATTTTGGGACTGTGAATCATCTCTCAGCTCTCTGAGTTGTAGTTTACCCTTATGGAGTAGGCTTTGGAGAAGTGAAACTCCATGATTCTGGGTTCAATAAATTACTGGAGACGTGGCTTCCTAAATGAAAGCAAACACTGGCCATAGCAATGGGAGGGCCTACATACATGACACTCCTCATACCCCCACATTCTTCTTCTCCTCCTTTTTGCCATGAGTTCTAGAAAGCGAGTTGAGACCAAAATTCTTCTTGAGTGTTTTTGTTGTCACAGCCTGGCACAATGCTTGGTTTCTACAAGGTGTGCAATTTCATTTCTGCATTATAAGCTTGGGGATGGTGAGTTATAAAGTCAAATGGCAGTTAAAGCATCACCTATGAATGATTACTGCTACAATTTGTTGGGAGAGGTGTCACAATATCTGTCAACAGAGGTATATGACAACTATATATATATATATATATATATATATATATATATATATATATATATATATATATATATCCTTCATAGCCAATAGTAGTATGCCTTCTCAGGAGGGCCACATTTCCATTGAGACATTATGTGCTTTTTTACTAATGTGCTTTATTATGAATAATGCAAAAACCACACAAACAATTAATCCAACAAGGTAACAAAACTGCTGGTGGATGGAGAAAACGGACAGCCCAAAATCTTTAACGTTTTCGTTCAATTTATATTCATTTACATATTTCTTTTTTACATATTTCTCTTTTACATATATTTTTCTGTATTATTCATGAGATGAATTAGTATACTTAGTTTTATTGGATTATTAGTACATGTGATTTGTTTATTAAGGTATTTAAACTGTGTAATGAAAGTGGGTGTGATTCTGAAGAAGTTCAGTGACATTAAATTGAACAAAAACGTTAAAGATTTTGGGCTGTCCGTTTTCTCCTTCCACCAGCAGTTTTGTTACTTTATTGTAAATACCTAATTTTTTATCATGGAACTGACATGTTGTCTCTTGTATACAGATAATAAATGCAGCATTTCTGAGGTCTTTTGATGTCATAGTCTGGCAATATGTTTGGTTTCAACCTGGGTGCTATCTGTCTTCTGCACTTAAGGCTGCAGTCAGGTGATGTATGAAAACAAACTGCAGTTTCAAGATCACTTCTTATTGATTATTGATATGGTTTGCTTGGGGGGGGGGGGGGCTGTACCTGCAAAAGGGTTATTTGGCCATTATATTTATGTGATTTATTCAGTCAGTAGTAGTGCACCCTCTCAAAAAGGGGTATAGTCCACTGGGACAATGTGTGCATTACACCACAGTAGCTTATTAGAAGTCCCTTGTTTTTTATTATGAACTGTTCTAGTGTGATAACCTATAGATTCTAAAATACAGCTATTAAATACAGTGTTTTTTGAGCACTTTTAACACTGTCTGGTACTGTATTTTGCTTTTGACCTGAAGGCACGTTAGCCTGTGGTTAAACATTCTGGAGGAAGTTGATGTAAGAAAGCAAATGAGTCTTATAGGGTCTTTTTTGGTTGTTGATGTGGTTTGTTTGGAGTGGGGGATGGTATCTGTCAAAGAAATATGACCATTATATTTATGTGAGTCATACTCTGAGGTAGTATACCATCTTAAAAGGGGCACTCTCCTCTGAGACAGTATGCTTGTGCCTTATACCAACATACCTTATTAGAAGTTCTTGAACTTTTTATTGTGAAATTGCTTTTGGTGAGCTGATATAAGGCCACCTATATATACAGCTAGAAAAATCAGCATTTTAGAAGCATTGTGCTTGCTTTCCGTCTGAGGAGTATCTGATCTCTGCAAAAATTACAGGCACAGGTGATTTAGGAAAGCAAATAGCAATTTCAGGATCATTTCTGATTTATTATTGATATAATTTGTTGTTGAGTGGTTTGCCAGATTCACTTTAAATATGAATCTCAAGGAAAGTAAGACTTATCGTTGCTTATGTTAAATCTGTTTGCAGTGTCAGTTTTTTTTTTTTTGGTTTTGATGACAAATTGCATTCATGTTTTTGCTGGGAAACTCGAAATAAAAACAAAGTTTAAAATCTGAGTCTTTGTGATCAGTGTAAACGTAAAGGCTTGTTTGAACAGTGTGTAACAGCCAAGTGGTGGATATTGATATGGCTGGGGGGGGTAGGGGCTGCCCACTTTCTTGCTTAAGGCCCCATTTGACCATGATCTGGCTCTGGGATGCACAGCATGAGTTTTAGCATTGTAGAATGCATGGTATCTAACATTTCAGGATGCACAGCATGGATCATAATCATATTATTCTAGGATGCATGGGGTACTATATAGCATTCTAGGATGTACAGTACAAAAGTCATCATTTTAGGATAAATGGTGTTATTTATACCATTCTAAGATGCACAACATGAGTCTCAGCATTCTATGATGCATGGTTTAATATACAACATTAGAAGATGCACAGCACAAGTACCATCATTCTTAGATGCATGGCATAGCACATAGCATTCTAGGATGCACAGTCAGGTTCACATCATAGTAGGATGCATGGCATACTATATAACATTCTTGGGTGTGTCTCTACAGCTTATAATGTATGATATAATATAATTTATTCTAGGATACACAGCCAGACTCCAAGCATTCAAGGATGCATGATGCAGTATATAATATTTAGGAATGCACAGAATAAGTCTCAGTATTCTACGATGCACAGCAGGAGTCTCAATATTCTAGAATGCAAGATGTAATATGTAATATTCAAGGATGTACAGAATGAGTCTCAGTATTTATTTATTTAAAATTTGCTTGGAAAGACTGACTGGGACAGAGCCCATTTTCAGTGGATACCTGGGGACAAAGCTCCAAATGCATGTTTTTTGAATGTGGGAGGAAACCGGAGCATACAGAGAAAATCCATGCAAATTCAGGGAGGACATGCAGACTATGTACAGAAGACACCCCAGCCGACAGTCAAACTGGAGAGCCTCTTGCTGTGAGGCTAACCGCTGCACCACTGAGCCGCCCAAATAAGATGACCTTCATGTGATTCGAACATGCATCCTTCTGATCGGGAGTCATATGTGCTACAGTTGTGCCACAGGGGATTCAGGGATGAATGATGTAATATATATGACTATCTAGGAGGCACATCATTAGTCTGAGGATTCTAGGATACATGGTGAAATATATAATTTTCTAGAATGTATAACGTTAGTTACAGCATTCTGTGATACATGATGTAATATATATATCATACTGGGATGCATAGCATGAGTCTCAGCATTCTTGGATGCATGATGCAATACATAACATTTTAGGATAGCGCAATGTTACACTTGGCATACTAAACTATATTATGTAATATATAAAATTCTAAGATGCACAGCATGAGTCTCAACATTCTAAATTGCAAGACATAATAAATAATATTCTAGGATGCACAATCTGAATCTCATCATTCTATGCTTCATGGTGTACTCTGTAGCATTCTAGTACGCACAGCATGAGTCTCAGCATTCTTGGATGCACAGTGTAATTCATAACATTCTAGGATGCACAGCCAAAGTCCCAGCATTCTAGGATGTATAGAGTAAGATATAGCAATCTAGGATGCACAGTATCAGTCTCATCATTTGGGGATACATGGTGTAATACATAACAGTCTAGGATGCACAGCATCTGCACCAAGCATTCTATGATGATGGTGTAATATATAACATTCAGGGATGTGACACATGAGGCTCAAGCATTCTAGGATGCATGATGTAGTATATAGCATTCTGGGATACAAAGCATTAACCTCAGCATTCTAGGATGTAAAGCATGGGCTCAAGCATTCTAGGATGCATGATGTAGTATATAGCATTCTGAGATGCAAAGCATTAACCTCAGCATTCTAGGATGCATGGTGTAACATACACATTCATGGATGCATGGAATGAATCTCAGTATTCAGGGAAATATTGTATTATATATCAATCTAGGATGCACAGCATGAGTCTCAGCATTTGAGGATGCATGATGCAACATGAAATATTCTTGGATGCACAACATTAAGCTCAGCATTCTAGGATTCATGGCATTATATATAACATTGTAGGGTGCATAATATAAGTCTCAGCATTCTTAGATTCATGGTGTAATATATAGAGGATTATGACTGGGTTACTGATTGGAATTTACTTATTATGTGTTCGAGACACAGATGCCAAGAAATTCACCCTGATAGTGAAGCTCAATAGGTGAATTTTAACATTCAATTCAAGAACACATAGTAAGTAGTTACAATCAGAGATCTGATGTAAATTCGTTGTAGTGCATGGTGATTTGTCTTCTCTATGTACTGCAAGTTAGTCAAAAGTAATATGTAAAAAAAATGAGGTGTTGTGTTGGCTTTGAAGCTGGTAAAGCAGTGAGGGAGTGGTTGATGACCTTATGTATTGCCTGTGTAAGAGAAGCTGTTTAATTCAAAATGCCCTGTGTAGTTTAATAAACATCAGGTAGAAATGGGAGTTGAATAGAAGCTGTTCTACCTGCTGCTGCTGTTTACTGATTAGTACTGTATGCTTTTAGTGTAGACCTCACCTTAACAGTGCATAGTGGGTGCTTAACAATTGTTAAGCACTACTGTAAATGTTAAGATCAGATCTCACACTGTAGCAGCTCTGAATCAGGTTGTAATTTGGTCATTTTGTCAGCGCAATTAAAATGCTCTATGCACTACATAGCTATTTAGGATGCGCAGCATTAGATTTAGCATTCTAGTATGCATTGTGTGATATTTAACATTTTAGGATGCATGGCATGAGTCTCAGCATTTTACGATGCATGGTGTAATACAGAACATTCTAGGATACACAGCAGGCGTCTCAAGCATTCTGCGATGCATGGTGTAGCATAGAGCAATCTGGGATGTCTCAGCATTCTTGGTTGCATGGTATAATATATAACATTTTAGGATGGAGAGTACCGTACATAATATTACCAGATGTAGGATGTGAGTCTTTCTGATTCTGTGCTTAAGTTCTGCCCATGCGATAAGTGAAATGATAATCTGAAGGTTTTTCATGCTGCTACTTATTTATTTTAGTGAACTTTTATTAACTGGATAAATTAACTGGTCTGTTGATCCATTTCAGCCATCACCTGGGCCAGAAACGCAAAGAAAACAATGGTAAACAACATTAATTAGTGTGATACTGTATCATAAAATCAGAGCAAGTAAGACTATCAAAAACAGAAGTATTTAAGCAATTAGGAGTCTAAATACACAAACAATATATAAATAGAAATACATGATGAATTAAAGAAAATAGGTAGGTTAAGAGCAGCATTTACAATTAGAAAACAGTATTTTCAGAGAGAAGTCATCTGATCAAATTAAGGCTGAATAAAATACATCACATATAACAATAATAATACTGAGCTTCCTGAATGAAATGTCAGTCAGAGGCGTAGTTCAAAACATGAGAAGTCAAAACGGTCAGAATATGGTATACAGATAGAACATATGAGATATATTTGTGAATAAGGGGCTATCTTGTATCATGTGAACAGTTGCATTTGTTTTGTTTTAGAGGTGCTCTTTGAGTGACTTCTTGAATAAACTTAAGTTGGTTAACTTTTCTGATGTTTTCATGAAGGCAGTTCCAGGTCTCTGATGCTATTTTGGAGAAGGCTGTTTAACGGGTAGCTAGTGTGGCTAGATCAATGCTGAGACAATTACATGTCGAATTACTTGACTTCCCTGACCATTGTATTAATACATAAGCAGCTCATTTACAGGTTAACACTAGACTAGCTGTCCCTGTGGGCTATTTTAAGCCTAGCGGATTTCCCAAAGGTGAGAATCAAACACTGTACCCTCTGTCTATGACATAAATGCCTTAACCATTATGTCAACCCTCCAACCCCTCAGTACCATCCACTACCCGGTTGTATTTTTTCACCGATTCTACCCTGCTATCATGTACAAAAAGGGTTAGTGGTCACATCCCTCAAAGGTTTTCTGACATGTACTGCCTTAAGTAAGGAACAAAAGTAGTGCTTTGCACTGACTGAAGTTTTACCAGGTCCTTTTCATAAATTCTTTGTCTCCTTTGTTCATTCATACTACTCCCCAGTCTCTCCAGTCCACTATGCAGTCTCTCAGTACTTATTTTAAAGTCCTCATGTCATTACCCTAATATTCCTGGCTTCTTCCATGCTTCTTTATGTGTATCCTTCCATACTACTCTGTTCTCTACTTTCTGGATTAACTGTATTCTGTAAAATACATTTTCTCACCTTCTGTATTTTTGTTGCGTCTTTTGGTATCGCTATACTTTTCTAAAGATTTATTATCTTTGGTTTAGTCTTGTCAAATAGCTCTGATATTTTTCACCAGCCTTTATTATGTCCCTCCAGGCTAGTTTATTAAATAAAATATATCCGTCCATGTTCACGTTAACAGTATCAGTCCTCCTTATAGTCACATTATTGCCTCTGACAACAACTGGTGCTGCTATTGAATAAAGTGGACTATCAATTGGTTCAAAGAATCTGTTTATTGTGACTTTCATAATTCAGTCCCCTCCCAGTAAAGACCTGATTCAGTACTGAAGCATACCAGGTGTTTTTACACCAACATCTCCGAGGTCTGCATCGTAAAAAAGATACATGATACTCCTCCTTTTGGTGAAGGAAGCAACTAGAATGCTCCAGTCTTCATTTAGCTCATCACTGTGGTACAAGCTATTCCCCTATGAATTGTGTTTGTCTCTATGTTAATTGCCTGCCCCTGTTTCTCTGATTTTGAAATTGAATTGCCATGTTTTCTATACTGTTAGTGAATGTAGTTAGTCAGTGTTTTATCCATTGCAGGGTGATTCTCCTTTCCCTGCATTTGTGTAACTCTGGAGTTGGTATTTTTAAGTAAAACTTGTCTTGTGTAGTGTAACTGCAAAAATATTGTTTTTTTGTTGCATGGCATGTTTTTAGGGGACTTGGATTTTCAATTATTTATGATCAACCAATTAAGAGCATGGCGGCAGTTTGGAGTCAGTTGTTTATAGGGGAAGGGGAAGTGTTATAATGTAGCACTTGTCTTGTAGTTATCAGGGTATAGATTGATTCTGTTGAAACCATGCCTTCATTTAACCGGATCCAAGGGTTTTGTGTAATATCCATGTGACTTCCAGTCTAGAGCCTGTTCCAGGTATGCCCCATGTTCCTTACTGGTCCCTATTAGAGCCATGAAAGTTAAAAATTCCGAATGGCTAAAAAGTCGAATATTCAGTTACTCAAAATTGGTTTTGTGGTGGGCTGCACCCCCCTCCCCACCCCGCTAATTATATATACCAACTCTGAGATCACACTACAGTGAGAAAAGGGCAAATTTTCCAATCTTCAGTGTACTGTGATCTCAGAAAACTGATCTCAAGTAGCTGGAGATTCGGCTTTTCAGCCGTTCAACATTTTACATTTTCGTGGTTCTAATACTGACCCATTCCTTACACCTTAGTTACTGTATTAGCATTACTTTTACTGTGTCTACATGAGTCTGATGACCTTCCCTGATGTAAGGAACAATCCATCCACTTTATTCTTCCCTTGTGGAAAAAGATTTATTTTGTGGTCCTGAGTTTAATTCCTTTCATGTTCTTTTACCGACTGTGACCAGACTGTACCTCTGGGTCACTCCTGAAAAGAAGAATTTGTGTCTACTGAGTTTACTGAGTTTAATTAAGCAATTAATAAATTACATTTTCCCTGTCTGTGTTAAAATGTATTATAAACAGGTGGAATGTCATTCATTCTATAGTCCCCAAATGCTCCACATCTTACTAGCATTAGCAATATATGGGTCAGCTTCTGTCATTAAGAGTAGTGGGTCTGTGGATTAGTTTTCAGAAGTACAAATAGTACTCTCCATAGCTTTGCATTCTTTTCCATACTGCCACTGCCCTTTGGCCTTATCCTGTACTTCCTATCTTCAACTATGCCCTTGTTTTTGGCCATATTTCTCACTGTTGCTGCCTTCATTTATTTGTTCCATTTTGTCCTGGTGCCTCATTGATCATTGAGTTTGTATCTTCCAGTCACTCAATGACTCCATTTGCTCCTTGAGGTTAGAATCCTACAGACCACACATTCATTCATTCTCTGTGCTGAGAACTGGATGAGTCAGGAGAGGGAGCCATGGTGGGGGATTGGGTTTTGTATTATACTCTACTATCCTACTACATATGGCCATGGCATCTAAGGGGTTAATCTTGCAAATGATGATGTAATAAAAAGCCCTGCTGCCAATTCCAGATAGCACTATCTGTGCGATTTTGGTCTTCAGCTAGAATTCGACCTTGGACAGCATTCTCAGGCATGTGCTACATCCCAAAGGCAGTCATGCAGGCTGACCCTCATCATTTCTTTATTTTTTCTCTCGTGTCAGCTGCAATACTTCAATCAATGGGTTATAGGCAGGCCTTTATCCCTGCTGTGCCAATGGCATAGGCTTCTGCTTTCATAGTTTTAATCTTAAGCTCCTCATAACTGTATGAATTTCCGAACTGGGCATACTTTCTTGTGAGATGTAAGACAGTGGCCCCATCTCTAAATATCCATAGACCATTGTTACTGTGTAGGACCATATCATGGCAAGTGGACACTGGATCAAACTAATGTGAAATGCTAGTTATACTACAGGCCATAATCCACCTGTATTAGTATTATCAGTTTAGAGGTCTTTACCTGTCTTTAGGGGGCTTTACCCTCCTATCATTTTTTAATTGTTAGTTCTAGCATCCTGAGGGACTGGATTCCATGATATAGCTATATCACATTCAATGTAAGATTCAAAATCATCTCTTTGTAACAGTTTTCTAACAAAACATCAGAATTCTTTGACTGATTTATTACTTTTTTATAATTTTTGCCCCATTGCCTGCCATACATCGATTCTTCTCTTGGTTTATCAGACTGGTCACTCTCTACTTTAAAAGAACCATTGAAGGATAGGGTGGGAGGGTCATCATCCAGGCTGCTATCATCAGTGCTTGAATGTTTTTTTCATTTTCTCCTTGGCCCTACCTATGCACATTAGGTGAGGCACATGGTCGTGGATATGCAATGGCCTTACTTCAGAGAGACAGCCTCTCACTTCCCTGATGGCCATTCCCTCTAAGTAACTTTGTCCCTCCCTCTGAATCATAAATGGTGGTCTTTCCAGTCTCCACCAGGGTGAGCACATCATCTTGTGTGCCTCCACTTCCATGAAAAACTTCACAATCTCTCAAAGAAAGAAGAGGACAGGAGAGCTGACTAGGCACCTTTGCTCCTCTCTGCCCGGCTTCTCCAGTACCTTAGCTGCTAATCAAACTCTTGTGACATGGGTCAAAGTCACTGCTTCATTTCTATGCAAAATCTAAGTCCTTTATGTAGGGTTATTCTTCTTCTGTCTGTCTAAAAGATGGGCAACATCACAGGTGAACATACTAAGCACCCAAGGCTAACAGGTAAGGACACTGTTGAATAATTTAATCTGCATAAAACAATCAGAAGAAAAAGAAACTTTGTAAGGCTTGGCTGTTTTTTTTTTAACTTTTCTTAATATATTGGAGAAATTAAAGGTCATAGCTACAAAAACCTATGCAGAGCCCTATAATGTAATGCATAATAAGAACCATATGCAAATAACCATTAAGTAATTTGGCTTAAGCAAAACTGCATGGTATAAAAACACCTTAAAATGCAATCAGATTTAATCTGAAAAGCAGGTACTCCATTGTGGTTCAGACTGAGTTAGGCTCAGCTATGCAGAATAAATTGTGTATTTCACTCTAGTGGAATAGAACCATTAAGTTTAAAGCAGGCCTTAACAATGTCCCAAAGGTTTACTATCAAAATGTGGAAAATCAAAAGAATTTTCCACTTTTTGATCAAATTCATTATCAGAATTTAGTAATACAGAATTACCAAAATGTTGGAAATGGTAACCATGGAATCAGCATTCAAACACCGGACGTTCCATTGTCAAATTCCGTGTTACTGTTAACATTTTTCCAGGGGGGCAAGCCCCCTGCACCCCCAATGTAGGGAGCTGCACCCCCCACCCCCTGTATATTATATATTCAAACTCTGAGATTGCACTGCAGTGAGGAAAAGGTTAAATTTCCCAATCCCCACTGTAGTACGATCTATCATCTGTTATCTATCATCGATCCCACATTAGCAAATGCACACAACCATTAGCTAATGAGGATTCGAACATTTCCGAATCAGCATTATGGAAACTGGAAAACACACATTAGGCCATCCCAGTTTTGCATAAGTGTCATTCCACATTTTGATAGTAAACTTGTCCCAAAGAAAGGGTTATCCCAGGGAATTCTGACTGTAGAACCAAATGCTTAAGTGAAAAATAATCCAGGAATGTAAAACAGTACAGAAAGTACATGCAGGGTCCATGCAATGGCTTTGGTTTGGTTCAATTAAAAAAATACAGAGTTAAATGATTCACAATACAATCAGCAATAATAGTAAAGAAAAGGTAATAGAGATAAAATTTCCTACCTTTTCTGACTTCCACCTCTGTATCTTGTTCCACTGAAAGTCAGTCAGCTTAATTTAAACTTATTGCCACCGAATTCAATAAAATGTTAGAAAGATGAGACATAAATAAATATTGCGAGTAAATATGAAAGCAATTTTCAACTTGCTTAATCTTACAACATGCTGACTGAGTAAGGTATACAATAAGTTAGAACAAAAGGTAAAGGAGCTTTCTGAATTTTAGGATCATGTGTTTGTGTAGCCTTATTCAAAATAGAATCATTAACATTTCTAACACATAAGGTAATTACCAATTAGATGGCTTTCTATAATTGTGTATGAATGCAAGTATAAAAAACTAGATTATGACACATCTATAAGGTTTTAGTACACCATAGACTAATTCACATGCCAAAGGTTATAATGATTTGTAGAGGGTCTACATGCCTTGTTAGATGTGTAATTATTATACATGATCAGAATGAATAGAGCAGGTGGACAAACCTCAAGCTTGATTGGGGGAAGCTGATAAAATCAAAGTAATCACACTGGTGGATGGCAAGCCAATTTGACTCATTTTATAGTACCACTAAGTAACTAAGTATGGTTCACTTTATCATGCTGAATACAACTTGCTTTACTATAAATGATTTACATAACATTTTAGGAATGCTATGTATTTATTTCAACAATAAAAATGGGAGACAGAATGAATATCTGATTATTTTCAGTCAGCTAGTTCAGTCAGATGAAAAGAACTAGGATCAGGAAATTCCCAAAATGAGATACACTTGTAAAAAAAAACAGCAAGCTGGAGGTGCAGTGTTTAGTGGATAGACATCTCTTCATTTGCTCTATCTTATAACATTTGTTCTTTGATAAAAAGGGTTGGCTAAAGTTACTTGACATGGGAGTACTGCTACTGTTGTGTGAAGGTGCTATTTGCATGATGATAGAAATAGATAGGAGAATACTACATTGTTCTGCTGGCAAACTAGAGAATGGTGATGAAGATATAGTGAGTCTTGGTGGCAAATGCAGTTTACATTTAAATTGCCGAGGGAAGTGTTGTCAAATGACATTTGGCTGACCCATGTTGCTAATCCTTCCCTTGTGTGAGTTCCGTTTCATCAGTGCATTCGCAAAAGATGAGGTGGGTCATTGAACTAAAGATCATGTAGTGCAATCTCAAAGTTGGAATATATATTTTGCAGGGGGTGTGGGGGCGCACCCCCCTGGGGGGTGCAGGGGGCCTTGGTCCCCTGCAAAATCTTCACGTTAAGTCTGGTATAGTGTAGGACTGCATTCTACTAATGTCAAGTAAGATCGAATTTGCATATTAATATGCGGATTCGACATTTTGCACATCGGTACACTCTGTTTTTCGTTTTCCAAGTTGATATTACTGCAGGTCAGCCAACTGCATTTCATACTTATGATAGTAGACTGGTAAATGCACTGATCAAATTAAGGTGATAAAGCTGCTTGGCCAGATTCCATAAAGCTTACACGGTCTCTTTACACCATGCATGCATCTGGTAGCACACTGTTTTAAAGTGGCTCTACATGCTGTGTAGAGCTGTGCAGAGTCACTCAAACAAAGTAAACACAGTGGCATTTAAATTACAGCATAAGGAGCTGAATTGTATGCTAATCAACCAATCCAAGATGGAGGATCTATTCAACAAGCCATTAAGCAACTGTGTAGACTCAGTGCTTATTCTCCCTGTGAATACAGCCTTGGAAAGGAGTCTAGACAAAAACAATGTTAGGGGCTGCTGTTCCTTTAGTTCATGTGTATGTGCAACAAGCTAAAGTCTATGCTGCTGCTGCTGCTGCTAATAGACCATGGGCAAGAAGGAGACGAGTTTTCAGACCACAGGTAACTTATCACAATCTACATAACATGGAAATTGTAAGTGCTACAGGGTGAATAGAGATGCACTACGGGAACTCAGCAACCTCTGTCATCCTCAAATCAGAACCAGGCCAAACCGAGTAGGAACCTATTCCCACTGGAGACAAACGTATGTGTAGCACTTAGAATTTTAGCTACAGGTACCTTTCAGAGACCAACAGGGGACATGATGGGTGTGTCACAGACATCAGCATCCAGGATCCTCCATAAATTCCTGAATGCTATGCTCCAACATGATAGTGACCACCTATATTTTCCCTGTACTTCTGATGATAGGGCCAGAAATATGCAGGAGTTCTACCCTGTAGCACACTACCCTGAAGTACTGGGTGCCATAGATTGCACACATATAGGAATTACGGCACCATCTGTGGAACAGGGAAGGCTCTGCATAAATAGAAAGGGCTTCCACTCCATTAACTGCCAAGTCATGTGCAATGCCAAGGTAATCATCTTGAATGTGTGTGCTGGCAATCCAGGCAGTTATCACAACTCACATATCTGACACACCTCCTAGCAGTATCAGATGTTCACTAGGGGTGATATCCCACAGGGCCATTTACTGGCAGAAGCAGGTTATGCACTGGAACCATGGCTGATGACACCCATCAGAAATGTACACACACCTGCTGAAGAATGCCATAACGAGGCACATGCTCAAACCAGAAATATCATAGAGCATGTGTTTGGGCTGCTGAAGTCACAGTTTCGGTGACTAAATACATCTGGGGGAGCCCTGCAGTACAATCCATGTACATGTACTGAAATATTCAGTATGTGCCATGCTACACAACATCATCATGAGAAAACAGCTGTAGCAGGATCAACAAGAGGAAGGGGTACACATCCAACCACCAATGGCAAGGTCACCACAGCCACCCAAAGGGGAGGAGTCCGAGGAGGAAGGGAACCAGCAGCTGCTGTGGGTGTAGGCAGATGTAGGCATGCTTAAGCATGCTCAATATGCCCTCACATTGGCTAAGAGACAATACATAGCACACTCACTCACCAGCTAAGGGGGTAAAACCTTCCTTCTATGTACATACGTGTAGTAACATTGATGCCAGACAACACTCACAACCTTTATCTACCCATTTTATGGCTGTGTACTGCTTGCATCAGACAGAGTCAGCCCTGAACTAAAACTGCTGGATTTACAAGGTAAGTGTTGAACCTGGAGTGTATTGTGTAATAATATGAATGATTGGCATATCCTTGCATGTTGTTACTTGGTAGTGTAAGCAAGTAGAAAGTCGGTGATTTGTGCAGAAATGACCTTAACATGTGACAGCAGTGACTTATTTGACTTAAATGTGTCCATTACTAAGTAGCAGGCCTCAGCCATCTCATAGTCATACCTCTCAAAAGTAGTGATGGTCACTGCATGCCCTCAGATTAGCAACATACATTTGTACTGGAAAATCATTAAAGAGAGAAGTTAGAATGTAATGAGACACATTTCAGTTTCAGACTTCACAACCCTCAAAAGATCATTAACAATACTGATGGAAAAAAAAAACTTTGGTTCTATCAACTGTTTAACTTCCTAAGATCAATATAGGTCAAAGGTACAATTAACAATTCAACATCACAAATGCAGATATACTAAGCATTAAGTCAGCTATGCACCTTGAGCATCAGACACAAAGTTGATGTATCCCTAAATCCAAGGATATGGTACAGTTATCATCACTTGCACAGGGTGTTGTGTGTGTGTGTGTGTGTGGGGGGGGGGGTGGGGCAGGAAGCCTAGGCTGACACAAAAGGTCACTGAGTGTGTGTGAGTAATAAAGAAGCAGGCAGACATTTGGATAAAGTAACAAATGCCAGTGAGACAAAATGAATTTTAAGCTTCAAGGCTGAACTGTGTAACTGTTGTGTGTGTGTGTGTGTGTGTGTGTGTGTCTGTATGAGTCCTCCAGGTGAAACTGGTGTGTGAGTGTCTGCATGAACACAGCCAGGCTCTATGCTAGCTCTATATCTTGGTATGTCAGACAGGTGTGAGTCCTGCATTGTAGAGGTTGCAGTTCATTGTTGTCATACCTGACCACGAGAACTGGCTCTGCAGAGTTGCACTGGCATGTCTATGCCCATGGTCACATGCACTGCTGCTACCTGAATGTGACTGATGTCTGCTTGATGAGCTCCCTTCATAATGATGCCTAGGACCATGATCCCATAGCCTGCCATGTCTGGGTGTGGACAGCTCAACCACTGATGGAGCAGTCGAAGTGCTGCCACTATGGGAGTGTGATTGGGCATGGCCATGTTGGCTAACAGCAGATGATGTGGCTGACCTACGAGGATGCCATCTATCTCCCAGTAGATGTTCCATCACAGAAATTGCCCATTCCAATGTGTCATTCATCCAATCTATTGAATTGGCAACATGGTGGAGGCAGTCACATATGTCAGCCTGTGCCACATCTACAAACCTAAGCATTTCTCTTGAGCACCTATGGGAACTTGCCTGTGCATTTATGATGCCCCTAAAGATACATTGAGTGTCATGAGAAGAGACACCTGGATCAGGTGAAAGATGGACAGCAGGCCTCCTACAAGCACCCCTAACAATCCTCCTGCATGGCATCTCGCCCACACTTTGGCTATGGCCAGTCTCAGCCACTGAAGCCACAGTAATCACACTTCCTTGATCAATTGTCTCACCCTGCACCTGTCCAATATCTGAGGGCTCACTGGAATGGATAGGCATAGGCCTACTGTCTGTGTCTGATGGAATTACAGTGGATGGCTGTATGTCAACCTCAGTGTCAGATTCGACCTCTGCACCCCCTGACTGTGCCTCAGTTTGACCACCACCATCATCAGAGTCTACTAATACTCTGACATCAGGTTATAGAAGTCCCACACATCCACTGTCAGGATCACCTGTGATAATAAGCAACAAACACAGGAAAAAAACTAATTCCTACACTACTATAGTCCAATATATGCTAACAAAATAATAGTGGTGTCAGTATTACACACAGTACAGCAACACACACAACAGTCCTGACATCAACATCACACACTAAATATTTCTTTGAACTGCCCATCAGTACTGGCATAAAAGTGTTTGGCTCACCATGTGCAGATGATAGTATGCTCCCTATGCCGGATGTTAAGCAAAAGGTAAGGAGAACATCATCACAATTTACAGTAACACAGCAGGTAAAACTTTTTGTCCTTTATAGAAGAACTTGTATGACAAGCCCAACCGAAGCCCCATATGTAATCAATCAGAATTTGTTGTTAACTGTAGCAGTGTTCAATCCCTCCCAAACAATTTCTTTTTTTTAAACAAAACTAACGTATTGATGTAAATATTTTACTATACAACAGTAGTTAACAACTGAGGTACAAAAGCCTACCTGGAAGCTCCTCCTGGGACATACTTGGTGTCCCTGAAGCAGATGCACCCATGTCAAGGGTTCACTGTTCTGCACTTTCCTGGGACCTCTCTGGATCCCTGACAGTGGACAGGAACTCTTCATTTGTTGTTAGTGGAGGCTGTGTATCAGCAACCTCTGGTACCCATCTGATCACAATCCACTGCAACTGCTCTCCTCTGTGCATACCCCCACCCCCTCCCTCCCAGGAATGGACCTCTAAACAATGGGCTGCCAACAGTCAGGATCTGGATGTTAATTTTAGTGGCCAGGATAACTTTAACAACAATGGTGAGGAGTCTTTTTTAGAGGAAGACCAACCCGCTCCAAGAAAATCGGAATGGGTAAGGAACCAGCAGACACAGAGAGCCTCATACCAAACGAGACAACAAATGGACAATTACCAGCCAGTTAACAACGGAAGGAATAGGAGACATTACAGGGGTGCATGGAGGGGGAGACATGGGAGGAATTAACATCTGAACAAACTCCTTGCACAGAAATGGGCACGTGAATTTATGCTACCCCCATTATCAGTTTACTTGAACATAGAAGGAGATTTTAAGGTGTACAACTACACAAATGTGGACATTAATGTACACTTATGTAATGTGTTGGCTAAGGGCATTACCTTTACCCCTAATAGGTCTGCTAATGTTGTGAATACCATTGTGGATTTAAAACAATATGTAAGAAAACTTAATTTAAATCTACTGTTCCAAGGTGTGGATAATATCATACACCCACTGAAGGTTTCTAGTACTTATAATCTTCCAGTTGTTCCTGCCCTCAACATGTTTGAACGTGTGTGTGAATTGGATATCAGAACCCACTGTGTAAATGCTAATAGGAATAAAGTTAAAAATAATTTATGTGCCGAAGAGATTATGGAACTAGACTATTTGTCTTCCAACACCAACCTTAGAGTAATGAAGCCGGATAAAGGGAGTGGTTTTGTCCTTATGTGGAAGCATGATTATGAGAGAAAAATGAGAGAAATTTTGGATACATCTACATACACTCATAGTTCCTGAGTTGAATGATGCTTATCGTAGGATTAGGGGCCACTTACAAGATCTGTTTATAGATGGCCTAATTAGTATGGAAGAACACCAGTACTTATCTGCCAACTATCCGATTATCCCAGCAATATTTGCCATTCCTAAGATCCACAAGGGCATACACCAACCCCCTTTACACCCCATTGTTGATGCTAGGGGTTCTGTTACCCAACCATTGGCAAAATTTCTGGATTTGGAAATTAAGGGTATTTTAAAATCTGAACCCCTACTTTGCATCGACTCCTGGCTTTTTGAAGAAAATCAATTCAGTACAGTTTAATGAGCATTACACATTTATCACAGTGGATGTTAGGGACCTTTATACTGTTATCCCACACGATGTGGGGACACAATGGTTTTGTGAATACTTGACAAACAAAGGGATAAGTCAGGACAGAACCAACACATTTGAACAGTTATTGGACATAATTCTGAAAAGCAACTTAATTTTATTTGACAAGAACTATTATGTCCAAAATGAAGGTGTGGCCATGGGTTCAGCATGTGGGGGCATCTACGCCAACACTGTAATGTTACAATGGGAGAAAAAACATCTTATTAAATCCCCATTTTTTCATTCTGTCACATGTACACACGTTTTTTTTGACGACATTTTTATTCTTTGGGATGGTCCTAAACAGCAGATTGACCAATTTCTGGAATATATTAATAATTCAACTTCTTTTTTAAGATTCACACACACCATCAGTGAGACACAAATAGCCTATTTAGATGTACTACTTAAAAAAGACATAGTCAACAAGAGATTCACATCTGAGATCTACCGCAAAAGTACATACTCTAACAATTTCTTACATTTTACCAGCTGCCACCCTTTTACACAGAAAAGGGGAGTCTTGAAAGACCAATTTGTTAGAGCTGCCAGAATGACCTCACTAAAAGGGGCCTTTCTGGATGAATGTGACAACTTGTGTAACATGTTTCTCAGAAGAGGTTATCCACAAAACCTAGTTGACAACATTAAAAATAAAGTCCTGGTTAAACGAGAGAGTGGCTACTTTACTCCCCTCCTGGACAAAGAAGTGCCCAGTAGTGACCATTCCATCCCTTATTCCACCATGAGTGTAATGACTGAATCTACCTCTAATGTAGTTGTCTCAATGACAGAGACAAATGATACTAGCTTGTTTAAATCTTGTTTTCTTACTACCTTTTCAGTTGACGCCTACTCTATTAAGAACATCCTAAAAAAAGAACTGGAAACTGTTAAATGAAACAGATTTGAGAACCATTTTGGGGAACACACCCACTTGTGTTTTCCGTAAAGGGCAGAACATAAAATCCCTACTAGAACACCAAGACAAACCACATAAGGCAGGCTATATGCACAAGTGTGTTTCATGTAAGTTTTGCCACTTCATATTAGAGAGAAACAAAACCACTATAAATGGCATGAAATTAAGGATTAAGGATAAATTCAACTGTAATTCCGAGAAGGTAGATTATTGTGCCCTCTGTGAGTTTTGCCCATGTTTTTACATTGGCAAAATGGAGGGGAAACTAAAAAGTAGTGTAAGGGAACACCTTCGAAACATTAGAGACAATTGTGTAGTCAATGCTCTGGTAAAACACATTAATCAATACATTGACCACAAATTCAAGTTTGTTGTGTTGGACACCATATCTCCTTCATTAAGAGGAGGAGCCTGGCCTTACCTGTTAGAAAAAGCTGAATTATTTTGGCAGATCAGGCTAGACTCCACACACTGGCCAGGCTTAAACGAGCACTTATCTATATCTAGCCTTTTAAAGCTTAAGGCGTTAAATAGATAAGACATCCCTTTGTTCTCAAATGTGGACGTCCATTGCTTTATAACAATTCATTTGACTATGAACCTAGAATTAACTTAGAATACATGCACACACAAGTTTACATCTTGACCCACTGACCTGAACACAGTGCATTTAGTGCAGTTTTATTTTATTTTTTTATTTTCAGTCTTGCCCATTTCAGTATGATGACATACTTTAGAGATGTGAAAGTATATTAGTTAGAATCAAATGGGTATGATAAATGTTGATACATTTTTTAATTTGAAGTCTTTTTTTACATAGGAACTTGTATGTTATGAGTGCTTAACTTCATGCCCTTTGAAGCACCAGTATAATCATATGTATATATTTATGAAATGTTTAATATGTTGTAATATGCCTATATTATATGTTTTTAAACACTACACTAGTAATTTAAGTTTACACTATGTAACAACATGTAACATTTTTACATTTGATATCCAGGACCACAACTTTTTTTAAATGCATGATTTCCCTTTAAGTTTGCAAAGAGGAAATTATATAATAATGCCTTGCTTTATTTAACTGTAGCTTTAGCTCTTCTTAGCTTGTCTGATGAAGTTCCTGTATTGTTTTAAACTTGGGACGAAAGCGCTTACAAGCTTTCACTACTGTTTTGAATAAAGTGTTTGCCTGCAACTGGTGTGAGCATTTCAGTATTACCCACTGGAGAAACATAAAACAGTCTAGATATTTACAATATGAACAACAGACTGGATGCAAAACAGGGGAGATTAACAGTAGCAACATATCCTTGTTTGTGCCATAACAGAAATGCAGCTTTCCTCTCCCACCCGCAAAAGAACAGGCAAATGACACATTTTACTAATAAACCCATCAGTGATATGCTAAAAGTGCTATCAAATGAAATGTCCCTGAAACATGTCTACAGATTTAAACAGAACATTCCATTTTAAGGTATTGCTAATCATGTATGCCTGTGAAATGCCCTGACAAACATGTCTGTGCCATCAGTACACTTCTAAGTAATGCATACAGATAAAAGTGAAGTATTTGCTAATCAAAATTTATATACGAATATTAAACAGATTTTTCTTAATGACATTTCAGAATATGCAGTTTATAGCTGAAAAATGCAGGCATACCTTCACAAGTTCAGTAATCTTCTGTGCAGATATGTCCCTAAGTAATAACCTCTTTTCTGTGTTCTCCACATAAACAAGTCTCCTCACCTTCAGGTTCCTGAGCTACATGGTTGCCTTTTTATGGTGTAGATTCAGGGCTGTCAGCATGGTGAAGATGCAAATGAGGTGTGAATTCATTAGAATTGCTGAATCCCAAACACTTGGCTGTGTGTAGCATATGTAAGCATAGTGCAGGCACTCTCTCAGTGTTTGTTTTTAATGGATTACAACTGTGAATGGTTACTGGTAGGGAGAAGGAAAACACAACAACAATGCAGACTGCCCTACATACAGTGGGTATGCCAGGTTAGATGTACAAAAGTGTTAGTAGTAATTTTGGCAAGGTTGGAAATGTAAGTAAGCAGCATAAACTTCACAGGTTCTGTTCATTGACATCCAACCTCCCCTTCATTTGTTGTATATTATATTACCGCCATTTAATATTCTTTCACATTTTAAGGACAGTGATATAAAATGGCTCACTGACTGTATGACTCAGATTACTGGTCAGATAATAAATACAAGCATGAGCAGCAAAGAGAGAGAGGTAAGACAGAGATGCATATTTGCAAGCAATGATCATAAATGTTTGTGTGATCACTCAGTACACTACATTCAAAATTAATACATGTACAAATAACTGTTATATGGTTTCATAGTACTGTAGATGATGCTGCAGCTGGCTGTATGCAGAAAGATTTCAGTTCCCTGCTGCAAAGCTGTTTATATGGCAAAGAGGGATAAGGCACTCTCATTGTGTTCTGAAGGTTCATTGGAGTGAGAGCTCAAACCCAGATCTATGTAGAAATATTTCATGTGTGCTAACATTTTGTAGTGTTTTTGTCTTAGATTGCTCTTCCTCATTTCAACTACTTTTCCCTTTTTTTGTGTTTTTTTTTTCTTTTTTTGGGGGGGGGCAGTGTTTGTGTGGTGCATGGCATAGTACATACAAGGGAAACAGAGAAAAATGAATGCCATGTTTGGCTGTGCTTATCTCATTTGCATGAAGCTTAGCAGTACACAAACCCGGACTAGTGGTGCACCCAGGAAACAGACAGAACACCTGCAGAACACCTGCAGACATGGTATCTGTAAAAGTGAAAAGGTCCAAAATAATACATTGTTGCAATTTTTGCTTCCCTTGCATTGCTCAGCAGTTGGCAAGGTTCCCCAACACCTTCAGACAGGACTCAGACAGCCAATAATTAAAAACGGATGTATTCAATTAATTTTATTGAGCTCTGCGGAAATACGCTAAGCGGTGTTGCATTGTGGTTAACACCATACAGAACTTAAGAATTAGTAGGAAATTATGGAAATGTCATGTAACTAGTCCTGCGGCAGCAGGTGTAAGTGTAGGGCTGGAGTACAGATAGTCCTGGGTTCTAGTACATGGTGTGCAACCTATTTTTACTGTTGTGATAGTGCAGTTTATAGCAATGAACTGAAAAATAGGCAATTGTTAGTTCATCATTCTTGTGGTAACAAGTGTAAGTATAGGACTATCATACACATGGCCCTGGGTTCTAATGCAGTATATTCCATACATTTTTATTGTTTTTCCACTTCCCATTATATTAATTCTCACTTTTAACAGTTTAGATAGTAGAGCTGATATGAATCATATGTATGAGGGATAAGACACCCTTAGTGTGTTTTCATATGTATGACTGAGGGTATACTGTCTACTGTATTTCTGTAATTAGAATGTTGCTATATGGGCTTGCATGGCTTTCATAATTACATAACACACATACACAACTGGATCTATATATAAAAACTTTGTCAGGTTATACACATACATGTGTAACACCTCAAACTCATCTGTATTTATGAATGATTCCTGGATATGTCTGTTCTTCTGTGGCAAAGATGGAAAATCAACAATGTGAGAGAAAAGGTTTTGCCCCTTATATCTAGGTTTGAATCTCACACTGTAAAAATCAATCTTATCAGTGTATAAAGGTAAAAACAAATGTGTCAGGTCATAACATTTATGGTCCCAGTGCATGTCTGCAAACTTAGCTCACCTAACAGTTACCTCCCAATTACCAATATATATTTCCAAGCAATATCACCAGACACCCCTCAAACTAAGGCCAAGTGTAAGATTAGACTTCCATTTTCAATTATTTGTTTCCTCTCTGCTTGGCACTGTTGTGCTCTGCTTACCATCATGCAAATGTGGTGGGAATTGCTGCTTGACTTTGTGCACTACCAGTAAACTTGATAACTGGAATTGGTGAGAAAACATCAGTTGCCATTGCTCTAGTTCAGGTGTCAAACTTGTCTGTCATTAGAGGGGAAGGTACCCAGTGTAGGCACAGAGGTGGGGTGTCCAGGAGTCCAGGTAATTTACTGGAATCCTGGTAAAGTGCCACAAGCAAAGGTTTCTGCAGGGAACTATTTTGGCTCCCAGTACAAGTCTGAGGCATGGCATAGTTTAGCTCAGGCTGTATCCATTGCTACTGGAATCCCATGCACTATTGAGAAGTGCAGGCGTCATTTTAATAACCTACATAGGCATAAAAGGGATACTCTCAACCATTGCTTGATTGAATTTGAGACTGTGGATATGCCACAGCTGTGTAAGTGTGATAATAACAGAGTACTTGTAATAGTTAGAAAGCTAAATATAAGCAAGTCTGGTATGCATAATGCTCTTCTGTTCTTTTTTGTTCTTTCCCCAGCTAATGCTGAACATGAGTTCAATAGACAGGCTCATGTTGCTTGAATAGAGAGACTGAAGGAAGCAAGTGGTATGTATGCAGCACAAGAGAAGTATTTAAAAGTTAAAGATATATTTTGGGTTTTTTTATGCAGTTGTAGCAAATTGACCATGCATATCTTAACTGTAAAAGCAAGTATGCATGCATTATTTATTTATTTCAGTTTGATGACCGGGGTAGTCCACTGGGCCTGGAAGAGCCCGTTTTTAGTGGATGCCTGAGGGAGAAATGCTCCACAGATATAGAACAATTATACAATAATTGCAAGTACAAACATAGTATACAAAGTTCCAAAGTTCAAGAACAATGGTAGTATGCACTGATGAAAAAGCATAGTTAAAAAGAATAGGCAGATGATACTTATGGTCTAAGCAATATTTACAAAGTATATATGTGATTACATAGAGTGAGCAGTGTTTACAGAGAATAATTTTAAAGTATAACCTTTTTTTTTTTCTTTGAATCGAGAGAAAAATCAGGGTGAGTTAACAAATGTCAGGCAGAGGAAGTAGATATGGAAGTAGATGAGCACTGTAGAAGCAGGTATAGGATGTAGTGCTTGGGGGATGGTATAAGGAGTTATGTAGTAGGGGAACAGGAGCATTCCCACTTTGAAAATAGGTGAGACTGGAGGAGAGATTTGAAGTTAGAGTGGCTTTGGATATTTCAGAGGGAGGCAGGAAGGGAATTCCATAGTTTAGCTAAGGAGCAAGATAATAGTAGGTGTCCTGGGGGTCGAAGAGGTTTATATATTTTTAGAAGATTGTGGTTTTCAGATGTAAGTGGGTGGTTGGGAATGTATGGTTCTGAAGAAGTTTCTGAATTTTCAGAAATGAAAGTGCTTAACATTATTGTGGATAAATAAAAGTTTTTATAGTGTACATCAAGTACGGAGCAATTCTTCTTCTCTTTTGTGCCCTTCAGATTCATTGGGAATGTATGGTGTTAAGGAGGTGGACAGAGAGGGACAGCTGGAAGGCTGGAATATAAGCTTGTGAGCAGTAGTAAGTTTAAGAAGTTTGAGGTAGTTTGGAAGTTCAAGCAATTGCGGAGAGTGCAGAGAAAGGCAGTGGTGAGATGTGTTTCTGGAGTTAGTGGCAAATCTGGAGATCTTATTGTAGCAGGTTTCCAGCTTGGCCTGTAAGTCAAGCTGAAGATTAGTAAATAAGGGAGCACTGTACATAAGAGATGGTAGGAGGTAAGTAGAGATAAGGATTCATCTGGTAGAAGGAGAGAGGTACCGATTGTGTCTGTACAGGAGACCTAGTTTTTGGTGAGTTTGTTTGATGTTAGTTTGAATGTGCATGTCAGATTTTAAATTTTCATTGATTATGACACTTAACAGTTTGGTATGTGACACTATTTCTATGGGGGTGGTATTCTGGGCAGTTACTGTAAAAGAGTTTTTGTCTATATTGGTGTTTTTGGATGGGGAGAAGAGCATTAGCTTTGTTTTATTGGCATTTAAGGTGAGGTGATTATTGTGCATCCAGGATTCGGTATTAGAGAAGGCTAACCTGGTTATGCGAAGAATGTCAGAGAGAGAATCTGCTGAACAGATAATAGTTGAGTTGTCAGCATATTGGATTAGTGTGGTATCAGAAAGAGGCTGGTGGAAGTTATTTATGAAAATTTAAAGAGGAAGGGGCCAAGGACAGAACCTTTGGGAACACTGGTTGGGGTATGTAGAATGGAAGAGAATGAGTTATTTGATTTTACAGCTTGTTGTCTATCAGAGAGGTAGCTAGAGAACCAGGTAATAGTTGGATTGGAGAGGTTGAGAGAGGAAAGTTGGGATAAGAGTAAGGGGTGGGAAACAGTATCAAAGGCTTTGGAGAGATCAAGAAATAGAGTGTAGACAATTTTGCCTGAGTCATGTGCAAGGTTAATAGAGTCTAGAAATGAGAGTAGGGCAGTGATGGTACTATGGCCAGGATGGAAGCCATGTTGTGTTGAGGTTAATAGGTTATTATGGGTCAGATAAGATAGCATTTGGGATTGGATACATTTCTCCATGATTTTTGATAGTGGAGAAAGGATGGCTATGGGCTGAAAGTTAGAAGTGTCAGTGTTTTTGCCTCCTTTATGGAGTGGGATGATATAAGCATGTTTCCAGAGGGAGTGGATATATGATTCTTGGATATATCTGTTTATTATGATGGAGATGGGGTAGGCAATGCTATCTACAAATAGTTTGAGGAAAGATGCGGGTAAGGCATCAGAGGCAGGGGAGCATGGTTTTAATTGGAGAAGTTTTTTTATTTTGTTTGTAGAGACCGGACAGAAGTAAAAATTTTAGGTAGGGGGAAGTCAGATTGGAAGGGGATGTGGGGGGATTGGTTGGGGGAAAGGGAGATGAAAAGGAGTGAGAGAAGGTGGTAGTAAATTTAGCTATGGCGTCATTGAAGAAGGTATTGAAAAGAGAGGCGGTTTCTAGATCAGTATAATTTAGGTTTGGGCATGAGTTATCCTTATTGCCAGGGTGAAGGAGAGAGGAGATGGAGCTCCAGAATTTTCTAGGGCTGGATACATGTTCAGATTGTAGTTCGCTATGTTATGATTTGTGGTCCCTGATTATTAACTTTTTTTACTGTGTTACGGAGTTGTTTAAATTCAGTTAGGACAGAAGGTGATTTATTTATTTTTTGGTATATTTTCCATTTCTTATCTCTTAGGTGCATGATTTGTCTGGTTTCTTTGGTTAACTAAGGGGAGGTAAAAGCATTAACTCTTTAAGTTTTTAGTGGAGCGGGATTATTAAGAAGGTGAAGGAAAGTGCTATTAAAGTATTGAATGGCACTATCAAGGGGCAAAGTTTTTAAGGGTGACCAATCTGTTACTTTTAGACAGTCTATGAATGTTTGTGGGTTGAAATTAGAGAGATTCCGAGATTGAATATAGTGGTGATGTTTTTGAGGGGGAGAGGAGTGATGGTCAGCAAATACAGGCTGGTGGCCACTGAGGGAGTCAGGAAGGATGACAGCATCTGAAATTAGGTTTGGATGAGACACTAAGATCCAGTCTATGATGGTACCAGTGGTACCATCTTTGTTTAGTCTGGTGGGAGAGTTGATTAGGTGGGTGTAGTTGTAGAGGTTGATATTTAGAGAAGGGGATGCAGAGTTAATTGTTGCCCAGTTTATGTTCACATCACCTAAAATAAATGTTTTGTTTTTGATGATAGCTGAAAACCAGGAGAGTATATCTTCAAGTATGGGGATGTTGTTACCTGGGGGAATATAGAGGGCAGCTATGCATATGGATTTGTGTTTGTTGAGTTTGAAGAGAGTAATGGACAGTTCGGGATTGGCAAATTTAGGAACAGAATTGGTGTAGGGAGTAACAGTGTAGGAGGTGGAGTAGAATATTGGTACTCCACCACTTTTTTTGTTGGGTCTATCTGAGCATAACATTTGGTAGTCTGGTGGGAGAATTTCGTTATCTTTTATAGTTGGTTTAGGCCAGGTCTCTGTAGCGCAAACCAACTTTAGGAGTCAGATACTTGACTGCAGTCGGATGTTGTGGGTTCAAATTCCATGAATTGCAAGTATACAATACTGCATTTCTTTAATAATATTTACATTAAATTAAACTCTATACAAGTAGCATAAATGCCCCACTGTTAACTGCAGTCTGTATGACTGGAACTCTCATATGTGCAATATATGCACATTTCAAGGATTACTGTCAGTAATCTATAGTTATAGTGTTATTTGTTAGGACTTATACTTAAATATCTTTGTTTGTGTCTTTCGGCTTTTCCCAGTTAGGGGTCGCCGCAGTGGAACTCCGGTCCGCTAATGATTGGTAGTTGATTTTTACATACCAATTTACCAGCCCTGATGCACAGCCTTCAACGAAGGTATGCCCATTCACGCATGTCTCCACGCAGAAGACGCTCTAGCTGAGAGTCGAACCGGACAGCGTCTTACTGTGGGGCGACAACGCTACCGCAGCACCACCACTGCGGATTATACTTAAATATCTTACTTCAGATAAAATAGTTGTATAATTGTTTTAATGTACTGTATGTCACATATGATGGTACTAAGTTTATCTCTTTTTTTTTCTCTCACCCCAACCCTTATCTCTCTTTTTTTATTTTTTATGTGTCATCAAAATGTCTCCATGTAATCCATGTGTACCACATCACTAAACATACACAGCAAAGCAAGGTAAGCTAGCCCCAGTGGATCAGCCTGCCCCCCTCCACCAGCTCCAGCACCAATGTCCACACATCAGGGACCCAACCTGGCAGCAGGAGAAGACATCAAGCACTCTAGCTGCTAGTGGAGTAAGGGGACAGTGGTGACAGTGCAGTGGGTAAGGACTCGATTCTCATTTTCTTCAGGTTGGATGGGTATGAGCCTTTGTTGATCCCTGCCTCATCCTAATCATGGTTTCCCCCAATCTTTTGTGTCCCTCACCATCCCTGTCTCTTGTACTGTTTATATTGTTTGTTTACATTTGCTTCCTCACCTACCCAACTTATCTGACCCAGACATACCTATGCCGCTTACCTAGCATTCCTGTCTTACCGAATTTAAAAAAATGGGCACCTGTCTCACAAAAATATTGTCCAATACATAGCTCTCCATTTTACACAAGTGTCTTCTTGACACATTTAATTCAGTCCAATTGGCTATACATCATTACATTGATTTCACCCCTCTTTCTGGAGGTGACAGTCCAAATTCAGCTAATATTCTTTATATATGCCCTTGATAATGCCCTTGATACAGCCAATACCTTCAACTCATTCTTTATTAATACTATTAACTCCTTGGCCTCTCATCTCTCTAGTGGCAACACTAATATCCCTGACCTTCCATCCCTCAAACTACCAACCTTTAGGCTACAACCCATCCCTACTTCCTTTATTCTTAAATGTATCCACAGACTCAAACCTTGCTCCCCCTCAGCTGACCAACTGCCATCTGAATTCCTTCAAAAAGCAGCCTCTGAAATAGCCTATCCTATATCCATTCTCATTAATAGAACTGTTAATGAAGAAACCATACCTGATATCTGGAAAATCTCTCACATTATACCCTTACATAAAGGAGGAAACTCCTATGACTATTCTAATTATAGACCCATAGCTCTCTTATCCCCACTAGCAAAGATCATGGAAAAATGTGTTCACCATCAGTTAATGAACCACTTAATAAAAAACAACATTCTTACAAACTGTCAACATGGCTTTAGGCCTTTTCATAGCATAACCACCGCTCTCCTCTCCTTCACAGACTTTATTAACAAAAATCGCAATAATAACATCCTATCTTCAGCTCTCTTTATTGACCTGTCCAAGGCCTTTGACATGGTCAACCACTCTCTCCTCTTAAAAATTCTCGAATCTCTTTCCTTAGAACCTAACGCTGTCCACTGGTTTAGTTCCTATCTCACTAACAGGAAACAGGCTGTCCTCTGGAATAAGGAACTCTCATCTCTTCTCCCAATCTCTCTCGGAGTCCCCCAAGGCTCTATCCTTGGACCCCTTCTTTTCTCCCTCTTTTTAAATGACCTACAAGTAGCTATTCCCCAGGCTACTTGTATACAATATGCTGATGATTCCACACTAATCTGCTCTGCTAAATCCATTTCTGAACTTCAAACAAATACTCAAGCTGTATTTTCAAAAGTTGAAACTTGGTTCTTAAATCGTTGCCTACTCCTAAACGCATAAAAACCAAACTCTTACTCTTTAAGCCTACGACCAGATCCCCAACTTTAGATTTCACTATCTTATCTAACAATGGAACCATTATAACACCCGACCCTTCTACCAAACTGTTAGGTGTCACAATTGACAACAATCTTACCTTTGACTGTCATATCAACAACACTATTAAATGTGTAAATAGGAAACTTGGCTCTCTCTATAGAATTAAGACTTTCTTAACCTCCCCAGCCAAAACTACTCTTGCCCACTCTCATCTCATTTCCACTCTTCTCTACGCTTCTCCCATCTATACTAACCTCAAGAAAAACAATCTTTCCAAACTGTCTACTACCTACAATAACATAGCTAGATTTGTTACTGGGAAGCCTTTCAGAACTCACCACTGTCTGAATCTGCAGCAACTGAACTGGCTTGAACTGTCAAACATGTTACTTCTTTCCCAACTTACATTTGTCCAAAGAGCTTTCTACCAATCTCTTAACACACCTGTACTTTCTAACCTCTTAACCCCATACGCTAATCTAAACTCACTCCGCTCATCTAGCAAACTGCTAGTTACCCTAATCAAATCTAATAACCTAGCTGGTGACTCCCTCTTCTCAAACTCCATCGGTAAACACTGGAACCAACTTCCTAACGAACTTACTTCCATTCCAACTACTTTTCTATTTAAACAAAAACTCAGAACATACCTCAAAAGCCACTGGATGTGTCCCTGCTCTAATCCTGACTAAATGTTGTTTCCCCCCTTAACCCTCTTTTCTCTCCCTTCTGCTGTGCCTCCTCATTTCTCCCTTTAGCTCCCCTCCTCCCTACATACCTCTCTCATATTTCTCTCCTCCCTATTGACTATGACTCTTTTCCTATAAACCTGTATTTCCTATCTCTCTCTCTATTGTTGTCTCTCTCTCTTCTCCTTGGTCTTCCTCTTTCTTTACCTGCTGTTAAACTTAAGCAAAAATGTTCAATATGATGTTTTTTTAGATTATCCAGATAGTTAAACTCCTTTCCTTTTGGTAACAATGTACATTTCTCTGCCTTTGGTATTTCAATTTTTTGCTCCTTGTTTTTTACACTATGTAATAATATTCTTTATGATCGCATTTAGATTGTATAGACATTTTTAACTTCTACCCTTGTTTGGATAACAATATTCCTTGTCTAAGTCCTACCAGTCTGTAATCTGTTGTCTCTATATGTGGAGCTTTTCTCCCCGGGCCTCTACTGAAAATGGAAATATATCCAGCTAGACTAGCCCGGTTAACAAATGTAAAATAAATAAAATAAAATAAATATATTGTCAGTTTGTACTGTTGAAGAAATGGATATCTATGTTTTTTTCCTACCTCCCTCCTGTACATTTCTGTATTGGTTTCTCTTTGTTCTTCCCATCTGCTTACTTCCCATTTCACCACTTTCCTATCTACCCCATTTTAACACCTATAATCTGTTAAAAAAATAGCATCACACGCAACACACATAAGTACCAGAAAAAGCAACGGATCCCTTCACTTTTTGCCTTCTATGTTTGCGCTGAGTTTGGCAACATACACCAATGTCAAGCGGTGGTGAGCAGCTGTACAATGATGTGGTTAACTCCACAAAATGTCACTTAACCCCACTACGCTACGTCAACACACACAATAACATATGCTGAATGTACTATAAAGAATATGCCGTTACAGTGGCTACTATAAAGAATATGCTGAATGTACTATAAAGAATAATGTCATTGCATTATTACTGTGTATTTAAAAGTATTACATACACCTGGATTTGAACCCAGTATCATCTGGGCTCAAAAAGAAATGCATCAATGCATTTACACCTGCTGCCACAGAGTCAGCTAAGCAGCAGGTGTGTTTCATAGATGCAATACTAAGACTTTTAGCAATGTGGCTTGCATTTGTGCACTGCTTAATTACATGCAAACAGGGGAAGTAATGGAAATGTGTATCTTGCATATGCAAACACTTTGCCAACCATCGTGCAAACCCGCTGCTTGTCCCTGCACTATGCAAAATCACTATTAGCATGTATTACTGCTGCTTACTGTCCATTTATTCTTTATTGCATGAAACTGCATGTGAAAACATAGCAAACTGAAGGGCCTATCTAACAATATGTCACATATTTACAATAGAGTTCCCTCCCCCATGCACTGCAACTCTGGTGTCTCACTACTTTTTGCACACACATATCAACTACACTACATAAATTATATCAAATGTTGTGTGATGTGGGTGGGATTGTTATACTTCATACTAATTATTATATTTTGACTATGCAAGAGATGTTAAATACTGAAGATTATAAGAAAATCAATAGATGTGATCGGACAAATATTATTGAAAAGTTGGTAAAGATTTGTATGAGATGTATCACAAAGTTCATATAGATTTTAGTTTGCGTGATTATCTTACTACTGTTTAACTCATTACACCCCTTAAACCATCTCTGAAACCAATTGTCTCAGCTAGACAATGGGTCACAGAGCCCATCCCTAAATATGTTGGCTTTGAGTTAAGGAGATGTATACATTCAGCATATACTATTATTAAAGACACTTCGCATTTTCTTAAAGAATTGTACATGTGGACAGAAGATAAGGTCATTAGTAATTTTATTTTAGTCACTTTGAATGTTGACTCATTATTTCCGTGCATTACTAATGATTTTGACATCGACAGTATTAAACACTTTTTACTGGAATATGCACAAATGGATGAGGTTAAGGCTCTTGATTTGTGTAACTTATTGCATATCATATTAGATAATAACATTTTTATTTTTCAAATGCAACTATACCAACAAATTACAGGTGTTGCCATGGCACACCCGTAGCAAACATGTATGCAAATATTATGTTTATGTGGGATGTGCAAAATATTTTATCTAATTCTTTATATACCAAAGTTGGTTTTTACTGTAGATTTGTGGATGACCTGTTCCTTTTATGGAGAGGTACTCTAGAAGACTTTGACATGTTTTTTAACTCATTGAATACATGTACTGAATTCCTAAAGTTTAAGAAAGAAACATCACTACAACAGGTTACCTTTTTGGATATTACTTTATATAAATCACATCTGGGCATCCTTGAAACTAGGTTATATAAGAAACCTGTTAAAAGAAATACATATTTGTATTGGACTGGTATGCATCCACCTTTCATCTTTAAGAATGTTGTTGATAATCAAATGAAGCATGTTGCTAGACTGCATACTGAAGATAATCATGTATTGTTACAATTAAATAATGCAGCACATGATTTTTTTATGTAGGGGTTACAATAGTGAAGTTGTTAATAACACTAGAGATAATACAATTCAAGAACGTGATGCTGACATCAGACCAATTTTCTCTAAGCAGCTCCACAATATAGGTATAGTTCAGCAAAGTTTGTTTGTTTGTGTCTCTCGGCTTTTTCCGGTTAGGGGTCGCCACAGCGGAACTCCGGTCCGCTAATGATTGGCAGTAGAGTTTTACGTGCTGGCTTGCCGGGCCTAACGCACAACCTTCAATGAAGGAACACCCATTCATGCATGTTGCCACACAGTAGACGCTCTAACTGAGAATCAAACGGGCAACGTCTAACTGTGAGGCGACAACGCTACCGCAGCACCACCACCGCAGCTCATAGTTCAGCAAAGTAATAATGTTAATAATGTTAGAATATGCATGCTAACTTATAATCAAGATACAAAGGCTGTTAAAGCCATTATTAATAAATACTGGTCCATTCTGTCTGCAGTATCAAAGATCAGGAATTCTGTAGGTGATTAACCAACCTTTGGTTATAAAAGATGTCCTAATTTAAAGAATATGGTATGTTATAAAGAACAACCTCAAAGTATTATATATTTTAAGACCAATAAAGTAGGAACACATAGATATAACAAATGCATGCACTGTACCAGTATTAATACTGATAAAAGTTTTACTCATCCAGTCAATGGAAAAATATTTAATGTACGAGTGTTTGAAAATTGTGATTTTAGGAACATTATATAGCTAGCTACTTGCCAGTTATGTGATGCATATTACGTGGGAAAAAACAACAGAAGGTTGAAAGATTGTATTAGTAGTCATCTCTCTGAAATTAATAGGAAACTTAACACAAATGCATTATATAGCTATATTTATAATACAACGGTAACCAAGATATAGTCCATTCACGGAAACAAACCAGGGCAGCTCATAAAAAATAAAAATCCTTAAAAATCTTCACTTATAACAAATCAAAACGCTGAGTATAGCTAAGACAAGTCCTTTATTAACTCAAATCGGTAAGCGCTTTCACCATAATGGCTTCATCAGACCGTAAATCACAAATAAAAAGTAGCCATTTATATATTAAATGAATAATGACATCATATCCTGCCAATGAATCAATATAAACAATTAGCATGTGTTACTAATACGCTCCAACATATTTGTACAACATCTAACATGCAAAATATTCCTAAAATATAAAATTATTAATAAATAATTACATTCTACTAAAAACTATAAATATTGTTTATATTTATAATACAAGCAACACACACTATTTCAAATGTATAATTTTATTTAAAATTAATAAATTCCTATGTGGTGGTGATCAACGTACTGAATTAGAGAAATAGAGATGGATTTTGAAACGTAGGGCTCATATATTACGAGGTTTAAATGAATTTGTATCTTTAAAGCCCTACTTGAGAGAATTACATCAGAGGGTGTAATTGTATCATGTGACTTTGACTTTTATCATGTGACTTATCTATTTAAATGACTTTAGTAACTGTTTTAAATGTTTATGCACCTGAGAAAGCTTTTAAGTGAAACTAGAAAGTTGCATATTAAAGTATTTGACTCCAGTTTGGTTCTACATGGTTTACAGTGGATTTTTTTCTTTTAAATGTTGTGTGATATGCAATGCATGTCAATCTAGTAACATGCAGAACTAAAATTATTGACACATAAGCCTAACCAGCCTTATCTGCAAGGCTATGCAAGGAATCATCATGGACCTTATCCACAGGGACATAGTTGACCTTCAACACACTTGACCCAACCCATTTTGGTTTTGTCAAGGCTAGAGCTTGCTTATTAAACCTAGTGGACTTCTTTGATAATGTCCCCAAAGCCCTAGATAAGGGATAACAGGACATACTGCCTATGTTGATTTAGCCAAGGCCTTTGACGCAATCCCCCATTCAGGTAAAATTGACAAAATCTCCCATCTGGGGATTAACTCATACATTATTAGATGGATAGCCAACTGGCTCACTGACAGAACACACACTGTCAAAGTGGAGGAGTCCACCTCCATCACTAGACCACTTACCAGTGAAATAGCACAAGTATCTCTGCTGGGCCCTCAGCTGTTTGGAAACTATTTTTCTGAAGTCCAGGCAAAGGTAGATGGCCTGTACCAAGTTTTCAGATGACTGCCAACTGGGCGAAACCATATAGAGTCCCCCATGATGTTAACATATTACAGAAAGGGCTGACCCAGACAAATGATTGGTGCCAAACTCACAGACTGAATCTTAAAACAAAGAAATGCCTGATTGTCTCTTTGGCAATGAAGTACCCTTACTAATTATGATATATATAGCACCCCTCTATGCTCAAATTCAGTGTTTCCTGACTTGGGAACACATGTTGATAGCAATCTAACCTTCGTCAATATGTGTCCATGGTGGTAAGACACACACATTCTACATTACTCACCTCATAAATATGGGCATCGCATCCAGGACTAGGGTGGTCATAGCTCCACAGTACTCAACCCTTATCAGACCACTAATTGAGTACAATGTTCCCTTCTGTATGTACCTCACCAGACACCTGCAATGACTGGAGAAAACACAAAGGTTTCTGACCAGGAGAATCCAAGGCCTTCAAAACATGACATACATGAAAAGACTGAAAGACCTCTCATTGTACTCATTATCATATAGGCTGCTGAGAAGCAACCTATGCCAGTCTACAGAGCAGTCTCAGACCCTGCCCTACTGGAAGTGCTGGACATCTGCAAATTAAATGGGACAAGAATAACTTGCTCCAGGGATTTCAACCTAGCCTGTGACAGAAACAGAACATGCTGGAGAGACAGATATATCTCCCAGTGATTGTCACTCCTTTGTAATAGGCTCCCACTGCATGTGAAGCAGTGCTCCTCACTGACCCTATTCAAGTGCAATCTTGACAACTGGGAGTAGCACTTATGCCCCTCATGGACAGGCATAGATAGTGCTGATCACAAAATCACTCTGCTAACAATGACCAACTAACTATGCTGAATAAGGGTACTTGGGTTTTTACATGGCTAGGCTTTTAAAAGCCATAGCCTAGTAACCTCCTCTGAACTTCTGACACTATGAACCTATGCAGGCCTCCCAACATCTTCTTTCCAATGTGCTCTGCTGATGTCATCCACTATAAGTTGTCCTGCAACCTTGTAAAAGTCAGACCTGTGCCATGGTACTTGTGTAAGGTACTGAACTCTGTAGTCTGTGTACTTAGATAAGTAGGGGTTGTGTTCTCACTGCTGTCAAGTATGCGCGTGTGTGTGTGCGTGTGTGTGTGTGTGTGTGTGTGTGTGTGTGTGTGTGTGTGTGTGTGTGTGTGTGTCTAGGCAGAACAGCATAAGTGTATCCTACAGTTACCATTCCAATCCCATGAATTGACAGTATTTTGACACTTGCACATACTTATACTTCCATTTCATGCAGGCCTCCCAACATCTTCTCTACAACATGCATTGCTGATGTCATCCACAGCCAAAAGTCAGACTTGTGCCATGGCACATGCATAAAGTACTGAGCTCTGTAGTCTGGGGGTTGTGTGTGTGTGTGTGTTTGTGCTCTTGCTTGATATTAGAGAGAGCCTTTTATGCCAGCATGTGGTATGCTGTTATTACCACAGTCTCCTCAGCAGACATGGCTGATGTAATCAGCTATAAAGTGTTGTCTGAGACACTCCAAGTCAGACTTGAGTTGTGGTGCTTGCCTTAAATACAGAGTTCTGTAGTCTGTGTACTTAGATATGTCGGGGTTCTATTCTCACTGCAGTCAAGTGTGTGTGTGTGTGCGTGTGTGTGTGTGTGTGTGTGTGTGTGTGTGTGTGTGTGTGTGTGTGTGTGTGTGTGTGTGTGTGTGTATGTTTGTGCTCTTGCTTGACATTATAGAGAGTCTTTTATACTGGCATGTGGGACACTGTTATTACAATATTCTCCTCAGCAGACACTACTGATGTCATCAGCTATATCTGTTTTGTGGATGTGCACTATTCCCTCCAGGGCAAGGTCAGAGACAGGCCTGGAGGCCAAGCAGAAGTCACCTCATCCTATATGATCCAGATTAAAGTGACACTGCTTTCAGTCTATCCACATACATCATGTTTGTAGGCCCTGTGTTTTCTGGGTGAGAAACTCTTGTGGTCTCTCCAACTGCCGCATTAGTCTGGTGGAGTATATGCAAAAGGGACCATTGTACTCTATTAGTGTTCTGATGAATTTTGAGTACAGGTATAGCAGTATCCCTCCTAACATCTCCAGCAGATGTTACAGTGTCAGGACAGTGTGAGTGGTTACACTTATAGAGTGCAGACATGTTATAATAGTTGTTCAAGTGTGTTTGGGTAGAACTATCTCTGTTTACTCTAAATCCCATATGCTATGTCAGCAACATGGGATTACTGATGGCATTATTTTGATATTGTCCATGGTTGTGTGTGATTCTTATAATGATGTCCATGAACCTTTACCTGTGTCCCACCTGCTGGAGACCTCTGCTGAAATTAAACTCATATTTAGGTGAATCAGTTTGCACAGCTTCACAAAATACACCCTCAATTGCATATAATATCCCTGATAGATGTCCTCTGCAATGTTCATATAAGGATGCGTAACTCACACAGACACTTTCCCCATTGTTATGTCACCTTGTGTCACAGTCACATAATACACATTTTCACTGTGCAGTCCCTACCGTACTAGACTGATATGTGATTGGTGTTGCTGCTATAACCTTCTTCCATTGACATGCCTTCATCTGCTGTACATTAGGTTGTTTCACCTGCCCTCTTTCCCTGTGTTCATTCCTACAATTCATCTGCGTGTCCCTATTCAATACACACACTTCCCTTGAGTGTTTATTTTACATAGCAGTCCATGTATCCTTACAGATCATTTATACAACATTGGTACAGAATGCCAGTAATGGGATTTCACAGTGCTCTGCACTGTATATACTGTCCTGTACTATGTTTGGACCATGTACATATCATACCTCTCAACTGTCCATATTTTCACAGTATGTCCAGAATTTTGCCTTATACCTTTTGGTCTGCTCCTTATAAAATTTGTGGTTTTCTGCCATATCACTGGGATAATATCAGGACTGATGTCACCAAACAATTACATACATTTGAGTTTCAGACTTCCAATCAATCAGAAAATATATCTTAACACAAACATTGTTATTGTAACACATTTTTAAAGAGCAAATATATCAAATCTGTTTCTAGTTCTGGGTCTTTGTCCTCCATTCTGTTGGGCTTTGTCCAGATTTCTTGTAGTAAGAGATTGAGAGCTATAAGAACTATGTAGGTTAAGTCCTGCTGATCATTGTGCATTCTGTGCAAACACGCTAACTGACTGTGCTCAAGTGTAAACAGGACTGCTATTCATGTTGCTTTACATGGTTTCCTGGCCAGCAACACTGTTGCTGGCCATGAAACTGTGCTTATTTACATTTAAACACGGTGTGCAGCATAAATATGTAATGAGCACTGCTACTCATCACGCATCACGATGCAAAGGTATAAACTCTATGTAAGCTTTGTGTGAAGCCTACATGGAGTTTACTGAATCCCAATGGCTGTCTGTGAGGGTCATCAGTACAGCTCTTGAAGGAAGAATTCATAATTTGAGGATTTTAGCTTGTTACTTGACCAGTTATGCCAGTCATTTGCAATCATGTCAGGATGATAATCATGACATGTTGAAGAAATAGCATGAAGCTTTGATGTTACTGAAGCAGATTCAGTTTGTTTTAGACAAAACCTTAATGATATTTGAATGTATGGCTTATGGTACCTGTGACGTCTGGCTATATACCACCGGACTGCCACCAATTAAATGAGACGTCCGGCTAATAACCCACTGGACTGCCAACAATAAATGTGACATCCCTTACTATCTTGGGTCAGTAACTAAGGAGCTTCAATCCTAACTACTGACTCCAATGTGAGACTGTCACTTAAACAGGAGTAATATTTCACAATTTTCCCCTAAGAGCACAATAGAAACATGCTCAATAATCTGGGACTGGACTGCATCCTTCTGTCCACCCCTAATATAACTCCTTATTACACACTTCAGAGCAATGTGTCCCAGTTATGAAAATTAAATATCAAAATAAATGATAGCTATGACCAGAGCAGCCAGGCCTTCGAGGGGACCTGGGGAGAATCAAACAAGTATAAACACTCTCTAATCTCTAAAGAATGCACTGATTTCCACCCACAGTATAAAGTAATGAAAAATACTGTCTTTAGCAGAGAGAAAATTTGGTAAACCACAGACTGTATTGGCACAATTTGTCTCATATTATGAGATAGAACAGGTTTTTATGACAGGTCTGGCAACCGGGCAGGAGGAGTACAATTGAGATGCACATGGTATTTTTTGACCATGATTTTTTTGTGACTACTATTCGGCAAAAAAAACTGATTTTTGAGCCAATAAAAGAATGAACTTGTGGCAAAGTTTAACATCATTGTTTTAAGACAAATATAAGTCATAAATGACATAGGAATTAAATCTAAGATGCTCTTCTGTCATTTATGCTGATCACTGTTAAAGTTATAAAATTATTATTTTATGAATATGACAGGATCAGGATAAATGTTGCTGTTTACTATTGTGTTAAAGTTATTTATGGCTTAATAAAAGCCTTTTGTAGAAAATATCAGGAAATTAAATGCTCTTTTCATTAACATTTCTTACAAAAAATATCTGCAAATTAAATCTCCCTTTCCACTAACATATTCTTCTGGCTTTCTACATACATAGCAAAAGCAACATACTAGGAGAATTGGTTGCGTCAATAGTTTTACTCAAGAAAATTCTGCCTGGAAAAAATGTAAAGTGATTTCCTCCCTTGACATCCAAACCACTCAGCAAAATGTCAAGTTTCATATGCTGTAATAAAATTCATTCATGGAATCATAGTATGCTGCCATATATTACAACATCAAAACTTAAAAAAGAACAAAACAAGATTTACAAACAAAACTCAGGGAATAGGCAACAAAAATCTAGCCAGCAAGGCACCAACATCTGTATATTACAACCTGGAGGGGAAAAATTCCTATTTATAAATAAATAATGCATGTGCAATTATTTAATGGGGATGTGAAGGTTTACAATTGAGAATTACACAAAATAAAAATGGACTGTGACCAGAAATATTCATTTTAAGAAACAGAGAGCTATAATACTGTGGGACACAGTTTCTTATTACAATAATATTTCAAGATAATATGGTGAAATTTAAAACTGATCTAGTAATTCCATAGGGGAAAAGGAATGCAACTTTTTCTAAAGACTGACAACACTGTGGACTTCTTTGCACTTGCTGTATTACTGTGCCGTTTGATTTGCTGATTGAGACAGCAAACCAAACTTTAACACTGGGAATATCACTACAGTGCACTTTAAAGTCAGAAGTCTACTTATCAGGGAGTAAGTGGGCAGTATTACAGGATCACTGAAGTCTGGACTTCTGAAATTAGAGTCCTGCCCACATCTTGGTAGCAAACTGGTATATGCTATTTGCAGTTGAAGCTTTAAATCCCATTCAAATGACCTGTAATGGATGTTTGGGTTGTCTTACCAAAATCCTTTAAGAAATTTGCATTATAAGTTCCTGAGAGATATTTACAAATCCTATTTTAGGAAAAAGTTATTGTGGACACCCACACATTTCATGGTACCATTTTTTAAAGTTTAGGGTACAAAGAATTAACCACTTTTCTGCCCATGAATATAGTTGTCCTCTCTGTATCACTCAGATCATGGCCAGGACTAGTCACTTAAACTGGAATATATTCTGCAGAAGAAAAAAGGTTTGGCAAAGAGTAAAAGCTTCTGGAACCTTTTCTAGTTTCCTTAGTTGAATCAGTTTGGTTCATATTTGACATAGGTGCATCAAGTTTCAGGGCACTCATCTTGGATTTGGAATAGGTTCATAGGTTCATACTAGGATATCTGCCCTAGGGCATTTATAAGCCTAGCCAGAGTGTGTTTGGCTTTTGCCACCCATTTTAAATGAATTTTGCTATGCCCTTTTTCGAGGTTAGTATACTGTGCCTCTGTATAACAGTGACACAGAAGTGATACCCGGGGTAAACCTACAATCTCCCATCCACTCATCAAGATTCCTCTTGAAGAGAGTCAATGAGGGACTCTGCCTAACCTGGACTGGGATTTTATTCCAGAGTGAAGGGAGCCTCTGGGTTATGAATCTGTCCCTCCAGCATGTCCTATTTATTTCAGTGCTGAGGTTCACGTCTCTTGAGCGCATAGCTCGATGGGATTTGGATTTTCTGAGGTGCAGCATGTCCATTAATTCCGGGGTGGACATGGCTTTATACGTCAGGCACAGATCGCCTCTGAGCAGGCGGTATGCCACTGAGTAGAGCTGGAGTTTCTTTAACCGGGCAGCATATGGCATCTGTTTGAGCCCTTTGATCCTCTTGGTGAGGTACTTTTGGGGTCTTTCCAATTGCTGCAGGTATCTGGTAAGGTACATCCCAAAAGGGGCATTGTACTCAATTATGGGCCTGATGATGGATGAGTAAAGAGGGACGATGACCTCCCCTGATCTAGATGTGAATCCCTTCATGATTAGGTGGGCTATATAAAATGTTTTTCTAACCACTTTGGCCACGTGGTTTTCAAATGAGAGATTGCTATCAACTTGGGTCCCCAGGTCCCTAATTACTTCCTCCATACTTAATGGATTACCACCTATGTGGTAATTTGTGGGCACTTTGTTTTTGCCAAAGGGGATGACTATACACTTTTTGGCGTTTAGCTTGAGGCCATGGCTCTGGCACCAGTTGTCTGTTTCTATGAGGCCCTTTTGTAGGATGCTTGTGTCGGCTGGAGAGTCGATTATGGTGCCTAGTTTGCAGTCATCTGCGAACTTGGTCAGCCACAGTCCTTCTGTGTTGGCCTGTACCTCCGAGAAATATATACCGAACAAGAGAGGTCCCAGGACTGAGCCTTGTGGGATGCCACTTGTAACTGGTTTGGAGTCTGACATGGCTCCAGCAATTCTAACCATGTGGGTTCTGTCCTTGAGCCAGTTTGCAACCCATCTAGTGACATAGGGGTTTATATTTAAGCTGGTGAGCTTATCTATAATGCCAGAGTGAGGTATTCTATCGAAGGCTTTTGCGAGGTCCAGGTAGGCTGTGTGGACCACCTTCCCCTCGTCAATGGCCTTGGTGACTGTTTCAAAGCAATCGACCAGGTTTAAGAGGCAGGATCTGCCCTTAACAAAGCCATACTGGGTAGGATCCAGTGTCTGTAGGTCCCCAATATCTTTATTTATGAGGTCCATGATGATCCTTTCCATAGCTTTGCAGACCAAGCTAGTCAGGCTTATGGGGCGATAGTTTCCAGGATCCGTTGAGGCACCACCTTTGTGGAGAGGGACCACTGTTGCTGTACGCCACTCTTTGGGTACATATCCTGTAGCCACCTTTATTTTGGAAAGCTGGCTACGGCAGTACATCTGTCAGGATCTGTATAATTTAGTTGGCAGGAACCTCATCATCCTTGGTTCAAACACCTAAATATGGCTCTCTGATATGTGTCTTTCTAGTTTGGACTCCTCACGTATGGTCTGGATATGTCTCAGGTTATATCAGGCAATGGTACTATCATTGGTTTGTACCAAATAGGATTATTGTTCATTCACTTGTTGTACTGCAATGCCATTTGTTTAACATTTTCTATACCTTACCAGCTTAAGGCACACTGAGTAGCATGCATGAAGGACAGGAAGAGTTTGAATGAAATATCACTTGTCACAGAAGTGTTTGTAAGCATCTTTTCATTTTTTTGTTATTTTGTGTAACATCTTTGAAAGGAATAGTTTTTGGTCCCAGTTTGGATTCCAGCAAAGATGTAATAGTCCTAATTTGTCTACCAGATGTGCCAATTTGGCAGTTAGGAGGAGGTTATTTAGGCCCATTAAAAGTGACAGCTGCAGGTCTTATCACTTTCCATTCTTCACCATAGAATAATAGAATATACATGGCAATTCGGCCATGAGGCCATCACAACCATGCTAATATTCACCCTACTTCTTACCTCCCTTTTTAAGGAGAGGCAGACCAGTCATACCAGGGGAGAATTTATGAATGCCCATCCAATTATCTACTTCCCTTTTGAAAGAAGACAGTTAATGACGCTGCTTAATTTGGAGAAGAAGTTTGTTCTAGAAACAGGGTATGCACTTCATGATAAATGTATTTCTCCACCTTGTTTTATTTTCTTTGTTTAAGTAGATTTAGATCTCTGGTCCACCCATTTGTAGGCATAGCTTTCAACCAATCAGGGAAATATATCACCTAAATCAAGGACACATCCAGAAATAATAAGGGACAATCAGGGTCACATAAAATATTAGAACTATTAACGTGAGAAACTTACAGAAAAAGAGAATGTGAATCAATATTCATTTTCTGAAATAAAAGAAGTCTATTACTCTAATTGCTATCATCATTTGTTAATGGTGGACAGCTAGACAGAAATTCCTAGAACTACGCAATAGAGTCCAAAAGCTAATAAAACAGGACAAATCCCAATACTACCAGTCTGCCCTAGTCTCCTCACAACACAGCCCCAAACAATTCTGGTCCTCCATAAACTCCATCCTCCACCCAGGTAAAGTCAGTACCCCTCCTCCTAACATCCCTCACTCCTCAGAAAATATAGCTACCTCATTCAACACACACTTCACCCAAACCATACTATCACTAGCTAAACAACACAACCCCCCCTCCCCTCCAACCCACACCTTCAACTAGTAATCTCCACACTGCCTTCCCTTTTTCTCCTGTACCTACCTCCAACATAAAAAAAACTCTTAACTAAACTTAAACCCACCAAATTAGCAGCAGACAGCCTTCCAAGTGAATACCTACAAATTGCAGCTGATGCTCTGGCCTACCCAGTATCCATCTTGATTAACTGATCTCTGTCTGAAAGTTACGTTCCCACACTGTGGAAAGTATCACATATAATTCCCCTCCACAAAGGCGGACCCTCCACAGAACTAACCAATTACCGCCCCATAGCTATTCTCTCTCCACTCTCCAAAATACTAGAGAGATGCATACACTCTCAGGTCTCAGACTACCTCCTTACTAACAACCTCCTTTCTAGTACTCAGCATGGTTTCCGACCAAACCATAGCACCACCACTGCCTTACTCTCCTTTACTAACACTATCCTTCAGCATAAAAACAATGGCTATCTCTCCTCTGCTACTTTCCTAGACCTATCTAAAGCATTTGAAATGGTCCCACACAAACAACTTATCTCTGTCCTCAATAACCTATCCTTCTCACAATCGGTCACCAACTGGTTTCAGAGTTACCTGTCTCACCGCCAACAATCCGCTGTATGGCAGAATGACATATCTCCCCAACTACCTGTCTCCATAGGGGTTCCCCAAGGATCCATCCTTGGACCCCTACTCTTCTCTGTTTACATCAATAATCTAGCCTCTGCCACCAAACATGGCACACTCATACAATACGCAGATGACTCGACCATCATCTGTTCAGCCCAGTCCCTACCAAAACTGCAAAAAGTCACACAGGTAGCCTTTCCCTCTGTTGAAACATGGTTATCCGATGCCCGATTAATACTCAACCCAAACAAAACTAAACTACTCATCTTCCAACCCACCAAACATACTCAAAACAACTCTCAATTTAACATCACGGCAAAAGACAACACCACTATATACCCAACTGAACACACCAAATTGCTAGGAGTGGAAATAGACAATAAAGTAAAATTTGACATTCACATATCCATAACTATAAAAAAAGTCCACAAAAAACTAGGAGCATTATACAGAAATAAGCAATTTCTTACCAAAGCAGCAAAGATTTCAATAGCAAATTCCCACCTTATCTCCACCCTACTTTATGCCTCTCCAATATATACCAACCTAAGGCAATGTGATCTAAACAAGCTAGAGCCCTGCTACAACAAAATCGCCAAATTCGCCACAGGGGCATCCTACCGTAGTCACCACTGTCTCTCACTTGCTGAACTGGGCTGGCTTGAACTCCCTCACCTCCTTCAGTGGTATCAACTCTCACTCGCCCACAAACTAGTAAACCTTCCACTAAATATCCCATCCCTCCAGAATCTACTCCAACCCTATTGCACCACCAGACCACTAAGTTCCAGCAGCAAAAATCACTTGCAGATCACTAAAGCCAATAACTCTGCTGGTGAAGCACTATTCTCTTGCGCCATAGCCAAATTATGGAACTCACTCCCACCCACAATTACCTCCATACCATCATGCACCCACTTCAAAACTTTACTAAAAGCGCAACTAAAACATGCTGGCTATGCCCTTGCAACTCCCACTCTGATATCATCCACCCCATCCAACCACTACCTTTCTTTCCACTCCACTAACTACCTTGATTATAGCAAGCTCAGATGCTCATAAGCCTGTACTTATTATACAGCACGAACTTCTTCTTCTTGTAACATTTGTTAACGTCTGGTATGCACTTCACAGATAAAGATTCTAGTTGTCTACTGATGTACAATGTTCTTCATCTGTAAATATGTTGTAAGTAATTGCTATGTAAATTTTTATTCACTATGTAATCCAATGTATATACTGTCTGTTTATTTTAACTGTGGAGCTTTTCTCCCCTGGCCTCCGCTGAAAATGGACCTACGTCCAGTCGGACACTCCCGGTCAACAAATTTAAATAAATAAAAATAAATAAATAAATGGTAATTCATCACTTTTTCTACAAAGGTCATCAATTTTAGGAGGAGGGATTAAGAGAGACAGAGATTAAATTTGAGTAAAAATCTGGTAATCCCCTGAAAATCAGGGACAGCTGACTGGTACATTCATAGGACTGTTTGATTTGTGAATGTATAAGAGACCTTGTACTACTGGATCCCTTATAGTCCAAAAAGCAATGCAGACATCACCACAAAAGAGTCTGCAGGATACTGAATACAGGGATGGAGCTCCCAGTCTCTCCTTTTAGCTCATGTTTTTTAAGCCCTTGATCTTTGTGGTCTTTCCAGTTGCTTTATGTGTCAAGTGAAATAAAATATATCCCAAAGGGGCCATTGTATTTATATTTGTTTTAGTTACCTACCTTATACCGCTTGTCTTTACTTTTCACAGACCTTCCTAACAGCATAACCATTTTTCTGCATTCTATAGCATCTAGAATTGGATTAATATCTCAGATTGTGGTTTTCATTGTCACTGATATTTTTTTCTGCAGCAATCAGGTCTTTCCCATTTCAGATGGTAAGTGCCATAACAGTTTGCCCAGCTCTGGTGGGTTTTACTCCTTCTCAGATAGTAGACACTTCAGCCTGGTAGTGAAACTCAAGATAAACTGTGTCCTTCCTAGGCTCATGCCAGTCCTTTGAGCTACGTTGACTTTCCTAGCATTAACTTGCTCTTCATAATGTTTCAGGCTAGTAATGCAGAAATGTGACTTAATTTAATTCAATTTATTGTGACATCAGTTTGTGTCACCTGCAAGGCTCTACATGTTCAAGCAACAGTCTGCACTCCCATGCTTTTTCCTATGATCAGATCAGGTGGCTTTTTAGGCTTGATCCAACTTTCTGATTTCTTATGGATACGCCCCCTCTCTGATCTCATTCTCACATACATGACTGCATCAGAATGAAAGGCAGCATTACTGATGCACTTAGACTACATTGGGCTATCTTGCACTGGCACTAGCCTTGAATTTTCAGTGTGTGTGTGTGTGCTTTTCCATTTGTCTAACATAGATTTATAGGCTCATAGGAGGTTACTAGGCTAATGGCCCAATAGCCTTTACAAGCCTAGCCATATTTATTCCAAGTTTCCCAGTTATTAATAGCTAGCTGAACAAAGTCCTTATGATTTGGTAATTAATGCTGACTGCCTCTGTCCATGAGCGACATGGGTGGCACCTCAGAAGTGAATTCATGATTACCCATCCATTGATGTAGGTTGCTCTTGAAGAAAGTCAAGAGGGGCTCTGCTTCACATGAATAGGAAGCGTGTTCCAGAGAAGGGGTAGTCTCTGACAGATGCGTCTATCTCTCCAGCATGATTTGTTCACATCAGAGGCTAGGTTAAGATCCCTGGAGTGAGTGACCCTCGTGTAGTTTGATTTACAAAGGTGTGACATTTCCATCAGGGCCGGGCCTGAGACTGCCCTGTAAGCCAGACACAGATCACCACTTAGTAGTCTGTAAGAGACAGAATACAATGTCTGGACTTTCCATATTTTTGTCTAGGATTTATTTTGTGTACCCTGTATTTTCTTGGTGAGACACCTCTGGGGTTTCTCCAGCTGTTGCAGGTATCTGGTGAGGTATATGCAAAAGGGTGCATTGTACTCAGTTATTGATGTGATTAGGGCTGAGTACAATGGAATTATAACATCCTGTGATCAAGATGCCATACCTTTACTTATGAGATGTGCCACATAGAAGGAGTTCCTCACCACTGCGGGCACGTAGTGGCCAAAGTTCAGATTGTTACCAAACTGAGTACCCAGATCACGTACTACTGTGTCTTCTCTTAGGGGGATGCTGTTTATGCTGTAATTACCAGTGGTGTTAGCTTTCCCAAAGGGAATAATTCTGTATTTTTAGCATTTAGTTTCCATCCATGGCTTTGGCACTAATCATTTGTCTGATTTAATCCTTTCTGCAGTGTATTAGTATTATTCGGGAACTCAATGATTGTTCCCAATTTGCAGTTGTCAGTAAACATGGTCAGCCACAGGCAGTTCAAGTTTGCATGGACTTCTGAGAAATAAATTCTGGATAGTAAAGGGCTCAGCACAGAACCCTATGGTACGCACTAGTGACTGGCTTTATGTTAGAGGTGATTCACTCACTTTGATAGTATGTGTCCTGTCTGTGAACCACTTAGTTACCCACCTAGTGACGTAGGGGTTAATTCCCAATTGAGACAGCTTCTCTATAATATCTATTATGTCAACTGCCTTGACTAGGTCAAGGTAGGTAGTGTGCACAGTCTTTCCCACGTCCATGGCCTTGGTGACCTTCTCAAAGAAGCCAGCCAGGTTTAACAGACATGATCTACAATTAACGAATCCAAACTGGGTTGGGTCCAGAGTCTGGATATTATTTATGTCTTTTTTTTTATAAGATCTATAATGATTCTTTCCATGACCTTGCAGATGAGGCTAGTATAGCTTATGGGTCTATAATTCCCTGGGTGGTTGATGGTTCCTCTTTGTGCAGAGGGATGATTGTTGCTGTCCTCCATTCTGCCAGAACATAGCCTGTCCAAAGGCTGTGGTTGAATAGGGATCCAAGTGGGTCTGCTAGGTCATGTTTTAGGTTCTTTAAAAGGCAACCTGGGATATTGTCTGTTCCCACAGTTGCCTTGATTTTGGCCTTAGACAGTGCATAGATGACCTGCTGTTTTGAGATAGTAGGCTGAGGAGTTATGGTAGGTCTTTGGCAACTGAAATCTTCTGTCTGTAAAAGTTCATTCCTGCCTTTGGATCGGATATGAACAAAGCTCACAAAGTCATGTTTTCTGGAGGTTCTGCTATTGACCTCATTGTACAGATGCACACAAACATACCTTGATAATATGGTGTTCAGATCATCCATCTGAAGTTGTCATTCTTGGTTCTGTGGTTGTTGAAAGACATGAGGGTCACATTAGTGTCTCAGCTGTCCATATGTCATTGGTGATGACAATTCTGTGTAACATTAAGCATTGATACTTGCTCTAGGACCCTAACCTGCACCAGCAGAGACCTGTGGTAATGCAGCAATATTACATGGACAAGATCGTAGCCATTCTCAATTTATAAGCTGACAGACAGTAAGGTAAGGCATCAAGGAGCAAAGCTCTGAAAGTGTTATCATACAATGCTGTAAAATTAAAACAATATACTCTTCTCAGTACTCAGCTTCACTTAAGTGGTATCGTAATTCCTTCAAAAACCATGTAGCACATACTATAAACAGTGTAGGGAATTTTTCTACATTTTATGTAAAGGCACAACTATTTCATCTTTACTTATATTTGGCAAGTTAAAGCGATGTGCTGTTCGCTACTTTTATCCTGTAATCCTAAGTCTGCTTTCCCCAGTTTCTGCTTGAAACTGCATGCTTAGTAAGTTATCTGGGTGGTGCTCCCAGATCACTTCTGAAAAGAGACGATTGTCTTTACTGGGCCTGCCCAATAAACAAAAATAAAATATCAACAAATAAACAAAACAAAACAAAACATCCTTTTCAAGGATTACCATTTCTACATACTTTTACAAATATAAATAAACCAATCTGCAGGTTGCAATCAGTGTTTACTAAAACTGACAGCATACTGGAACAGCAAATGAACTCCTGGTAAGTCTGAGCATTTAATAATGAATGAGGTATTGTCAGTTTCATGGCCAGAAATGTTGAATTCAATGCTTGCTTTTATATTAGAGTCTGGAAACATAACAAGAGTAATGCGATTGATGAAATTATCCAAATGTTACTGCCGCAGAAACACAATATTAAGGAAAATTAAACTCTATGTTAGCTTCACTTAAAAATAACTGCTATTGCAATACTCTGTTCCATAAAATATTAAGTGCTGGAAAGTGATTTACTAAAATGAATGCTTGATATTGTCCATTTGTACACTTACAGGTGTAACTCAGAGTTAGGTATCATTAATGATATTAATTGTGCTGTGTTTTGTCAAAACAAAGTGAAAATTAGCTGAAAACTTGTTCTATTATGTGATACAACTAGACTACTAAGCACCTTTGCGGATAGTCATATTGGTTAAATGATATGATGCTTCTGTGGTCACTTCATTGGCTGCTTCCAGACTGGTCGTCTCCTTCACCTTAGAAGCACTGTTGTCAGCTACAAAGTTAGCCTGGCATGCAATAAGCAGAAAACTGTCATGAAGTATTAATTGTGGTCATATTTCTAGCAGTACAGCATCACAAATGCAACCACAATGTCTGAAGCATCACAAGCACTGGTTTACAGCTTGGCAGTAGGAGAAGTTCTTAAACTTAGTCAGACTCTATTCATAAACCTCTACATTGCTTCCAGACCCCAAACATATTTGTTTTAGGCCCACAGTGGGATCTGTGATTTTTTAAACTACTGATTCATGATGAGGACGTTGGAATATGGGACATAAATTTTAGTGCTAAGTACTGCCTAACAGAAATTCAGTGCATGTGTACAGGATCAGGATGGCAGACAATATACTGCATTCCTCAAGAAACTGAATAGTATTGCTAGAAAAAATATACCATGTTTAATGTGTTCCCTATTTTTATATGAAATTTACAGGCTTAGATCCATGAATTCCAGTCTGTACAAATACTTTGCACTATCATTTATTTTACAATGTTCTTTTAGACAGGTCATAATATTCCCTACTTAATTTTAGACTACACAATTAAATGTAAAATATATCATAGAATCATAGGATCATAGCAAGTTACTAGGCTACTGGCCATGAGGCCCTTGTAAGCCTAACCAATAAATTAGCCCATGTTCCCACAAGTCAGCACCAGATGCCCCTGTCCAGCAGGGACACAGGTGAAATCCCAGGGGCGTATTTTCTATTTCCCATCCAGTCATTCAGATTCCTCTTAAAGAGGGATAATGAGGTTCTCTGCTTGACCTGGAGATGGAGTCTATTCCACAAATGGGGGAGTCTCTGGGAAACAAATCTGTTCCGCCAGCAAGTCCTATTGATGTCACAGACCAAGTTGAGGTTTTGCTTGTGGGTCACGCGAGTGGATTTTGGCTTATGTATATGCAGCAATTTCATCAAGGTGGGGTCAGAGATTGCTCTGTATACCAGACATAGATCACCTCTGAGGAGTCTGTAATAGAGGGACAGGGCTTATAGCCCATCTGTGTAGGACAGATTTTTGAAGCCCTGAATTCTCCTGATCAGGAACCTCTCTGGTCTCTCCAGCTGCTGAGTGTGCTTCATGTGGTACATGCTTGATGATGGGCCTGATAAGGGAGGAATACAGGGGAAGTTATAACTTCCTTGTTTCTGGAAGAAATACCCTTACTAATGAAGTGAGCCATGTAGAAAGCTCTCCATACAATGGAGGCAGCATGGTGGTCAAAAGTTAGATTGCTGTCAACTTGGATGCCCAGGTCCCTCACAACTACTTGCATGCTTAGGATGTTATTAATATGATAATTTGGGAGACATCACTCTCCCCAAAGAGGATGATGATGCATTTAGTTTGAGACCATGTTTCTGGCAGCAGTCATTTTTCTGGGTGAGACCCTATTGTAGTATGTTTACATCACTAGGGGAGTTGATGACAGCACCCAGCATGCAGTCATCTGCAAACTTGGTCAGCCATAGACCTCTGGTTTTGGCTTGCACCTTGGAGAAGTATATCTCAAACAGCAGGAGCCCCAGGATTGATCCCTGGGGTATACTGCTGGTTACGGGTCTACTAGTTGAGGTAGCATCCCCTAGTTTGACTGACTGAGTTCTATCAGTGAGCCAGGTCGCTTCCCATCTGGTCAAATACAGATTTACGCCAAGCTGGGATAGTTTATCTATTATGCCCGAGTGGAGAATATTGTCAAAGGCCTTGGCCTGGTCAAGGTAGGAGATGTGAACTGTCTTCCCCTCGTCAGTGGCTTTGATGACTAACTCAGTGCAATGAACTCATGCAGTGTACAGACAGCTCTGTTTGCTGTCTCGGATACTGAGATGGTCCAATAAGGCCTTTTCAGACAGGCCAGCAAGCAACAAAAATACTGAAGAGAACAATAGAGGCAATAGTGATTCAGTAGCCACAATGATAGGATACTCAGTACTCAGAATACTGCATGTCAATAGTCACCTTGGAGTAATGAGGATTGTTAGAATATGACATTCAGCACTCAGAGTACTGAACATTATTAGTAATTTTAGAGTATTCAGAGGTATTAGCATATGATACTGAGTACTCAGAACATTGCACATCAGAAGCTCACATGGAGTAACAATAAGCATTAGTATGTCATATGCCTTATTCATTATACTACAAAATAAGTAGTTACTTTGCTATAATGAGCGGTATTAGTATATGTTACTTGGAATACATCAACATTAGTAACGTGAACTTCTTCAGAAACAGGAACATGTGCCCTCCCCAGCACAAGTCTTTTAAACCCTTTTAGAACAGGATGTGATGTCACAAAGTTCTCCTTAATTACTAAGTATATGCACACAGAATAATACAATATGTTATAAATATACTTGTACAAAAAACATCTTAATATTTAAAAATATTATTAATGAACTCCATACTGCCATAATTAATGTATTCTGATGTATTGAATGCTCAATATAGTTTGGATGACATTATTCAATGCAAACTGTTTTCAATTATTAGAAATGTAAACTTAAACACATATCATAACTAGATAGACTAACTTGTTTAAAAATGCATGTTCCCAATTGTAAAAGACTTTGATACAAATAAAATCCACAAATGACTTTCTTGTATATATCTGAAAAGATGTACATCTATAATTTCAGGCAATATTATTTATATAACAAAAAACATTTTATGTTGATTACCTCATTAAGGCCTGGGTACTGGTCTGCCCCTAACAATAGTTGCCAAAGTGTCTCCTTTTGCTCTAATTTGTTGTTGACATCCCCCATGAATGTCATTTTTTCTATGTGGTCTAAAACAAAAAATTCAAACTTTTTAAATTCACTACATACCAAGGAATGCCTTGCAAGAGCATTGTTTTTATCTCTGTTTTTATAGCTAGAGTATGTTCAGAATTCTCCGCTTTAAAACTCTAACAGTTTTACCCACATAATAACATTCACAGGATACACAGCAGGCCAAATAAACCACACATTCACTGTGGCAATTAAAATATTTCTTTGCCCAAAAAGTTCTTTTTAAATGTTTCAAAGTGACAAAAGAACTATTACTAAGGAATCTACATTGTCTGCAATTAGTGCATGCAAAAGTGCCTTTTTTAATTAGATCTCTAGTCTTAACCACCGAAGTGATATCAGTTCGTTCTAAAACTTTCTTAATATTATTCACTGTTTTATAAGTGAATTGTGGTTTGACGCCTACACAGCTGACCAATTCCTTGTTGCCTAAAATGATTCTCCAATTTCTTTCTATTGTGTTTCTAATTGCTTTTAATTCATTTACTATAGGAACTATTGCAAAGTCTCAACTGAACTGGTTAAAATCAGTTTTAGAAGAATAGATGTCATTTTATTTGACATGTTTTGCCAGAGTGAAATAGAAAAGGTGGACTATGATTTCCTTTTAGTTGAACATCCTACCATGGCCAAATTTTTTGGTATACCCAAAATACAGTATGGCCTTGAAGATTTATCCTTCGGGCCTATTGTATCAGCTAAAAATTCAAAAACGGAGAACATTTCCATTTGGCTAGACAGTTTACTAAACCCTGTGGCACAAAAGGCCGAATATTATCTTAGAGATTCCTGGCAGCTTTTGGAGATTTTGGGAAGGTTAGGAACATTAGATAAAGAAGTGAATTTTGCTACATTAGACGTTAGAAGTCTTTACACCTCCATAGATCAGATAGAAGGAATAGAATACATGAGAGAATATCTCACAAACCACACAGATATGAGTGGCCACAGGGTAAACACATTGTGTACCCTTATGGAAATAGTACTTGAAAATAATTTTTTCAAATTTAATAATGTACTATACAAACAGACATCTGGAGTAGCAATGGGGGCCAGAGTGGCCCCAGCATTTGCAAATTTAGTGATGTCTAGATGGGAACAGAAATTCCTGAAAGTCCATTCTAGTTTTGAAAAGGTTTTGATGTACTATAGGTACATTGATGATTTGTTTTTCCTGTGGAAAGGCGAACAATGGGAATTCAAGAATATGTTAACTGATCTAAACACTACTACAAGCTTCTTATTTTTCAAAATAGGAGAATTTGGTAGAAGCATACATTTTTTAGATTTAGATCTTGGAATCAATGACATGAATGGTAACATTACAAGTAAAATTTACAGGAAATCTTGTTTCACCAACCAATACCTTCATAAGGCTAGCCTACACCCACAGCATATGAAAAAGAGTGTAGTAAAGGGACAAATGATTAGACTAAGTAGGCTCACTACAGAGGATTTAGTATTTCAAGAAGAGCTAGTACATCTGAGACAAATGTTTGTAGTAAGAGGTTATAATTCTAATTGGATTAAAAAACTTGAAAAGGAAGTAAACAAATTAAGGCAAGGAGTAGCAAAACCCATTTTATTGGCTACAGATATACTTGTGGAAGAACCAAGAGTAGTTCAGCAAGAGAATGCAAGCATGAGTAAAACTGAGGAAAATGGGTTCTACACAGCGTTTCCACTTCCTATAGTAAATGAATTAAAAGAAATTAGAAACACAATAGAAAGAAATTGGAGAATCATTTTAGGCAACAAGGAATTGGTCAGCTGTGTAGGCGTCAAACCACAATTCACTTATAAAACAGTGAATAATATTAAGAAAGTTTTAGAACGAACTGATATCACTTCGGTGGTTAAGACTAGAGATCTAATTAAAAAAGGCACTTTTGCATGCACTAATTGCAGACAATGTAGATTCCTTAGTAATAGTTCTTTTGTCACTTTGAAACATTTAAAAAGAACTTTTTGGGCAAAGAAATATTTTAATTGCCACAGTGAATGTGTGGTTTATTTGGCCTGCTGTGTATCCTGTGAATGTTATTATGTGGGTAAAACTGTTAGAGTTTTAAAGCGGAGAATTTACGAACATACTCTAGCTATAAAAAACAGAGATAAAAACAATGCTCTTGCAAGGCATTCCTTGGTATGTAGTGAATTTAAAAAGTTTGAATTTTTTGTTTTAGACCACATAGAAAAAACGACATTCATGGGGGATGTCAACAACAAATTAGAGCAAAAGGAGACACTTTGGCAACTATTGTTAGGGGCAGACCAGTACCCAGGCCTTAATGAGGTAATCAACATAAAATGTTTTTTGTTATATAAATAATATTGCCTGAAATTATAGATGTACATCTATTCAGATATATACAAGAAAGTCATTTGTGGATTTTATTTGTATCAAAGTCTTTTACAATTGGGAACATGCATTTTTAAACAAGTTAGTCTATCTAGTTATGATATGTGTTTAAGTTTACATTTCTAATAATTGAAAACAGTTTGCATTGAATAATGTCATCCAAACTATATTGAGCATTCAATACATCAGAATATATTAATTATGGCAGTATGGAGTTCATTAATAATATTTTTAAATATTAAGATGTTTTTTGTACAAGTATATTTATAACATATTGTATTATTCTGTGTGCATATACTTAGTAATTAAGGAGAACTTTGTGACATCACATCCTGTTCTAAAAGGGTTTAAAAGACTTGTGCTGGGGAGGGCACATGTTCTTGTTTCTGAAGAAGTTCACGTTTTTAAATAAAGTGAAAGAAAGCGCTAATTGCATCAGCCTTTTTTGTACCGTTCTACCACCAAGCTGTGTTCTAATTCTATTTTCAGTTTGCGGCTAGTCCGTTACTTTTGACATCAACATTAGTAGTTACTTTTGAGTAATGAGGGGTATTATTATATACATATACATACATACTTGCCATTTATTCTTTTAGCTTACTTAGCCTATCTCATATAACCTTACATCTCATAGCCTGTCACAGTGACTTAGGGCCTCTCTTGCAAGCACCTAAAACCAGACTTCACTTCCAAGTTTTGGAGGTACCTTCCCTCAAATCTTAAAGACCTCCCTAAATACTCTTCCTTTCGGGCACAACTTAAAGAACATTTCACAGCACATGTTTCTTGTAAATTTTCTGATTCAGTTCAAATAACCAAGTCACCCTAATCTCTGACATGTACTGCTTACCATTTTCACAATAGCCTCTCTTCTCTAACTCCTAACATGTCACTATACTAACTGATATAAATATTGTACATAGTGTTTTCTGTTGACTACCTTCTTAAATCATTTTTCTATTGTATTGTAACTATCCCTTTGCTTTTAGTATGCTGTTTTAGTTTAGAAATTATTTTTATTTTTCCCACTCGATGTGTGTTCACATTCTGGGCTGTGACTGAAATTGGTCCATTGGGGACTGTGCTGTATTCCAGTTAACAAACTGTTGTTGTTGTTTGTCTTTTGGCTTTTCCCAGTTAGGGGTCGCCACAGTGGAATTCTGGTCCGCTAATGACTGGCAGTTGTTTTTTTTTATGGTGTCGAGTTGCCAACCCAATGCACAACCTTCAACGATGGCACTCCAATTCAAATCATGTTTTTCGAACGCCCACTCGACAACGGGGAGGACATGCAGACTCCACACAGAAGGCACTCCCAAGTAAATAAACAATATAGAATCAAATGCAACATGTGTTATCTCTGATCAGTAACAACTAAACCAAAATACATCACCAAAAATGGCAGCATATGTAAACAACACATTTGTATTTGTGATCATAATGTTCTTGACCCCACATATGTAAATAAAACAAAAAATACTTCTACACAAGCTCCGCTACCCCCCACATCCCTGAAACTTAAATATACTAATTCCTCAATGACATAATGATGAAGCAAGTGAAATACATCAAATTATGTTATAGCTGTCCAAATCATCTTCATCTACAGCATAATTCAACGGAATTCACCAAAGACCATTTCTACCACCAAACCTTGGCTGCAGCAAAAACAACCAAAAAATAGCTGTATTCATACACTCATATACACACACACACACACACTCACACACACACACAGACACACACACACACACACACATATATATATATATATATATATATATATATATATATCTGGGTCTACCTGATAACACTAACACACCAAAACACCGACAACAAAATAACCGACACGACAAAACCAAAAAAAAAGAAAGTTCAAAAACATGAAACTTCACATGCCCGACAAACCACAATTTCGACAAACAACAAAACCAATACCTTTCCCGAAAAACACACACAAAACATAAGCACACCAAAACCCTTACAAACCTACACTAAACCTTACATACGCAACTATCTATGCACTAACCTTAACCCAAACCCTAATCCTAAGGTCCGTCACTGTCGCACACTTACCTTACCCGCACCCTAACTCTAACTCACTTAATCCATCCCTAACTCTTAACTCTGTCACTATCACACACTTACCTTACCCGCACCCTAACCCTAACTCACTTAATCCACCCCTAAACCTAAAGTCCGTCACTATCGCACACTTACCTGACCCGCACCCTACCCTAACGTCCGTCACTATCACACACTTACCTTACCCACACCCTGACCCTAACGTCCATCCCTATCCCACACTTACCTTTACATGTCAGTGTTCTCAGCATCGGGATTCTCAACTGTCGGTCTTCTCCGTTGTCGATCTTCTGGTGTCGGTGTTCTCGTCATCAGCATTTAGAGATTTCGGAATTTTCAGGTAGACCTATATATATATATATATATATATATATATATATATATATATATATATATATAAATATATGTATATATGGGTGTCATACTTTAAATCAAATGGCTGTAATACTGATGGCCAAAACATTTGACTTATTAATGTCGACAACGCAATGTTGACTGCGCCACTGAAACACACAAAGTAAAAAGTAACTTTTATTGCAAGAGGGGGTGAGCTTCTTACACCCCTATGTCCTCTGCTAATTTTTTTTTTTTATTTTTATTTATTTTTTTTATTTTATTTTATCATTTGTTGACCGGGAAAGTCCGACTAGGTTCCACAGAGCCTGTTTTTAGCGGAGGCCCGGGGAGAAATGCTCCAGATATAATATAATAATAATATAATAATATATATATATATATATATATATATATATATATATATATATATATATATATATATATATATATACTGATGTACAGTATAACTGCATACTGTGTACCGACAACATGATCAATAATTAGCTCTGCTCACCTTACCTGAATGTATTGTAAACCAGAAGGGCATTCTTTGTATTGGGTAGGTTACAAGGGCAGATTTTGGCACACTGAAGTTATTCAGGGGAGGGAAATAAATGCATTTCATTTATATTATTTTACCAGTGACTTTGGTGTTAATTTTTTGCTTGTCACTGTTGTGTTGACAAAAGGCATTTCAGTCTATGCATATAGAGATGAGGTCTCCATATGAGACTAGTGACCAGCCAATGTTTATAACATACAGAAAGTAAGACTTTAAGGCATCCAAACAAAATCCAGAAAACTAAGTGGTACACAGAGCAAGGACAGAAAGATGACACTAAATTATCAAGTTGCTTTTTCAGTGTGGGTCAGACTCCAGATATTAGAGACTGTGCCACTGTACCATGTTTATTATAAATAATTCTGCAGTTAAAGCACCTAGAAGAAAGAACAAAAAGTAATGAAATATCTAGACTCATCCATTGCCTTAGATCCAAGTCATACCTTCCAATGTCTTATATCAAGAAATCTGAAGAAAGCCACAAATAATGGGGGAACAAAGGACCAAAAATAGGGACACTTTTTAAAAATTGCTCTTACAAACTTAGAAAGTTGACAGGATAACAGATTTTTCATTAGCACAAATTTTCTGAAGGGTATGACGTCTGAAACTCAAATGTCTGTCATTGTTTTCTGACTTCAGCCCTCAATGATTTACCAGTGATGTGCCAGAAAAACATATTTTTATGAGAAACAGACTAAAAATATGAGACAAAAATCTGGACATTTTGCGAAATATGTATTGTTGAGAGGTATGTGCCATTTAGTCTTCTTGGTTTGAATGGCCATCCTGTTCTGCTGAGGTATTGTCATGACTTTTTTGTGGTTTTGTTGGAAGATCTGTGCCATTTGTCTGTTCTAAATATTTTTGAGGTGTGATGAGATAGTGTTAGCCATTAAGCCACTAGGAATATATTTAATTCTGCAGGTCAGTTGTTGGGGATTGGTTCAAATAAGGAAGAAGCAGTACCAAGTATATAACAGTGCAATTGCTGAGCACCAGGCTCTGCAAGACATCCCATTCCATTTCCATTAATAGCTGAAGACCAAGTTCTGGAAGACATCCCATTCTATTACCATTAATAGCTGAGGATCAGGCTCTGGAAGACATCCCATTCCATTGCCATTAATAGCTGAGGACCAAGCTCTGGAAGACATCCCATTCTATTACCATTAACAGCTGAGGACCAGGCTCTGGAAGAAATCCCATTCCATTACCATTAATAGTTGAGGACCAGGCTATGGAAGTCATCCCATTATATTACCATTAATAGCTGAGGACCAGGCTCTGGAAGACATCACATTACATTGTCATTAATAGCTGAGGACCAAGCTCTGGAAGACATCCCATTCCATTTCCATTAATAGCTGAGGACCAAACTCTGGAAGACATCCCATTCTATTACCATTAATAGCTGAGGACCAGGCTCTGCAAGACATCCCATTCCATTACCATTAATAGCTGAGGACCAGGCTCTGGAAGACATCCTATTCCATTACCATTAATAGCTGAGGACCAGGCTCTGCAAGACATCCCATTACATTACCGTTAATAGCTGAGGACCAGGTTCTGGAAGACATCCCATTATATTACCATTAATAGCCGATGACCAGGCTCTGGAAGACATCCCATTACATTACCGTTAATAGCTGAGGACCAGGCTCTGTAAGACATCCCATTGCATTACCATTGACTATGAAACTATTTGGAAGTTTAGGTATATGTAACTCTGGTTTCACTAGAAAGTACAATCAGATATATGCACCAGAGACAGGTGATCAGACAAACATTGGACTACCAAAGGATATACTGCAATGCTATAATCAACCTGGAATATATTGTGGCCATTGGCTTACCGGAGAACTGAGGCACCAGTGAAGATTACATTAGCACTGTGCAATATCTTAGAGGCTGTAGACAAAGAAATACCAGCTGAAGACTTAAGCTATTAACCAACCCCATGGTAGAATAACAAGCTAGGTTTTATAGGCCTTTCTTTAATATTTTAGCAACAAAGTCTGAATCCCAGGAGATGGTTCAGCGAGCAGCTCACAAACCAGATCTGTACCATGTAACACCAATGTGCTAAATACTTTTGGTTTTTGTGTTACTCCTGTTTTTACTTTTGGTTTGTGTGGTACTCTATTGTGTTTCAACAAAGTCTGCATGCCATGTTTATGTGTGTATGTATTCTGCTGCAGGGCCTTGATGGATGTGTGAAGCACACAGGAGATGTCTGATGACTGTGGCAACATTACTTGCTTTTGAAGGTCTTAACATATGACAGTCTGGCTTCTGTTAACACTGCATAGAATGTTTATTTATGAAAGTTTCAGTTTCCTCAGGATTTTTTATTATGGTCAGTCACTAGATTTCTTCCCACTTTAATTTTTATTTTTATAGTTAGTTCTTTATTACTAACTCTTTAAAGAAGCCTGATTTATTATTTGGACTGTTTTTTGGTGCTGTTGTATATAAATGTAAGCTCTGCTTTACCAAAATGTAAGCAGGGTTAATGCATTTGCTTCCAGTCTTCTCATGAAAAACTTTTTTCTTGTTTCACTGTCACTTTTCACATAATGTGATATCCCTTATCTCCTACCTTCACACGTCTGTGTAGAGACCTTAGGTTACTCCTTCATGTTTGTATAATTTTTTTAAAATTTAAAATGTTTTTATCAGACTCATAATTTTATAATTCATTGACTCATTGGATTATGTGTGTTATCTATGTGTTTCTATATGCCACTGTGTTGTTTGTATCTACATGTATGCATTCATACACGTGTGTGTGTGTGTGTGTGTGTGTGTGTGTGTGTGTGTGTGTGTGTGTGTGTGTGTGTGTGTGTATGTGTGTGTGTGTGTGTGTGTGTGTGTGTGTGTGTGTGTGTGTGTGTGTCTGTGTGTGTGTGTATATATATATATATGTGTGTGTGTGTGTGTGTGTGTGTGTGTGTCTTTATATCTGTGTGTGTGTATGTATATATACACACACACACACACATATATATATATATATATATATATATATATATATATATATATATATATATACATATATATATGTGTGTGTGTGTAGATAGAAATTGATGTAGATCTACAGTATCATGTACATGGGAAAAGGTGGAATTTGTCTTTAGAAGTATGTAAAAGGACTTGTGCTACTAGAATTCTCACACCATTTTAGTCAGAGAATCAGTTGTGCTAGTTAATTAATTGATAGCAGGCTGCCTGATCGAAGCAATAGAAGAAGCTTTTTCGTAAGTTGGAGGTTCATTGCAGGACAAAACAAGGCTTCTGACTTGAGAGGACTAAATTACTGAGTTTGATGTTCCAACAGAATTTCATTGTTGATGTAGCCGGAGGGGAACTCATGTAAAAATTGCTGGGTATGAAATGAATGGTTAGACCTGGCAGGGCCTGAAGCTATGACTTGTTGTTTAAACAGCTTGTTTGCTGGAAGGGCTATTTGAAACTGAACTTATAAGGTAGAGATAGCTGCAAGGTATTGTTTCTTTTGTATGTTTTGTGTGAGCTGTATTTTTGTTGTTTTTCAGGCTGGATTTGCAAAATAAACATTTGCATATAAAATCAGTCCATGGCATCCTTCAGACTTCCAGTTTATAAATATATTTATTTTTTCACTGTACCTTTATAGCATGGTACTTAATAATGCTGTAGAAAAATAATTAAGGAAAAGCTATAAAGTGAACTAGTTAAACGCTAAATGAAAGTAATGCTCTGTCTGGAATGGGTTTGTTTGATTCTGCTGCTTTTTATCATAGGAATACAATGAAATTAAAATTACTCATTTCTTTCAGAAATTTGGCTGTGCAAAAGCTTTATACATTTCAGATGCAGACAAGCGGAAGCATTTCAGACTGGTTTTAAATCTCTTCTTTAGTAATGGGCAAGAAGTTGGCACCTTTTACAGCAAGATGATTAAAGTGATCTCCAAGCCTTCACAGAAAAAGCAATCCATGAAGAATGCAGATTGTAAGTCATAGATTTATATCTGTTATCTGTCAAGATTAGTTAAAGTTTGAATTGTATTATTTATTAAAATGTATTCACAACTGCTAGCAGCATAACCGGCTATTTATTAAAAGATAAGGAAAACTGGTACCATAAATCATTAAGCTTGATTTGAATTAAATTGTTTTTCTAAGGAAAATAAATCTGATTTCACTGGTATATTGTCAGCTCCTGCCAGTTAAATTAAAACAAACAGGATTAATTACATTAAGATATCTATTATATTATATATAGTGTAGTATTGTTTCACCTGCTCTATCTGTACAATCAAGGCTGGCCCTGAAATTGGTCATTGTTGATCAGTGCTCAACCGTAGGAAACAGATGTAAATAAATAAATATCAAAAATGTAAATAAGGGAAAACCAAATCCTTTAATAATAAAAAGTGTGACAACAGTAATATTTTAGGACACATCTGTTATACTTACATCAAAGAGCTTATGATCAACATACCCTTCAATAATATAATTATTGTCAGGGTCACTGTATATTGGGCAAGTCACATTTATTGCATTCCAGTGCCCACCATTCCAGTCATGCTTTATGCATGCAACATGCATTGAAAGTATAGCCATGAAAGAATGCTACTTAATTTATGTATATCAGTGCAGCATTGTACATCAAACATAATGTTAGCAGCAATACACCCCTTAAATTTAGATGCACTGCTCTTTAGCTTGCTGCTTGCAGATTTCCACCACTTAACTGTTTCAACCAGTGAAGCTTTCAAACATGGTGAAAAAATGAGCCCATGCAGTGACAACAAAGCTAGTAAATACATTACTTGCATACAAGTTTTCAGCTCCTATCCACTACTTTACTATGTTTATTATTTTGCAAATTGAGTAACATAATGAAAATTTTATGATGTTGCACTTTAGTGAAAGCTCTCAAGACAAAACATGCACACAGGACAATATAATCAGTACAGTGATCAGTGTAAACATAGAAGCATGGGTATGGAAGGTTAATTGCTTCAAATGCAGATAATGTGGCATGCAAACTTATCTTCTGAGTAGTTATTTTCATTGGATAAACCCGGAGTTGATGACAGATAGAGTACTTCAAGAAAAAAGGAAGGAGGAGGAGGAGAAGAGATGGTGATGAGCTCGCTGTAAATAGAAGTCTGAGTTTAGGAAGGAGTTTAGCCAGGTAATGAAAAATGTGATTGGGAGGAATGAGTTGCATATGGATGCTATAAGTATGGCTTGGAAGGAGGGATATAAAGAACTTGTAGGAGGCACACTGTAATTTTAATCTTAGATATGGAGGTTGAGTTGGCAGAAATACAGCATAAGATTAGTTTAGGGATAGTAGATAGGGGGTATGGGAAAAGGGAGCTCAGGAAATTGCAGATTGAAATTAATTTTTGGTTATATTTAAGCAAAAGCAGAGTTGCTTAAGAAAGGGAAACTTTGATGATTGAGAGGAGAAGGAGATCCTAGGTGGGTCTCTTGGTTATTTAAGCAAAAGAATGAGAGATGCAAAAGTTTGAAAGTTTTGGTTGGGAATGGTTAAGAGATGAGTTGTAAGGAACAGATTAGAAGAGCATTTTGAGAATATTTTTCAGCTCTATATTCTAAGCAGGATGGGAGCCCTATAATCAAAGGGGAATTCTGAGCATTAGAGGCAGGGACATTATCAGCAAGGAAATAAATACTGAGAAGATGAATGTGAACTTAAAAACATTGCAGGAATGATGGGTTTCCAGTGGGGATGTATAAGTGGAGAATGGAAGGAATAATTAGTAATTCTGTTCAGTGGTTTAAAAGAACAAGGAAAACTGCTGAGTGAACCTAATCAAGTTATGATAATGGTATTGTTAAAAATCTCTGGGAATATTCAAGAGGTTAATCTGTTTCAACCTATTTCACTTATATACATTGATATGACAATTCTGGCAAAAAATAGCTTGAAGACAGGATAAAATACTTCTAGCTGTTATGGGGAGGATTAGAATGACTTTGTCCTGGGTAGAGCTATATCTAAGAACTGGTTGAGTTTGGCAGCATTTATTGTTAGAGATGTGGGACACAGTCAGGATGTATATTTTGTTTTATTTGATATTAAGCAGGCTTTTGGAGTCCTGGAATTTATGTATGAGTCCCTAGAATGGAGAGGTTTAGCAGGGGAGTTTTTGAAGAGGGTGTAGGTGCTATAGATTTATAGTGATGGGGGTCTTTCAGATATGGGGGAGTTGGAAAGGAGGATGGGACAGGCTTGCCCATTGTCTCCTGTGTTGTTTATTATCATAACTGAATAGTTGACATATAATGTCAGGCATATAATGTCAGGGCCTTTCTTATTATCATCCTAGTGGTAGGTAAGGATGACTGGATGTTTTATTTATTTTTTTTGGATGATTGTTGATGTGTAATAGATGGTAAATGGTACAGTATGGGGATCTAGGAATATTTAGAGAGTTTGATTTTTTTGCTGGTTTGGAAAGTAGTGAACAAAAGATGTTAAAGTCGGATTGGTCAGAGAGTAGGTGAGTTTAGTAGAGAGGGGGGAGGAAATTTGCCAAAACTCTAGATGTTAAGTTTTATGGGTAGAGCTTTGCTAATAGGATTTAAGTTTTTTGGAAAAGGGAGTAAGGGAAGAATGGGTAGGGAAGGTTCACTCCTTGTGTACAATATTGGGTAGAATAAAGGCAGTTAATACTATGGTTTTGCCACATATTCTGCATGCCTTGAGGAATTTGCCAGCAGTGAGTTGTAATCAGGAGGTGTCTACAAATCAGGATTTGTTGAATATGGTTGTAGTTTGGGGCCCTGGTAGGAGTTGTCACATATGAAAGCATAGGTACCAATTAATTGCAAGGGAGGGCTTCCAGATATTGATAGATATGATTTGGTATGTGATATCTCTCTGTATTCTGAAGAAGGGCAGGAGAAGAGGATTCAGCAAGGAGGATGTGAAGATGTCCATTGGATCCCTAATAAATTGCTTCAAACATGGGAATAGAGGAGAGATGGAGCCTGGTGACAAATCCAGTTGCATCCATCTGTGCTGTGTACTATAGCAAGGAGTACGTGGAAAGAGTAAGAGATTTGAGTATTTATAAATAGGAGCATATAAAGTCTGAATTAAGTGATCATAAGGTAAAAGTATGGGTGATTTAAAGTGGATAGTTTGGAGTCCAGAATAACAGTTGATTGGCTTTGGAGCAATTGAAGGGAATATGGGATAAAGAGAAAGATGAAATTAGGATGAAGAAAGGGGTACATTTACACACTGGTACGAGTGGCAAGGAGTGAGGACAGGTAAGATGGGGTGGTTTATAGGGATCTCCAGACAAAGCAGGGGAGAGTGTTAATAAGAAGGTACAGAGAAAGAGGGAAGATGAGTGGAATTGGATGTGGCAAATCATATATAATTTAGGTAAGTGACCCAAATTCTTAAGATCATAATTCAGATGTTGTTTGTCGTTTTGGCTTTTCCCAGTTAGGGGTCGCCACAGGGGAACTCCGGTCCACTAATGATTGACAGTTAATTTTTATGGTGCCGAGTTGCCAGCCCAATGCCCAACCTTCAGCGAAGGCACGACCATTCACGCATGTCTTAGGAAGGCTACTCGACCGCGGGGAGGACATGCAGACTCCACACAAAAGGCACTGCAGCCATGAATCAAACAGGAGACCCTCTTGCTGTGAGGTAACAACGCTACTGCTGTACCACCGCAGCTTCTGTAAGATCATAATTCAGATAAATTGTTTAAACCTTAAACCTTACTGCTTTCAAGGAACACTATCTAGGTAATTGTTGGATCAAATACCATAGCCCCTGCCCAATTATCAAGACTTCCCAAATTTTACTAGACTATTTGCACCTCTGAAATATTCAGATAATTTATTCTATAATTGTAAAATCAAATGTGTTAAATAACAAGTTCTACTTTTTTATTATATAACTCTAAACAGATCTTTAAATTATGACTTTTTGTATGTCTTTGGATTATTATATACTTCCAAACTCAATAAAGACTGAAGAAAAGAGTAATTAAACACCTTATAGGCAAATAAAAGTTGACCCATGATATATCTATAATGGAGGAGATAAAAACCTGCTGAAACACATCTATCCTAATAGCATAACTGCTAAATACCAGTTATACTTTTTGTAAATTTTCATTTTACTGATTCTATACAATTAATTTGTTGATTATTAAGAGTGTAGAACATTATATTCTATTCCAGACTCTAATGTGTACCTTAAATAAACTAGCTAAGATCATAACCTCTTTTATTGTAATGTTTTTGAGAATCAAACCCAGCTGTCTCAAGGCCTTATTATAGATGGCTCCCACCTAATTTTCAAAACAAAAATAGGAATACATAGTATACCAAGATCCTTATATTTACTAACTTCCAATAAATCAGATGTAGTCAATGTAATAGATCTCCTTAATTTTGTTTACCAAAATGCATGATATTAAATTTTTATCACTAAATGAGGGACTAACTGTACTAGCCTTCTTTTCTAAGCATAGTAAATACATATTAATACTAACATTAATGAAATAATCTTCATTATTAGCAAAGAAGAGCCAATTTTGCAATTATTGGTGTACTTAACCAACCAACAATAATCATCAGCTGGAATAGAGGCAAACATTATATTAAGTAGCAAAAGTCTGAGCACAGAACCATGAGGAACATCTAATCTCATCAGTGCTGGATCCAATTTTTTCTTAAATCACTACTTTTTGGGTTTTACCTCCAAGTCAATTATTAATCTAGCTACATAAACAATGATTAACCTTATATTGTTCCAATGCCAAATCAATACTATGGAATGATAGTAAATCAAAAGCTTTGGTTAAATCCAAATGAAGTACACCTGTGCTAATTACCATCTCTGAAGTCTTAGAGATGAGAACATAAAAGCTTGACAAATTAGCGAGTGCAGAATGGTCTTTCAAAAAAAACACGTTGAAAAGTATCAAGTGATGCAAGATTATGTTTTTAAAGCAGGATTTCACAAAAAAATCTCTCAAAGCATTTGCATAATATTTGTGTTAGATTTACTGGACAATAATTTTATACTGCTCTTTTGTCTCCAGATTTAAAAACATGGAATAACTAATGATTCCTTCCAAGATCTTGATATGTGTTAGCATTGACATTGGAACAGAATTTGTTTATTTAAGCTGGAGTTATTTAAAGTCTTGGAGCTATTTTGTTTTCCTACTCAATTCATTACATTAATGCAAATGTATATAAAGGCATTTGTGGAACTGGAATCTTTTTCCTCATGAGCAAATGAGCTGAAGAAAGGAGCAAAATGGGGTTGTCCAATGTCAGCTCTTTTGTTCTGATTAGTTACTGAAATGTTAGCAGTATCTAGCTAGTCTAATGTAAACATAAAATTAATAAATATCAGTGATTACTATAACTCAATACTTGCATTATTTGTAGACAATATGATGTTGACTTTATCAAATACTAATATCTCTTTAAACAAAAAATATCTTAACTTTAAAAAAGTTTTGAGAAAGTATTGGGTTTGAAATTCAGCAATCAAAAATCTAATAAAAATCAGAAAGATTTCTTATCCTATTTGATCACATAACCCAAGACTTACCTTACTTTGGATTAATCATTACAAAATCTTAGTAAGAAACTAGAGGTACACATTTTGATAAAATTTTAAATTACATTTCTAAACTGATATCTCTGCAATATTTACATTTTTCTGTTGACAGATTGCAACTATTAAAATGGTTATCTTACCAACATATGGTTATCTTAAAAATATTATAAATTGTTCAAGGAACACTTTTAAGAATTTAATAAGAAAAGTTTAAATTTCCTTTGGTTTCCTAATAAACTTAAGAGTGGTTTTCAAACATCATATTAGACCATGAAAAAAGGAAGGAGTTAAACTTCCCAGATCTAGGAACACATGTAAAGTGGCTTCTTTCAAAGCCACAGTTTATTGGTTGGATAATAATTATACAGGTAATTGGAAATCCTTATAAATGGGATGTTTTGATCTAAAAATGAAACTCTCTAGTTCTTCTCTTGAAATCATAAACAATTGAGTATACTTTATGTAATCATATTCAATGCAAAATATATACATATGCTCATATATCTAATTTATGTTAATAACTTCTTAAACTCTTTAAATCTACTACTTTATGGGAAAATAGAGCTTAAAATATTGTTAATATGTTAACTCCATTGTTTATTCAAAATGAATAAATGAAAGTGCTTCAAGATTTATAATGATCCAGTGGAAGAATAATGTATTGTACACTGTTATAAATGTTTTAATGAAGGGGAAATAAAACCAGTTCAATCCCTAATATTAGAATTTAATTTGGATTTACAAGATTAGATTTTACTACAGACTAGTGGAAACTATACTTAGTATAATATCATAGATTAATGCAATCTAAAAACTAAAATTTTCCTAAACTGATTGAATTTTTATGAAGTATGGTATATACAATTCTGATCAGCTGGCCACAGTCTCAAATACATATAAAATCATAATTTCATTTAAGTGAAACATAAATAAATTTTGAAACTTTATTGTACCAGAAGAAAATATAATTTTATCTGACAAAGACAAACAACAGAAGTTAACATCTGTAAGGGATAACTCCCTTGTTCAATACTGGCATATCTATACATAGAAATCTTTACATAGAGCTTTCTTAACTCCTAATAAGATAGCAAAAATAAGTAAATACTATTAGTGAATGCTGGAAATATAAGCAGATATGCAAAGTGGACTGGTCCCATGTAATGTTTGATTGTGTTTCTTTTAAAAAAATATTGGCAAATCAATGATTTTCTGCAAGGGATTTGGACCGATAATTTCTCTTTGAACAAATTACTAACTGATTTTTACTTGAATTTAAAAAAATGTTACTTGCTTTGGACAATTTTAGCTGTTGAAAGGAAAGCCATCATAAGGAAGTGTGAGAGAATAAAACCTCCACAATTTGCTGTGTAGCTGTCCCTTTTGCATGAGGCAATGCAAAAGAAGAATGTCATGAAGAAAAATAGAATGTACTAACAATCCTTGAATACAAGTTTTGTCTTTAATAGTTCCATGGAGTCTTCTTCTGAAAACTTTACCTCACTAATTATTGTAAGTGTTCCTCAATGAAATTTATGTTTTTGTAAATTTTTTATACTTTGTATTTCCAATCTCTAAATATTGCTAGTTTACTCAGTTCAGACATGGATTGTAAATACTGCATATAGTTGATTAGTGATTGTTTATTTGATTTTACTTAAATCCTGTTCTAAATATCACAAGAATGAATTGATCTTATGCTTGTACTCAAAGAACACCAATATAAACTATGCAAAAAAAGATGATTATACACACAGGAATGCCATGCTTTGATTTAATTTCTTTATGTATTTTGTACTATTTTTATCAATGCATCATTCTGCTAGGATTTAATTTATCATATATCATGCCTTTTCACTGCTAATAAATTTTCCGGTCGATGTCACTGTTTGCTATGGTATTCTACTGCTCATTATACAAGAGCTTTGTTCAAGAAGATTGGTGATATTAAGGGAAGCTACCAGACGAAATGCAGATTACAAAAGACAAAGACAGGAGGGACCTAATAGAAACTGAAGATATTAAGAAGAGGTGGCAGAAATATACAGAACTATATACAAAGGACTGTTCTGCTTTATTGATTGCTTTAACACCTTTGACTGTTCAGACCATGACTGATTATATGAAGTTCTTAGAAAACTAGGGATGCCATATCACTTTAATTACCACCTGCGGAATCCAAAGATGAAATGGTTCAAGACTGGAAAAGAAGTACAGCAAGGATATATATTGCCATCATGCTTATTCAGTTTATGTGATAAATATATCATGTGGAATGCTGGGTTATATGAATCATGTGATGAAATCAGAATTGCTGGTTGAAAGATTAACAACCCCAGATATGCTGGTGATATGACGCTAATGGCTGAAAGTAAGGAAGAGTGGAAGACTCTGCAGATGAAGGTGAGAGTAGAAAAAATAAATGTTGACTTTCTGCTTATCATAAAAAAGTTATCTAGCCCTATCAATTCTTTGCAAATAGACATTCAAGAGTGGGAGGCAGTGAAAGATTTTATTTTCCTAAGCTCAAAGATTTCTGCAGATGGTGACTTGTTGTTGTGCCTTTCGGCTTTTCCCGGTTAGGAGTCGCCACAGCGGAACTCCGGTCCGCTAATGATTGGTAGTAGATTTTTACATGCTGAGTTGCTGGCCCTGACACACAACCTTCAACAAAGGTACGCCCATTCATGCATGTCTCCACACAGAAGACGCTCTAGCTGAGAATCAAACAGGACAACGTCTTGCTGTGAGGCGACAACGCTACCGCAGCACCACCATCGCAGGCTACTAAAACCATGAAATTAAATATACTTGTTTTAGAAGGAAAGTTATGGAAAATGTGGGTAAGATGTGAAAGGTAAGAAAGTTTTAGGTTGTCAGGATATTTGTATGAGCATATCTTTTCACTTATTTATTGTTATTGTTATGTTCCTTGTACTAGGAACATTACATATTGTAGGAAATGTGCTGAGTGGTGGTCAAAAAAATTAGATATGCTTTGTAGAAAAAAAGAAAGTCCACTGAGAAATCTAGCATTACAAATAAAATCAAGTATCAGAAAATAAGACCTAATTTTAAGAGATTCTTTCAGGAAAACAAGAAATAACTATGAACTTAAGTTGGCAACTTGTACTTATTTGAGAATTTATATGAAGGATGAAGTCCTGATCACTAACTTGAATCATTTAGTGGAAATATTTACAGACAAGTTTTCTGCATTATCAGAAAAATGCTCCATCTTGATCAAACCTGCTTGCATGGTTTGCTGTGAGTCATGTCCTTTAAAATAACTGCGTGCGGTGGAAAAATCATTAAGAGCAATTAAACCATATTCAGCAGCTAGGCCTGATTGTCTTAATGGATACTTTTTTCAAATATTATTTAGCAGATATCCTATGTTTGGTGGTTATTCCAACTGTCGCTTCATGAAGGTTTTATTCCACAATCATGGAAAACAGCTATAGATATTCTCTTGTTTAAGATGGGGCAACAATATTACAGTAGATGATTATCACCCTAGTAGTCTTACATGTATTATTGGAAAATGTTTTGAAAGAATATTATACTCTGTAATCACCAAGTAGTTGCATCCAAAGCTAGATATTTTTCAGCATTGATTCTCTCAAGGTAGAACCTATTGAACCAGCCTGATAGGTTTTTATCCAAATGGTCAGGAATCTGTCAATGTGGGCTTGCCAGCTGATGTGATTTATTTTGTCCTTGCTAATGCATTTCATGCTGTACCTCTTACTGAAATTGTGTTCTTTTTGGAAACTAAATGTCATTAATCACTACATTATTAAGTAGGTTGGTAAATGGATGACTTAACAGAACTTTTCAGGTGAGAACTGAAGATATTACATCTAAGGACATAATGGTTATGGTGGGGTTCCCTGTTGTCAGTTCTTGAAATTACTTGGTTTAACATGTTTAACATGTTTATGTCTGTGATTCCTAGTCAAAAAAAGTATATATTAATTATTGCTGATGACACTAAAGTTAGTCTGATTATTAATTGAAATAATGAGTTATTTGGCTTTTGCACATTTTGTCATATTATATTTAATAGCTGCTATAAAAATTATAAATGGCTAGCCAAGAAAATGATATATGTGTATAGAAATACAGTTTTCCATTCATCTTGCTGTACTTGTATAGGCAAACAGCTTTAAAGTTGACATAAAAAGAATAAAATCTGAATGTTAGGACTCCTAGACAAGTGCTAAGTACTTGCACAGCTCTAAATAGTTTGTATCCTGGAGGAAGACAACTGTTTTATTGGGTATAAAGCCTCATTTTCAAAATATGAAGAGGTTGCATAGGATAGTTAGTGAGGAAGGCTGTGGAAAGGATAAAAGGAAAAGGGAAGGTAGCAGGAGCAAACAAACAAACCTAAAACTGCAGTCCCGGATAGATATCACTAACCTCTATGTCTGACATTATAGACAGGCTACAACTCTGGTGGCCTGACGGTCAGGGTCTGTCAGTTGTGTGACTTGATAAGCCACAACAAGAGGTACTCCACAGTGTTGTGGTGGGCTTCTATTTGTTGGCACACTTTGGTAGACAACAGCCTCTGCAACTGATGCAGGGAAATGACAGGAGATCCCCCCGGGTCACTGTCAGACCCTTTGCCCCCCACCCCCAAAAAAGTAGGCTCAGGATGGGAAGAGGAAAACATAAACAAAAAAAAAAAAAGCTCACAATACATGCCTTGCTCTCTCCCTAATCTTTGCCTCCAACTGCTTTACCAGATCAGGATGGCATTGTTGCAGGTCACTGCAGCAACGTCAGCACTGTTCATCAGATTGGGTGATGGCACCAGTGTCATTACTTACCCTCCTGACAGGGTCATGCCAGGCATCCAACTTCCCCAAGGTTCCAATATGCACTAGCAGGCACTTTTGGATGTCCCTGTGTAGGAAGAACAAAAAAATTTTTCACTTTGGCATTCTGTTTTCGTGCTCTGCATTCTACAGGACCCAAACTAGCCATGGCCATTTATTCAGGTTCACTTGAGGAGCAAAATGATAACACATGAATGTTTAGACATATGTGATGTGCAATGTAATACTGCATGTAGGCTCTACTGTAGGCTCATAACACAGTGCTGCAGCACTATGCATTGACACCGACTGTCTGCAAAGCATATTGGTCACATACTTCCTGAGAGCCATTCTAGCTAGTGTGGAAGCTCATTGCGTTCCAGCTGCATTTCAGGGGCAGTGGTGCTAAATTGCCTCATTAGCATAACCTCCACACTGTGAAGTCCTTATTAGTGTGACATGATGTGTAGGCATCATTTTGCATGAGAACACTTACAAGCAAAATTCTGTGGAATACAAGGCTTCATATAGTGACTCTGTGGAATTAGATACAAAACTACTGAAGAAAGAAGACCCACACTGTAATGAATACCTGTGGAGGATGTCAGTAATAGTAAGTTGAGCACCATAGGCAGTGCATGAGTAAGCACACAGAACAGTGTCATGGCCCTTTGGCAGAGGGGTGCAGCATGGTTATGGGGGCATCTATGGAAGGACAGGATACAATGAACATAATGATTCCCATATATAGGGCATTTCAAGAAGTATATGGGGCCAAAAGGCAAATGTGGGAAGGAGCAAAGGGAGGCCATATGAACTGCAGTAGAGTGTACATGGGGGTTGTGCATAATGATTAGGTGATTGCCAGCCAGGTGCAGAATAGAGGAATGGCAGACAGTGACCATATGTAGATGACTTTCACAGCTACCTGACTCCACACTGCCCACAGATGTACAGGCCTACCCTTGGTCCCTTAGAGAGGCCATTGGTAGAACATTCACCACCCAGGAGATAGAGGTATTATTGTAGGCCCTCTTTGCACACACTTTATGCTCATCCTGAGCAAATATGCTATGCACAATTTGTATCTGGAATGGGAGTGGCACAGAGTGGTTCAGGACATGAATACACTAGGTGGCCACAATAGGCCTATCCAACCTCTGCAGTGAGAAGTAGCTGATAAGACAGTGTAATGCATGCATCCTGTTAATTCCACTTTTGGGTGGCACAGTTTGACTTGGTTAAATATGGTGTCCATGTGCATAGGTATGAGTTTGACTGTCTGCAGATCTGTGAGGTAAAGGCATCTAAGGCCATATGATGGTACCTTCTGCAGTGCAGTGTTATGGTTGGCTGCAATGCACAACATCATGGGCACTGGCTGTGATAATAGCCACAAACACATGCTGTTCTGCAATAGATATTGCTTTTCCACATATATGCATATCCTTGTACATCAAAAGCCCCAGTGCTCAGAAAAGGTTTGCGATGCAGCACAATGCATCTGATTTATATACACTTCTGAATCACTATGCCATATCGGATGTCATCATTTGCATATTCTGTCTTCCTCATTGGCATTGAGAATCTCGTTCCATATCATTATCACTCATTTACATATGCTGCATGCCATGCCATTGTTTCCCACTGTGTGGCCGTCTTTTCTGTGTCTCTGAATTACCCACACTATGGCTGCTGCCATTATCTGTGCTAATCTGCACTGAGTATTTTGCTAAACATCTGTGATTTCTGGCCCATGAATAATTAGTAAACTAGATTGTATTCTGAAGATACAAATCTTCTGAGGTCAGTTTTATCAGAATGTTTAAGATAAACTGTATATCTCACTTTGTTACTCTCTAGCAGTAAACCCATCTAGACAATAATCTGAATAAATTTGTTTTATCTGCACTGTTTTTTATCTCATTAGTACTTTAAATACTGGTAAGTGGAAGCACAGCACATGCTCATTTATTAAACTAAAACCTACAGGCTGACATATTTTTTTCTTATTCAACAGTGTTGTCAGAAGACACAGTCTCTATAGACAAGACCGAGTGCCTGGTTTTATGTCATTCCATCCATAAAGTCTCACACCTTACATGCAAACTGTTGAATGTACCTTATGCCTCATATGCCTTATAGCTGCTATGCATTTAATGACAAATATTTAGTACATTTCATACTTTTTAGTGAAACCTTACTGGGAAATAAAAAGCTATTTCTACCTCCTCTTCCCCTGCTGCACCCCTTAATAACTTACTGCCTCTTATACTTTACTCCTACCTACTCTCTCTTATTCCTTCTCAGACATTTCTACCTTTCTTATACCTTGCTTCATTCACCTCTCTGTGACTCCACTATTTCTGTCCTGCAGCACTGTTCAACTGCCCTACTTCCCTCCACTTGCAGCTAGTCTTATCAACTGGCACCAATGACTGGTGACCTTTTTTCACCATATCAAATTATCACTTGTTTTTTATACCCATGTGGATCTAATACTATCCTCTCTACTCCATTCTCCCTCTATTTCATCATAGCATATAGCTGCTAATTTTCTCAGTTCCTAGATAAATAAGCTACTACTACAGCATTGTTTTCATTTCAGTTATATACCTGCCCTTACTAATGAAGTTCCAACCACCTGTTGTTTTAATTTATTTATGATATTCTATATATGTCAAATTATTTTACTGTATATGTATCATTGTATTTCTGTGAGAAAGTGTTTTGTAGCTTTTCTCCCCAGGTCTCCAGTGAAAAGGAGTCACTTTATCTGTCCACTTGGACCAACCCAGTAGACGAATGCCAGTAAATAAATAAATAAATAATTTCAGCAAAAATTCAGTTCAATGGGGAAATCAATCCAAAACAACATTCTCTGTCAGTGGAGTTTTTCTTTTTCTCCCCTGTTGTAGAAAATATGAGTAGGAATATATAAGTTCAAGGATGTAGAGGGTATCCCCGACCCCACATGGGCCTCCCTGCAAAATAAAAATATTTCCGAGGTTCAGCCAAAGTTGTTTTGGCATAATTTTTTTTTTTTTTGCTGAACTGACTTTGCATTCAGTCGTTCGACATACTTCCAGCATTATTAGACAAATAATTCTAACTTTTTACTCTCACATCAGCCTCAACACTTACAGAATTTTAGTACTTGTTTTGTATTTTCCCTTAACGTTTGAATGTAGTTTAATCCGCCTTCTACTTGTACAGAATCAGTGTGCAACACATAATTATTTCTACATTATATAAGCCAGTATATTTCATATGACAGTTGATGGATGCTAATACAGTGTTAGTCTGCTACATTGGTATCAGAAATGATTTTATTTTTTGCAGTGCTGTGGTCATAATGGCACAGGCTGAGTGTACATTACATAGCACAACTGCAGTGTCATCCTGTGGGAGGAAGACAGGGAGAGAGAAAAAAGGAATGAAAGGTAAAGAAGTGAGAGAAAATGAAAATAAGAGCACAAGAGAGAAAGTATCTCTTAAGGGAAAAAAAGCAGCAACAAGGCTTTTTTCTTGTAAATACCATTTTAGGATTTGATGATCTCTTACAAACCTATACATGCTTATGTATATACAAATTAAATTATTGTACTTTTGTTTGCGTGCCGATGGAACACTTTAGAAGTCGTGCTCCTAAGGTTTACTGTCAACAGCCTTGAGTTTCACTATAACAATGTTCATGCTTAACTGTAAAGAACTTGTTAAATAAAAATAGCAGATGCTGCCAGTTTGCTTCCACTTGACCCTCTTGCACTGCCTAGTGTCCTTCTTTAATGAAGAATTTGAAGCTCCTTATAGACAACTATGTCAATACTTTGAACTCCCTGTTTGAATTGCTTTATATCTGCACCATAAATGTATGAATTCTACCACTATTTTCAATTCCCGTATCTCCTCAGGAAGGCTATTCCATGTAACTACAATCCATTCTGTGAAAAACAGCATTTCCAAATGCCATTCTTGCATCTTCAGTGTATGCTTCTTGCTTTTGACTATCTCATCCTTTGCCCATTGGACTTTTATAAGCTCTGCTGAGGTACCAACATGGTTATTTTTTTACCTGAAGTGGAGGATTAAGTAAACCTTTGGTCCAAGTTTGTTTTCAATCTGTGGGCCCTCCAGGGCCATTCTTTTTGGATTCACTCTTGTTGTTTAATGTGGAGTTTCCAATATCTTGGAACAAAGCTATATAAAAATCTCAAAAGAGTAAATTTTCCAACCGAAAAAAGACATCATACAAGGGACAAATATAAAAATAATTCAGACATGGCTTTAAAAAGTGCTATGTTGATGCTGCCTCCCAACTAACCATGTCAATAATCATTTATAAGTGATCCTGTAACAGCCACTTACTTTCTTATATCAGCTGTGTGCAAAATTGAAACCCACTTTCTTTATACTTCTCATGTCTCACTGAGAATAAAACAAAAACATAATAACAACATGCTGATGTTAAACATGTAGACTGACCTACCCAAAAAGCCATATCATTATTCTTTGACAATGATCATGTGACAACCCTGTTCTTTCACAAGTAACAAGCCTCCTACCCACATACCTAAAAATATGTCTATTTCAAAGTCTTGCTGTCAGATACATATATACATTCCTACCCTGAAAACTAGACATATGAATGATTGTTTTACTTGAATCATGATAATGTCCTTTGCTTTCATCTGCAGTGCCCCTCAAACTGACAGTCACTTCTGGCAATCACCTCTCATGTGTGATTGCCAAAAAGAGGTGAAACAGCAGCTATTGTATTATATTGCCATTTGCTGCTATACAAGACTAAGCCCTCATCAACTGCCACAAAAATAAAATAAATAAATAAGTTGTGCACTATTGGCATAATGGTTAAGCTGTTTCCCCTCACCTTTAGAATGAAATCGGCTAGGCCTAAAATGGCCTACAAGGGGAGATAGCCTAGTATCTGCCTATGAACCTATAAGTACAACTGTATTGTGCTGTGGATAATGTGTACTGTTACCAGTGCCCACAGATGTATCTGGTTTCATGCCAGCCTATTTATGATAGCTCTCAGTCTCCTCCAGTGAGAATCAGGGAAAAAGCCAAAAAATAATACAAAAAATAGCGAACCTCAGCGATGAATAGGTAGGTCAAGCACAAACAGAATCACCAAAATCAAACAATAGCTGGACCACACTGAAAACAGGGTAAAATATAATTCTTTATTACTGTTAAGTGCTTTTACTGAGCTACCGCTTCATCAGATTATAAATACACACTAAAAATATACCTTATATAAAAAGACATTAAAACATTCTACACTGCCATTGGTAAGTACCAAACACAATAAGCTGTTTGATAATTGATGCACCTAAAGAATAGGTCTTAAAGGGACAGTGATGTTAAGGCCAGGTGCTCTATGTGCCTGTAAGGCAATAATCCATTTAATTTCAGTCTTCACTATCCTGTTATTAAAATCATTGCCTCTAACATTATCATAGATAATTTGTAAAATCAAAAAAGAAAACTTGTCATGACCTGCAAAAATAGTAGCATGTTTAGCCAAAACATTGGAATCAGACTTTCTACGTATATCACCCTGGCGTTCCAAAATATGCTATCTTAATTGGGGTCTATATTATAACATCAAAGTCTTAAAACTTAGAATGTTATAATATCAAACCCATTCAATAGAAAGACCATAAAATCGAACACTCAGAATAGCAAATTTTTCCCAGGGAAAAAATTTGCTGTTCCGACAAACATACACACAAGACAAGCACACCAAAATAAATAATCCACACACATACACTTCACAAAACCCTACACTAAACCATACATACACTACTAGCTATCCACTTACCTTAACCCAACCCTAACCCTAAGGTCCCTAACTATCGCACACTCACCTTACCCGCTCCCTAACCCTAAGGTCCCTATCGCAAACTCACCTTCGTTCGCACACTTATCTTAACCCAGTCCGTAACCTTCGCTCCACAGTCGAGGAAATAGCGAAGCTGCTGAAATGGCCCACCAAATACTTTCCCTAGGAAAGTATTCAATATTCTGCAGCTTCTCCATTTTCAGCGTTCGGTGCAAAGGGTTCGATATTATAACATTCAAAGTTTTCAGACTTCGATGTTATAATATAGACCACTTAATTGTCTGCTGCTTTTCCCCAAAAGCCAAAAAAGTATATGGGGACAAAGGCCAAACTCAGGGGCAGATTTTCACCTGTTAACTCCTCTGGGTTAAGGAATGTGACACATGTAGCTGCCTACACACATCCTCATATTCCAAAGTATTTGCTGAAAAAATCAGGTTAAAAGCATAAGCCAAATAACTATAAATATCTTAACAGTAAATGGTATTAAAATGTACAAACAACAATGTTAATGGCTGAAAGCCTTCTTTATTGTGATAATAGCCAGTGCAGTCAGTCTTTATTTCAATACTATATTATAGTGCACATAAACACAATGTTTTCTCTAAAACTTTCATAAAGAAATTTTCATATTGTTGGAATCTGTACAAATTAGGCATATAGTGATGAGGCACATTTTTTCCGCTAGAAATGAGCTTTCATGTGACAGCAAAAAATTCTTTCTGAGTGCTTGTTTACTGAAATGTTTAGAGAAATATGAAAATGTTTGCCTATTTGTATAATTAATAATAGAAAAAACACTAAATCTCTCTCTCAAGATGTACAATTTACAGTGCAAATATAAATGGTAGCTTTCTTCAACATCATGTAAAGTTTCATCTGATGTTATGTAATAGTTTGTAAGTGACTTGGTTTGGAAAATACTTATGTACATATGGATATATTATATATCTTCATAACTGCTAGAGGACAACTAATAATATATCCAGCATAATGTACTATGCACAGTGACAGAAACAATATCCCCTGGCTTCAATAAACGCCTACATGGAGTTTTTTCATGCACGTGATATTTATTGCTCGTCGTGCGGCATCGTGCCATGCATATTAATGATTCGTGGTGTGCTTAAGCAAGGTTTTACAGCTTGCACTAGTGTTGTTGGCTGCAAAACCTGTGATATGAATGCAGATTGTACCTCCCAACCTTTTAGTGCAAGAAGTCTGGACAAAGACTAAAATAATGGCGGGCCAAAGGACCCAAAATAGAGACAGATTTATCATACTGTTCTTATAAACATAGAAAGTAGGCAGAATAATAAGATTTGTGTTAGCATCCATTTTCTGAAGGATATGAAGTACAAAACTGAAATGTATGTCTTTATGTACTGACTTCAGTCTTCAGTGATTTTCCAGAAAACCACACATTTTACAAGGAGCAACCCAAAATATTATGCAAACATATGGACATTCTGCAAAATTCTGGACACTTAGGAGGTATGATGCAGATAGCATTTCTGTGGAAGGTTGCTGTCTGTGAAAGCAGATTGTAGGACAGCACGGTAATTGCTTTTCCTTTCCGTGAGTTTTCTTTATTAAAATTTGTTTGGGGCACTGCCATAGATTGTTTGTCTTCATTTCAATTATGTCTCCATTTTTTTTCAGGCCAGTGTTTGCGTGATACAGTGCTTAGCGCAAACATGTTTGACTGTGCTCATCTTGTTTGTATGAAGTGCAGCAGTGCAGAAACTGGAGGAATGGACCACCCAGGTTGCAGACAGGACCCAGGCAGCCACAAACATAAACCAAATGCATTCACTTAATACTATTAGCCATCATGCAAACACGGTAAGCAGCATTGCACTGTGATTAACAGTGAGAACTTTTATAATGAATACTAAGATAGGGCATAACATGTCACTAATCATGTGGCAGCAGGTGTTAAGTGTATGTGTAGAGTGCAGATGGTCCGGGGTTCTAGTACAGGGTGTGCAAATTTTGTTTTACTGTTCTGAGATTGCAGATTATAGCAATGAAGTGTAACATACACAACTGTTTTCCAAACCTGCTTGTGTCAATAGCTGTAAGTGTCCATTTCACTAGCCTGTATACCAAATAATCTTGAAATTGCAGTGCTTGCCACTATTGCACATTGCTTACCATAGTGCAAACATGGCGCCCGCCAGTGCACACCCTCACCTACTGTGTTTGCGAGATGGTAAGCGATATGTAATATTTTCAAATGTTGCAAAACCATAATGTGTGCACTCTCAGTAAGTGCAAGAAGTGCAATTGGTGGGAAAGCATCAGGATACAAAACTCACTTGGTGGGAAACACTCATTCTACATTGACCTTGAGCTATGATAGACATGTCTGGTGTTGCTGGTGAGGTAGTGCAGTTATGAGTGCAGAGGTGGGGTTTTCAGGAATCCAAAGCCTTTATTGCACTCTTTGTTAAGGAGAATGGGCCCCGGTTGCCGCAGCATCATTATTCAGGCTCAGAATACAAGTCTGAAGCCTGGAATAGTATTGCCAGGGCTTTGACTAGTGCTGCAGGTATCCCCTGCACTGGTGAACAATGAAGATATTATTTTGATGACCATTGGATCGGAGAACTGATGTGTATGTATCAATTTCACTGAGTAATTGTAAGAGTTAAAAACAAGACTGGTATTCATAGGTTCATAGGTTCATAGGTGTGTACTAGGCTAATGGCCCTTTACAAGCCTAGCTATAGGATTACCCTGGCATAGTGCCACCTGACCTTAGTTCCTACTGCCTCTGTCGAGTAGAGCCATTGGAGTGATCCCCCGGGTGAATTTTCTATTTCCCGTCCCCTCATCAAGATTTCTCTTGAAGAGGGCCAGTGAGGTGCTCTGTTTGACATGTATAGGAAGTCTATTCCATAGCATGGGCAGTCTCTGGGTTATGAACCTGTCCCTCCAGCAAATTCTGTTGATTGTGGTAATGAGTTTGAAGTCTCTGGAGCCTGTGGTGTGGAGGGATTGGGATTTCTTTATATGTAGCATTTCTAACAGAGCTGGGTCAGACATGGCTTTGTAAGTCAAGCAGAGATCGCGTCTAAGTAGGCGATAGGAGGCAGAGAATAGTTGGAGTTTTTTTGAGTCTGTTCATATAGGACAAGTGTTCAAGGCCTAGGATCCTCTTTGTGAGGTACTTTTGCAGCCTCTCCAGTTGTTGCAGGTGTCTAATGAGGTACATGCCAAATGGGGCATTGTACTCGATGATTGGCCTAATGAGGGAAGAGTAGAGAGAGACAAAGGACCTCTTTCTTCCTGGATGCAAAACCTTTAGTAATGAGATGTGCCACATAGAAGGAGTTTCTGACCACAGTGGCAATGTGGTGGTCAAAATAGAAGTTGCTGTCAACCTGTGTTCCCAGATCTCTTATAACGCCTTCTGTGTTCAGTGGACTACCGTTGATGTGGTAATGCATGGAAACTGGGTTTTTCCCAAAGGGGATGACGACACATTTTTTGGCATTCAGCTTAAGGCCATGGTTCTGCACCAGTCGTTGGTCTCAGTGAGGCCTTTCTGTAGGATGTCAACATCACTTGGGGAGTTAATAATGGCTCCCAACTTGCAATCATTTGCGAACTTTGTCAGCCAGAGTCCCTTCGCGTTGGCCTGGACTTCAGAGAAGTAGATTTCAAACAGGAGAGGACCCAAGACCAATCCCCGTGGGACTCCACTTGTGACTGGTCAGCAGATTGACTTGGAGTCAGCTACTTTCACACTGTGGGTTCTATCTGTGAACCAGTTTGCAACCCACCTAATGATATAGGGATTGATGCCTAGCTTAGTGAGTTTTTCTATGATTCCTGAGTGGGGAATGGTATAAAAGGCCTTGGCCAGATCAAGGTAGGCTGTATGAACCACCCTGCCTTCATCCACAGCTCTGGTGATTGACTCAAAGAAGTCAACCAAGTTGAGCAGGCATGATCTACCCTTCACAAAACCAAACTGTGTGGGATCCAGAGTTTGGAGATTTCCTATATCCTTGTTTATTAGGTCCATGATGATGTGTTTCATAGCTTTGCATATCAGACTTGTCAGGCTAATGGGGCGATAGTTCCCAGGATTTGTAGTTGCTCCTCCTTTGTGGAGAGGGATGACTATAGCAGTGTGCCATTCGGTAGGGACAAAGCCTGAAGTGAGGCTGTGATTGAACAGGGCTCGCAGGTAAGGTGCCAATTCACTCTGTAGTTCATGTAGAACACAGCCGGGGATATTGTCAGGTCCCATATAAGCTGTATTCTTGGCCTTGGACAGTGCTGTTTTAACCTGTGCAGCAGTAATACTGCGTGCATGGCAATCTGCTGATATTGTGATTGGTCCTTTGGGGGGGGGGGTAAAGTTGACACTGAATCTGTTGGCCAGTATATTGGCAATATCTGTTGGCTAGGTATAGGAAGTACCATTGTGCAGCAGCTCAGAGCAAATCTGGGTATTGCCATGGAGATTCTTTATATAACTATAGAAGGCTTTGTGGTTGTCTTTACTATCTGCTGCAATTCTGTTTTCATAGCTAGCTTTAGAGGATTTGATGAGGGATCTCAACTTTTTTGTTGAGATTGATAAGGGAGTTTTTCCATTCTTGGGACTTCACCTTATTCCGCATCAGTTTCCTCCTTCTGTTGTAGAGTTTGTTTATGGCAGGGGACCACAAGATTGGCTTCCTTTTTTCGGAGGCAAGCGTCTTGGTTCTATTGGGTATGGTGAGAGCCATGCATTTGTGTACATGTTTGTACAGTGCATTGGTGTATGATTCAGCAGTCATGCAACTATTCTCCATTTGCATGGGTGCCATGAAGTTAGCTACCTCTGTTTTTAGGAGTCCAAAGTTAGCTTTGTAGAAGTTTTTCATGATGGTTACCTTTGCGGGGGTGGGGGTGGGAGGTATGTGGGTGATTAGTTTGTGGTTGGATCTAACCAGGGAGGAGTTGACTATTGGTGTAGAGCAATGGTGGCCCATGTTAGTAATGACCAGGTCAAGGATGTTGCTACCTCTAGTGGGGATAAGAACAAGCTGGTCCAGGGCATTGGAATTAATGAATTCCAGGAAACGTTGGGCAAGTGTATTGGTACATGTGTAGTTTTCCCAGTTAATGGAGGGGTAGTTGAAGTCGCCCAGTATGAGAGTGTTAAGTTGGACCCTAATATTCTCCAGGGTGCTTAGGAACATGGAGTGTGAATCTTGGGACATGGTTGGGGACCTATAACAGGCTACAACCTGAATTGCTGTCTTACCCAATGTCAACTGCATCTGAAGTATCTCTGATGCATTTTGTTGGGCTACCAGTCTGGAGATGTGTGCATCCTTTATGAATATGGAAACACCACCACCTTTGGAGCTTCGGTCCAAGTTCTGGGGCCGAAAGGTGTGGAATGAGTTATAGCCTGGTAGTGCAGGGGTGTTTTCTGCTGCCTTGAACCAGGTCTCTATTACAGCACAAATGTCGATGTTCTCCATTTTAAGGAGTGCTTCAGACAAGTGCATTTGGGATTTAGACTTCTAGCGTTGAGCAGCATGACCCTCAGATTGCATTTGTTTGTAGCTGTTACAGTGGTAATTTGGCCTTTGGAACAGCGGCTAAAAAAGGCACTATAGGGGTGGCAAGAGCCTTGGCCAGTATCCAGAAGCCCAGGGGTGACAGATGCAGGCTGTCTCTGGCAAAGCATCAAGGTCTGGCAATCATGTCATCCCAGGCAGACAGATACTGGATCCCCTTAGAATGACACCAGAAACTTAGCCAATTGTTGAAATCAATCATTTATGCTTGTACTGTGGTATCATTCAGGGTGATGACAGGATGCTGCTCAGTGCTAGGGTCATATGCGCCTGGGCTACATAATCCGAGATCTCTTCCATGTCTCTTTTCATGTAGTCCAGGGAGGTATGTCTCAGGTCATTCACACCCACATGTACAATGACAGAGTCATATTTGTACCTGTTGTTGAGGGACCTGTGTACATACATTATTTGGCAGATCCTGGCACCTGACAGGCAGCTGACTGTTACTTTATCCTTATTTAACCTAGTGAGTGGGACATCAGTGTGCCTCACTATCAAGTCACCTATGGTACCTAATGGTATTCTCTTCTGTTCTGTTTATTTCCACAGCTGCCATGGAGTGAGCCTTGAATGTGAAGTCCCATGCCGCTCGTTTGTTAAGGATGTGAGAAGCATGTGGTATGTATGTGTCAGAACAGTACTGTTCAAAATAGCAATTTAATAATAATAATTTTAACAGTAATTTAGTAGAATTAAAAGTTAAGGATAGCTTAGTTGGTATTTAATACAATTGTATCAAGTTGAGCATGCCTATCTCAACTGTAAAAGAATATGCATGCCTTAGTCTGTATCACAAAGTAACAGTTCCATTTTCTCAAATAACAATGAGCCTGCTGTAAAAGAAAAGTATGCATGCAGTAGTCTGTATGACAAAATAACAGTACAGTATTAGGGCGTAGTCAACGGTTGTGGGTTAAAAACTACACTTCCCAAATATACAATACTGTTAAGTTTTCATCATTATTGCAATGTAACTTCAGACCTCTATACCAGTGGCACAAATGGCCTGCTGTAAACTGTAATCAGTATAATCTGGACATGCATATGTGCAATATATGCACACATCAAGGATTGCTTACTGCAATCTGTAGTATAGTGTGCATCTGTTATGAGCTGGGTAGTCCTAAAAAGAATGAAAAAATTTGTTAGGAATTTGTAGTCTTAAAAGTAAAGGTAAAAGAATAGAGTCAAATAATTGTATCAATGCTTTGTATGTCACATATGAAGTTACTAATGTTCTCTCTTTTTTTCTCTTGCCCCAACCCTTATCTTCTCTCTTTTTGTTTATTTGCTGTTTTTGTTTTTTGCCCCACACCACAGTGGGGTAGGCCTGTCCCACAGGAACATCCTGCCCCACTCCACTGGCTGCAGCACTGCTGACCAGCACATCTGGTGTGTGACCTGGCAGTGCCCCCTCTGCTGCCCCTGCACTACCTGGCCTCTCAGGTAGTTCTGCCTTAGAGGACAGGCCTGTGGCTCCCTCCAGGAGCAGTGGTGGAGGTGGTGACTTTATCACCCGAGAAGAACTGCCAGGGATAGTGCATAGGATTGTGCTCAGCACTGGGGGTGCATGCCTATGCTGGATGGAGCGCCTGCTCTCCATCCTGGTTCAGAATACCAGTAGGAGACACAGACATCGGGCACTGCAGTCAATGCCACAGTGAGGTGACAGTCATCTGGTTGAGGACTCAGTTCTCACTGTCACCCAGCTTGATATGCATAGGACCTTGTTTTCCCCACCCTCTCCCCAAACATGATGTTCATCCACCTCATGTGTCCTTCACTGTCCCTGTCTCTTGTTTTGTTTCTCTTGTCTGTCTGCAATTGCTTCCTCACCTACCCAGCTTACCTCATTCAGACATTCCTAAACCCCTTCCCCAACATTCCTCTCTCTCTCGCTCTCCCTCTCTCTCTCTCTCCAAAAAAATAAATAAATAAATTGTCCCATTAATAGCTCTTCATTTTGGACATGTGTCTTCAGTGTCTTCATGACACAGTTGATTCAGTCCAATTGGCTATACAACATGATTGTGTTGTGGTCACTCCTCTCTCTGGAGGTGTCAGTCCAAATTCAGTTAACATTTTGCAGATATGATCATGTTTTATTGTTGAAGAAATGGATATCTGTGGTTCTTTCCTGCATCTCTCCTGCGCATTCCTGCCCTCATTTCACTTTCCCCCCCTACTTGCTCCCCATTTCACCACTTTCCTGACTTGCCCATTTCATTTATTTAAAGAATTATTGTGTGATGGTGTGCATCACACACTAATGCAAAGCAGTAGTGAATGACAGCAATACAAGTAAATGTATTTAAAAGTATCATACACATTTGTAAAAGTATCACTTGTACCTGTATTTGAACCCAGTAACATTTTCCTCCAACAGCAATGCATTAACACATCCTGTCACAGAGTCAGTTAGGGAACACATGTATTTTATACAATCAATAATAAATGACGCAGTTTAGCAAGGATTTCCCTTTGTAGTGCCTGTGCTTGCTCCCCATATCACCAATGTCGTATCTTCCACATTCATTTTGCACGAAGCGTCATTGCATGATCACCAGTACTGTTTTCTAAAGCATTATTGCATGATACCCATTTAGTTTTATAAAGCATTAGTGCATAGATCACAGATCATAGATCATAGATTAGTACTAGGCTAACTGCCCTTGCGAGCCATTTTAAGCCTAGCCAGTTATCCCTTGAGGGGCTCAAACCCTGCACCTTGTGTTTGTAAGACAAACACCTTAACCATTAGGCCACCCTCCCAACCCTTTGATGGAGCATTATGGTATGCATTGCACAACATTGTTAAGCAATGGTAATACAAAAGTAGTTCAATGTATTTACTACAACTGTATTCAGAACCACTAACATCTGGCCCCAAAAAATAATGTTTTACTGCATTAAGGGAATTAATACCTACAGCCAGAGAGTCAGTTAAGCAGTAGGTGTATGTAAAAGTAGTTAAATCTGCCATTTTCTTTTCAGTGTCTAAAATACACCTGCTACACAGCTGAGTCTGTAGCACCATCTATTAATGCATTGATCCCTTCATTTTTGGGGTCAGATGGCACTGGGTTCTAATCCAGGAGTATGTAACATTTTCAAATACTTTTATGTGCAAATCCAAATTCTGATATGTGATAGTTGGTATGGAGTCTCTAAAATATGGCTAGATGGTACTGGTTTCCAATACACCTGTATGTAACACTTATAACTGCTTTTTTGCCATAGCCATGTATTAGTATGGATTGTGCACCATCGTGCAATTATGCATTAAAGAAAATAAATGGGAAAGATATGAAGTGGTGAAATGGGGAACAAGCAGGGGGAAGAACAAAGTGAAAGGAAGGTAGGAATTTGCAGGAGGGATGTAGGACAGTACCATACCTATCCATTTCTTCTACAGTAAAAAATGTTCAGATGTGCAGAATATTAGCTGAATTTGCAGTGTCAACCCCAGAGAGAGGGTTGACCACAATGCAATCATGTTGTATAGCCAATTGGAGTGAATCAAGTGTATGAAAATGATACATGTGTGAAATGGAGAGCTATGTATAGAAAATTTTTTTCTTGGGACAGGTGCCCTTTTTTGAGAGAGAAAGAGGAATGTTAGGGAAGGGATGTAGGTTTATCTAGGTCAGGTAGGTTTGGAGGTGAGGAAGCAATCTCAGACAGACATGACATACAAGACAAGACACAGGAACAGTGAAGGACACAAGAGGTGGGTGAACACCTTGGTTGGGATGAGGGTGGGGACACTGCAAACTCATGGATGTGAAGCTGGTTGATAGTGTAGACTGTCATCACTGTCACCTCACTGCACCAATGGCTGCAGTGTCTGACATCTATGTCTCCTCATGTTTTTCAGTACAATGATGGAGAGCAGTGTCTCCATCCAGTGTAGGCATGCACCAACTATATGGAACACAATCCTATGCACTAACCCTGGCAGCTCATTGCAGGTGATAAAATCACCACTTCTGCCACTGCTCCCAGGGGGCACCACTGGCCTATCCTGTGGGGCAGGACTACCTGAGAGGCCAGATAGTGGAGGGGCAGCAGAGAGGGGTGCTACCAGGTTTTGTCCCAAATGTGCTCGGCCTTGGTGCCATAGTTGGTGGAGTGGGAACAGATAGGTCCCGTGGCGTAGACCTACCCTGCTGTGCTGTAGGAAAAAACAAAAAATTTAAAAAATGAAGAAAAAAAAGAAAGAAGATAAGGGATGGGATGAGAGAAGAACAAGGGAGAGCATTAGCAAATTCATATGTGACATGCAATACATTAATATAATAAACGTGTTTTATATTACACTGGATTGACCATCACATAAAAGGAGCTTTGTCTAAATACATACATATATGTAAGGTTTCCTGGCATTTTTTGGAATTGGTTGATAAAATACCTTACAGTGAAGCAGGAATATGTGTCACCATTGATGTGCATGACTTGTTTTCTGTTATACCCCAGGATGAGGAGCTACAATGGTTTGAAGAATAGTTGTTTGCTATGAGTGATTTAGGTAACACTACAACAAATGCATGTGTTACTCTGATGGAGGTTGTACTAAAAAACAACTTTATCTATTTTGAAGGACAGACCTATAGGCAAACAACAGGAGTGGCAATGGGTGCTGCATATCCCCGAGCTTTGCCAATTACGTCATGGCTAAATGGGAAATGGATTATATCTTCTCCAGTGAATATGTTGCTAGTTGGTCATTATACATCAGATATTTGGATGATGTTTTTATATTTTGGGTAGATACAACAGAGAGGCTAAAAAAATGTTTGGAGTATATTAATACTACTGTTGATTTTTTTTTAATTTTCTTATAATTTTGATGATAGGATTTCATTCTTAGATGTAGAGATTGGGAAGGACATTCCCAATACATGTTTTTATTCCACTATCTTTTGAAAACAAAACTTCTCTAATACATGTCTTCATTATTCTAGTTGGCATCCCAGATATCAAAAAAGGCAGTAATCAAAGGTCAGTTTGTGCGTATGGCCAGAAGGGTTTCTAATTTAGATGGATTTTATGATGAATGTAGGCTAGTACTTGATATGTTTCGAAGAAGAGGCTATCCAGAACACTTTTCTTGAAGAAATATATAATGAAGTAGTGACCAAAAGAATTGTTTTTTTATACTCCCATCTTAGGTAAATTACAATCCAGTAATGAAAATATGGATACTTTACAACAAAGTGACTACCACATATGTAATTACAAAAACAGTTTTATAACACCATTTACCGTGGATAGTCACTGTATTTTTGAATGTATATGTAAGAACTGGGAGATTCTTTTTAAGGGATGCTGATTTAATAGAGAAATGAAATACTAAACCTATAGTGGTTTATAAAAAAGGAAATTCATTTAGGAATATTTTGGAAAAGAGGGCTACTCATCAGCATACAGGCAAGGTTAGTAAAAAAAAATGTGGTAATTGTTCTTCCTGTAATTATATTAACAGCAGTGAGATTTTTAATATTAACAATCATGACTACTCTGTAAAAGGTAATTTTTCTTGTAACACTTCAGGTATTGTTTATTTAGCCCAATGTAATTTATGCACTGCATTTTATGTTGGAAAAAGTAGCAGGCAGTTCAAAAGATGGGTGTATAAACATATTTTAGATATTAGGAATAAAAAAACTTTGCTTTATTTAGACATGGAGAAAATGTGGATCATACTTTCAATTTTAATAATTGAGCAGGTTAAAAAAGATGGCCAGGGTGGATAATTGATGAACATCTAGATAAAAATGAATCAAAGTGGCAGTTGTTAAATGCCTGTAATTACCCTGGAGTTAATGATTCCTGTTCCATCAGTTCATTGTTAAAATTGAAATTGTATGGCATGTAATTGACATTATATTTTTAGATATGGGATTTTAGTAGATATGTTTTTTACTTATTGGTTTGTTTTAACATGTGATGTTAAGTAAAGATTATAAATAGGTGTGGTTTCTATTTTTCAGTGGTTCTGATGAAGTTCTTATGAATGAAAGCACTTAACCAATAAAGTCGTCTGGTTCAGAAGTATTTCATTGGTTTTTGTATTTGACTATTCTGTTACCTTTGCTTTTAAGACCACCAACTCCTAACAAATACATTTTTTACTGTTAGAATTACCCAGCTCATAACAGATGCACACTATACTTTATATTACAGCAAGCAATCTTTGATGTGTGCATATGTTGCACATATGTGAGTTCTAATTATACCGATTACAGATTACAGCAGGCCATTGGTGCCACTGCTTTAGAGCTCTGACGTTACATTGCAGTAGTGATGAAAACTTAGTGTTGTATATTTGTGAAATGTGATTTTTGAACCAATAACCTCTGACTACTTTCTAATACTGAACTGCTGTTTTGGCCTCCAGATTAATGCATGTATACTTTCTTGTTACAGTTGAGAGATGACTGCTCAATTTGATACAACTGTATAAAAAAAATCAATAAATGTGTCTTTACCTTTAATGCTAAAATAACAGTACTGTTCGGATGCATGCATGCCAACTGTTTTTTGCATCCATATCAATCTAGTGGCATGGGTTGGTGCATTCACTTCTCAGTCTGTGATGGCTGCAGAAAAAACAGAACAGAATTGAATACCATTATGATACTAATCCTGATTATACCCATCTTTTAACTCTTACAAGTAGTTTCTGTAAGTGATACTTACACATCTGTGGGGTGCCCCCAGTCCTACATTCTTCAATCCAATGATCAAGGATATCCCTCTTCCTCATCTGGAGGTATCTGTAGTGATTCCTACATTGTTCACCAATATGGGGAATACTGGTAGCACTAGTCAAAGCACTGGAAGTCTATTTCATGCCTCTGACTTGTAATCTGAGCCACAATAGTCCCTGTGTAAAAGTCTGGGCCCTTGTTCATTCACTAGGAGTCCAACAAACACTTTGGAATCCTGGACACCCATCTTTGAACAATGAATCTCAAAATCTCTCCATGAAAGCCTGCCATGCCTAAGACAGAACAAGACAAATGTAAAATGATGTTTTCCTGCCAATTGCAGGTATCGTGCTTACTGAGATTGCACAATTGTTGTTTTTTCAGCATTTGAAAATGTTGTGCATTGCTTAACATCATGCAAACACGGTGCTTGAGGGTGCAGATTGCTGGGCAATGTGTTTGCGTGATGGCCAACAGACTTAATTGAATGCATCCAGCTTATGTTTGTGGCTGTCTGGTTCCTGTCTGCTCCCTGGTGGGCCATTTGACCAGTTTGTGAACTGCCACACTGCATGCAAACCAGATGAGAATAGCCAAGCATGTTTGTGATAAGTGGTGCATCACGCAAACAGTGCACTCCCCCAAAACTAAAAAAAATTTAAAAATGCGAAAGAGTTTAAATGAGGGAATTCAATCTATGACATACAGAGTAGAAAATGTTAGTACACATGAGGTATGTCTACATAGGTCTGGATCCCAACTTTCACTCCAATGCACTTTCAGAAAACAGGATGGGTGCCTTATCAATCTTTGCCACATAAACAGCTTTGTAGCAAAGAAATGAAGTAATTCCTCACACAACCAAGTACAACTGAATGTACAGTGGTATCAAGGCATAAACAATTATTGGTAAATTTATTATATTTAGTATGTTTGGATGTAGTGCACTTAGTGATCGCACAACCTATTATTATTATTTCTTGCAAATATACAGCTCTGTCTTACCTTTCTTTGTTTCTTGGTGATTCATCAGTTATCTGATCAGTACTTAGAGACATGCAGTGTGTAAGCCAGTCTATATCATTTACCTTAAAATGTGTGAGGATATTAACTGGGAATGCTGTGATATGCAGTTGCTATTAAATGAAGGGCAGGTTGGATGGCACAAGCAAATATAGACTGCTATTTTTGTGGGGAGCAAAGGTGAGTTCCTGTTATGGCACATACAAGGGTACACTGTTCTGAATATATTAATGAATAATGTGAAGCAAAGGCTTTTACACATTTATCTGTATGGATTATTTAGAACTATACTGCTAGCATGGCCATGTTTGTCAAGCCATTCAAGTGGTATGCATGATTGACAATACATGAAAATAGACAGCTGTGTGATACATATGTACAAATATTTTAGGGACATGTCCTTTGAAAGCACTTTTATCATTTCAAAGATGTTTTATTAGCAAAATAGTTCATTTTCCTGCTCTTTTGTGGGTAGGGGGAGCAAAGAAAAGTTGCTGTTATGTCACAAATTAGAATGGACTGTTCTTTTTTGAGGGGGAGCACAGTTGTATTACTGCTATGGTACATACAAGCATATATTGCTCTTGCTTCTCTCCTTGTTTTGCATCCTGCCTGTTGTTAGTATTTCACATCTGTGGACTGTTTTATGTTTTTCCTGTGGGTACTACTGGCTGCCTACTTTTACTGTTTTGTCTGGAAACTGTTACTTTATAGTTATGTGATACTTATGTGTACCATTCTATTGTCTTTTAGGACACAAACAATGTCAGTGAGATGGAGACCCCCATTCAGTAAAGTGGAAAACAATACCATTGTTGATGCTGTCCATCAACATGGGGCATTTCTGCTGGAAAGGGGTAGGCACAATATGCAACAAAAGCTACAAGTATGGAAACAGATTGTTCACAACATCATTTCTGTGTGTGGCCACAGCCAGACATATGAACAGGCTCACCACAGGGCCACTGACATGATTACTTTTGCACAGAGGTGAGCAGGTGCTGTTGCCCAAGACCAAAGGGTAACCGGGGAAGGGCCTGCTACAGAGCCACCTCTTACAGCCAATGAAGAGTTCCTGGTGAATATCTTCCAACATGAGAGCTCACAGCAGAGTGGGCCACAGCATGATCTCGACATGGGTGCCACTCCTTCTGAGTCCCAGAAGGAGCTTCCAGGTAGGCTTTGTTATATGACCAGTTGAATACTGTTGTATAGTAAAACAATTGAAATAAAAGTTACTTCTGTGTCACATGTCTTTTTTTGGGATGGGGAATTGAAGATTGCTACAGTAATAAGCTCAATTTGGAGTTGTCAGCCGCATTCTTGTTGAATGTATGGTTAATGCAGATATAGAAGAGTACATGTATTAACCCCATCTTACTGTTAAATCTGATGATGTTTCCCTTACCTCTTGCTTAACTTATTTCAGGATGTCAGGAATCCAGCAACATATGCCTCCTGCAGATGGTAAGCCAAATAAATTTATATCAGTACTGCAGATCAATTTAAAGAAATATCATAATGTGTCATTTTAGGTCTGCTGTCGGTATTGCTATGCTGTCTGTAATAATAGTAGCACTCTTAGTTGTTTAGCATATATTGCACCATAGTAGTGCAGGTATTAATGTATGCCTGTCTTCCTTCCTTTTTATCACAGGTGATCATGACAGTGGGAGTGTGGGCCCTGTGCCACCTGATGTCAGTGTCTCATCAGACATAGTTGATGGTGAGAACATTGATCAAGGAAGTGTGGCTACTGCAGCTTCAGTGCCTGTTAACTCTGGTTGTAGCCAAAGTGTAGGTGAGGTTCCATGCAGGAGGGTTGATAGGGGTGCTTGGAGGAGGCTTGCTCTCCCTCCTACACCTGGTGCAGATGTCTCTTCCCGTGCCACTCAATGTATGTTTAGGGCCATCATGGAAGCACGGGCACATTCAGAAAGGTGCTGCAGACAAATGCTTAGGGGTGTAGATGTGGCACAGGCTGACATGCATGACTTCTTCCACTGTATTGCTGATTCACTGGATCAGATGAATGACACACTGAAATGAGGGATGTCTGTGACGGACCGAGGGGTGTTTGTCATGGAATGAGCAGTGGCTTTGATGGAATGTTTGCTGGGAGTGAAACGGCATCCTTGTGGGTGTAGCTCAGCCACAACATCTGCTGATAGCCAATATGGCCATGCCTGATCATGCTCCCTTAGTGGCAGTACTTCTACTGGTCCATCAGTGAGTGTGCTGTCCACACCCAGAAGTTGCAGGCTATAGGGTCCTGGTCCTGGGTGTTCCTGTGAAGGGGTGCACATCCAGCAGACATTAGTCATGTTCAGGTAGCAGTACGGCCTCTGATCTTGAGCATGGAGTTGCCAGTGCAACTCATGGCAGAGCCAGTTCTCGTGGATGGGGGTAACAATGATGAACTGCCAACTCTACCATGCATGGCTCACACCTGTCTGACATACCAAGATGTAGAGCTAGCACTGAGCTTGGCTGTGTTCATGCAGACTCTCACACACCACTTTCACATGGACGATACCCTACAGACACACACACACACACAACAGTTACATGGTCCAGCCTGCCTGCTTCCCTTTCTTACTCACACACACACTCACTGACCTTTTGTGTCAGGCTAGGCCTCTTGCCCCCCCCCCCCATAACCTGTGTAAATGTTGATAAATGTACCATATCCCTGTTTTCTCTTTTTTGGATTCAGGGATACAAAAGCTTTGTGTCTGATGCACAGGGTGCATATCTACATTAGTGCCTAGTATATCTGCATTTGTGTTGTTGGACTGATAGTTGTACCTGTCACTTATATTTGCCTTGCCAAGTTATACTGTGGATAGCATCATCATGTCAGTACTTTCTAGTGTATTCCCTTGCAAGGGTTGTGAAGTCAGGAACTGCAATGTGTCTCATTACTTTCTAACTTTTCTCTTTAATGATTTTCCATTACATACATATGGCGCACATCATAAGACACGCCATCACATTCAGATCTCAGGATTGTATGACAGCACTGTAGTCAAACTCATTAGAACAGTAATACACTATAATGCTCTCTTTTGCATGAGCCTCACCAGACACATGCAGCAGCTGGACAGACCACAGGGCATACTCATCAAGATAACATGGGTTCCTATTACGTTGTTGAAGGTTTACAACTTCGAACACCATATGGTCTAACCCATATGTTCAAAGTTGTAAAACTTCGAAAATGTTAAAAAAAGAAAAGAAAAAAAGAAAAAACTTACTTGACTGTTTTAAGCAGGGGAGCAAGCCCCCATGCACCCCCACACCCCCTGCTCTTTAAATATACCAACTCTGAGACTGAACTATAATGCAGTACAGTGCGGAAAGGGAAGATTTCCCTTTGCTACACTGCAGTGCGATCTTGGAGTTGGTATATTTAAAGAGCAGGGGGTGTGGGGGGTGCAGGGGGCTTGCCACCCTGCTTAAAACAGTCACTTGGCACTCTCTTCAACCACAGTCTAAGTACTGGCTTTCTCCCAGCAGAGTGGAAAACAGCAACATTTCCCATACACAAAGGGAATCCCTCAACTGACCCTGGAGACTACAGACCCATAAGCCTAACCAGCCTTCTCTACAAGACCATGGAGAGATTCATCATGGACCAAGGATGATTAAGAGAGGAATTAGAGGAAAGAAAAATACTTCTGCAGGAAAAACTGCCAGAAGCTTCAAATAAAAATTTGCGTTCATTCATACAACAGATTTTTGAAAAACAGTATATAGATCAAGAAACTTTGATCTGTTTGGGAAAAGAAGCATCTGAGGAAGTGTGAAAATATAAACAACAAAACCTAGAGATATTTGAAAAATATAAAAAAGAAATATGGACATAGAAAAGAAAGAGAGATTTGATATGGTGCAATATTTATGCAAAGGAGAAAGCCAAGTTAACAAATATAGAGAAGGCAGCCCCAAATATATTCGAAGAAAAATACAGGCAAAGGCATCCAGATATGGAAAATTTCACAATAAAAACAATTAATATCACAAAGATGGAATGTGGAAAAGAAGATTAGTAAAGCAGAAATTAAAGAAACAGAAGTTGAAGTTATGGAGTCCCTGTGAAGTGAAGGATTTAACGTAGAAGGTCTAACACAAGCTACATCACAGCGTGATGGAGTGAGTCCCCAGAATAAGGAAAAGCAAGAAGATCAGGAGACGTGAAGAAGAAATATGAACATGGGAAAGGAAAAGAGATTTAATATGGTGCAATATTTATGCAAAGGAGAAAGCAAAATTAACAAATAAAAAAAGAGCAGCACCAAAGATAATTGAAGAGAAATACAGCCAAAGGAATCCAGGCATGGAAAACCTTACAACACAAAATATAAGAAAACTAAAAGGAAAACTAAAAAAAGAGATTTGTAATGGAGAAGTCAAATAAATAGAAATTGAGCTTATGGAGCACCTGCAAAGAGAAGGATTCAGTGTAGAAAATCCAATACAGAAAGCACCACAACAGGATAAAGCAATGGATATCCAAATTATGGGAAAGCCAGTGGAACAGGAAGCAATTGGTCAGATGCCATATCAAGATATTTTGGAGCCTTTCACAGGAAACCAGTATAAATGTTCACTTGAAGCTAGACAGAAAGGAAAGGAAAAGGAAACTGTAGAAACTCTAATGCAGTCAATGTTGAGTGATAGGCCAGTGAGTTCCCATATGATAGAGCAACAGATGACACAGGATGAAATTGAAGAGAAGGTGCTACAGGAAGATGCTATAGAACTTTCTATAGAATGCCCGCAGGAAACTGAAAAGAAGGGATGTGCCCTCAGTTTGGAAGAAAATGAGCTAAGAGAAGAGTTGCTTGATTTAATGGACATGGATAAATATATTAAGATCAATGAGAGAAATAGACTGCAGAAGGTCAATAAAACCCAAAAAGTAAGAAGTCTGATAAAACAAATGAATGCAGTAATTACAACTGTCCTTATAGATCATGCGATATAACAGAAGTAAACAGGATATATTATCGTGCTGCTAAATTAATAACTGATAAAGTTCTACCACAAGAACATAGGGTAGTGAGGGGAAAGGAAGGGGAGAAATTGAATACCATTATGGAAGTATCGAATAGAGAAAACTGTAAAGCAACTAAGACAAGAAGTGTTACTGTTGGAAGATTATAGAAGAGGAAATAGATCAACAAAAATATTAAGAAAGATAATTGTGATTAAAGCAATGCACAGTATTAGAACAGATCAGGATCTATCATGCACTATCACAAATAAAATTTCAGCACAGGTGGAAAGACTTAGAAGATACACAGATAAATATAAGGGAAAAGTACAAAATAAGCAATTTATTGATGACTCAAAAAAGATTTATAGAGAACTGGGAAATAAGGTAAAAGGAATTGAAAGATTAAAAAAAATAGGAAGTAGATAACTTTGGAGAAGTATCTATGAAGATCCTGTGGAACATAACAAAGATGATCAGTGGATAGAAGAAGTAAAAGAAAGAATAAGAAGTTTAAAGGTACAGGATATGAGATGGGATGAATTAACAGCCAGAGAGATTGAAACAAAGTTAAGAAAAGCTTTTAACTGGAAAACCCCAGGCCCAGATGCAGTACCTAACTTTTGGTTAAAAGTATTAACATCTTTGCACGAGGATTTAGCTATGAGTAAGAACTATTTATATGTGAACCCCAAGCAGACACCACACTGGCTAACAACAGGTAAAACAATGCTCTTACTTAAGAGAGAACCTGCAAGCTACCCTAACAATTATAGACCAATAACTTGCCTTCCAACGACTTTTAAACTATACATGAGAATTGACACCAACAGAGTTTAGTCATTTAGAAGAAAACTCAATTATGGCAGTAAACAAAAGGACAATAAAAGAAAGTCATGTGAAACAAAGGATTATTTGTTCTTAAATAAAGTCATATGACAAACTGTAAAAAGGGGAATAATCTAAGTATGGCAGGGATTAACTACAAAAAAGCATTTGATAGTATCCCACATTCATGGATAAAAGAGTGCTTAAAAATGTATAAGATACCCCCTACACTGACTAACTACATTACAGTAACCATGCAACAATGCCAGACCACTTTGCAATTAAACCATGATAAAGGACAGATTATTATCCCAGGGATAGAAATTCAAAGGGGGATATTCCAGGGTAACTCCATGTCATCGTTGCTATTCTGCCTTGCCATTAACTCATTAAGCTGTTTACTTAACAGCTTAGGCCATGGCTACAATTTGGCTCCTAGAAAACAACAAAGTTTAATGACTTCTCATTTTCTTTTTGTCAATGATTTAAAACTGTATAGCTCATCAGACGAGGAACTGAAAGCACAACTGCAGGTTGCCAAAACTTTTTCAGATGATATTAGAATGTAATTTAGTCTTGATAAATGTGCAAAAGTAACGTTTAAAGCAGGAAAACTGCAGCACCGGGAAAACATCAGTTTGGGACAAGAATGTGATATAAAAGAACTTGAGCAAGAGGAAGTGTATAAATACTTGGGAATTGATTAAGTATCAGCAATAAAACATGAACAAATGTGAATAAAACTCAGTAAGGAATACTTTAGAAGACTTAAATTAATCCTGAGAACACCATTGATATATAGGAACAAGATCCAAGCTATAAACCAATTTTCTCTTCTCCTAACTTACAGTTTTGGGGTGATTGACTGGCCCCAAAAAGTGTTGGATATATTAGGTATTAAAACAAGAAGGATGCTTCATGCTCACTAAATGATTTATAAAAATTGGTGCAGCAGTAGCATTGTTGCCTCACAGCAAGAGGTTCTCCCGTTCGATTCTCGGCTAGAGCGTCTTCTGTGTGGAGTTTGCATGTCCTCCCCATGGTTGAGTGGCATTCGAAAGACATGCGTAGAATGGGCATGCCTTTGTTGAAGGTTGGGCATCGAGCTGACACCTTGGCACCCGTAAAAAAATCCACTGCCAATCATTAGCAGACCAGAGTTCCGCTGTGGCGACCCCTAACTGGGAAAAGCCGAAAGAAGAACAATAGTGTATACCAAGATTATATATTATCTGTTCTGAAGAAGGGATGTGCCTCCTTGAAATTGATTACATGTATAGATCTACAATCATGGGACTCCACACATATCCAAACGTAGGGAAAGTTTTGAAATTTGAGGAGAATAACTTTAAGATGACTTCTCTGCTTAGTTTAGCAGAAGCATATCAAAATCAAGCAGGAATGGAAATCAAATCAGAAGTAGATAAAAACCAGACAGCAACTGAATGTGCCAGAAAACAAAAGAAAGAATATAGGGTGAAAGATGAGATGAGAAGGCAAAGAAATGTGGAAAAAGCATAAAATATAGTTGCAAGTATAGAAAACTTCTGGAAGAACCTCATGGTGATCAGGAATGAATGCAGGAATGATTAAGGAGATGCAAATTCAAACCAAGAGATGAAAGGTTAATACTGGCAGCCCAAGATAGTGGGATACAGACATGCTGGTTTACAAAGTCCATTGAACATGTAGGAGAAACAGACAAATGTAGGTTTTGTAAAACTGAATTGGAAACACACCTTGTTGCTGATTGTGACACACTAGTGACATAAGGACTGTATACTGAAAGACATAATAATGTGGTGAGACTGTTGCACTGGGGATTGGACAAACATTATGGTATCAAAGTGGCTGAAAAACACTGGAAACATGAACCACAAAGACTAATAAAAAATGAATTTATATCACATGGGATCATCCATTACCAACAGTTCAAAAGATAGATGCTAGAATACCCGATATAGTGGTCCAAGAAAAGAAGACAAAAGTAGCATTGATCATTGAAATTGCCAAACCCAGTGACTACAGTGTCTTGCATTCAGAGAGACACAAAGTCATAAAATACCAGGATCTGCAGGCAATAATAAGAGCAATGTGGAAGAAAGATACCCAGACAGTTCCAATAGTAGTAGGGGCAACGGGTCTTATAAAAAAGAATCTACAATTGTATTTAGATATGTTACCAATCCATATAACCCCATACAAATTGCAGAAGGAGTCATTACTGAGCATATTGCAGGTGCTGCGAATAGCACATTTGGCTGACATCAAAGATTGAAACAATACTAATTTCATGAACTTTAATCATACTTTGACTTAGGAATGGGGTCCATTCCTGTCATGGTATTAGAAACCCAAAAGATTTGGAAAAGTTAAAAAAGGGACAGACCTTGTCAAAAAAGACATAGGTGACATTCAAACTCTTGATCTGACCCAATTTGTCTTCAATAAGGATAGATCATGCTTATTAAACCTGGTGGACTTCTTTAAGAATGTCACCAAACCCCCAGATGAAGGCAAAACAGTACATACAGGATGGTGCAGTGGTGCAGTGGCTGCATTGTTGGCTCACAGCAAGAGGGTCTCCAGTTCGATTCTCAGCTGGGGTGCCTTCTGTGCGGTGTCTGGATGTCATCCCTGTGTCCATGTGGGTTTCCTCTGGGTGCTCCAGTTTCTTTCTGTATTACAAAGACATGTGTCCAGAGTGTTTCTACCTGGACCTCCACTGAAAATTGGCTTTGTTCCAAGTTGGACTTTCCAGGTAAACAAATGCTAAATAAAACATACAGCCTATCTTGACTTAGCTAAAGTTTTTGAGACAATCCCCCACTCAGGAATCATCGAGAAACTCACTCCACTGAGAAATGGCTCACCAACAGAATGCAAACAGTCTAAGGTGGGGGTTCCATCTCTAGCATCAGACCAGTTACCAGTGGTGTACCATAAGGATCTGTGCTGGGCCTCCTACTGTTTGGAATCTATTTCTCAGAAGTCTAAGTGAAAATAGATGGCCTGTGGCTTACCAAGTTTGCCGATGACTGCAAACTGGGAACTATCATTGAGTCCACAACGATGTTGACATACTATAAAAAAGGGCTTATACAGACAAATGATTGGTGCCAAAGCCACAGACTTAAACTAAATGCAAAAAATGCATTATCATCTTTTTTGGCAAAGAGAAAGTCCCTGCAAATTACAACATTAGTAGTACCTTCCTTAGCTTAAAGCCTGTAGTGACAGATTTGGGAACACAGGTTCACAGCAACCTTAACTTTGATCACCATGTGTCCAGAGTGGCAAGGAAGGCCTTCTATGTTGCACATCTCATAAGTAAGGGCATCACATCCAGAGCTAAGGATGTTATAACTCCCCTGTACACATCCCTCATCAGATCACTAATAGAGTACAATGCTCCCTTCTGTATGTACCTCACCAGACACCTGCAGCAGCTGGAGAGACCTCAGAGGTTTTCACCAAGAAAATTCAGGGACTTCAACACATGACCTATATGGACAGACTGAAGGTCCTGTCAATGTACTCTGTATCTTATAGGCTGCTGAGAGGCGACTTATGTCTGGCCTATGAAGCAGTCTCAGACCCTGTCCTAATGTAAATGCTGCACATCCACAAGTCACATGGGATAAGACTCACTCTAGGGAGGTTATTCTAGCCTGTGACCTTAACAGGACAAGCTGGAGAGACAGATATGTCTCCCAGAGATTGCCACTCCTCTGGAATAAACTCCTATTTCATGTAAAACAGAGGTCCTCAATGACCCAGTTTAAGAATAACGTAGACAACTGAATCTTGGACAAGGGCAGTTGGTGCTAATCATACACTCTTGCTGCAAATGTAGACCATACAAATTGGTAAATAAGGGAACAAGGGTATAACATGGTTAGCATTATAAAGGCCCTAGAGCCAATAGCATAGTAACCTCCTGTGAACCTGTGAAACTGAGGAGATGTCTGCCTGGGCTCCAGGCCAGTGTCTGATCATGCCTTGGTGGGATGACTGCATATGCAATAATCTGATATAGCTGATTGAGCATATGGTGATAACTGTATCCCACATGCTGGTGTTAATTGCTCTCTGAAAAATAGAACCCCTACCTATGTCAGTACACAGACTACAAAACACAGTATTTTATGCAGGCGCCATGCCACAAGTCTGACTTTTACATATCTGCAGGTCAACTTATAATAAATGACAATAGCACCACGTGGGAGACAAGAAGTTGTGAGAGCTGCATGAAATGGATGTGTAGGCTTGTGGAAGTATCAAAATACTGGGAGGCCATGCCACTGGAGAAGTAAATGTAAGATAGCACATCTACTCTGCTGAGTGAGATATGCACACACCCAGTTGACTGCAGTGAGAAAGGAACCCCTACTTATCTAAGTGCACAGATTACAGAACTCAGTATTTTACACAAGCACCACAGCACAAGTCTGACTTTTACATGGCTGCAGGTCAACTTATAGTGGATGACATCAGCAGTGCATATTGGAGAGAAGACGTTGGGAGGCCTGCCTGAAATGGATGTGTAGGCAGGTGCAAGTATCAAAGTACTGTCAATGTATGGGATTGGGGCAGTAACTGCAGGATACACAGTTGCTCTTCTGGCTAGACACACACATACACACACACACCACACACACAGAGCTGACTGCATTCAGAACCATACTCCTACCTAAGTACACAGTCTGCAGAACTCAGTACTTTACGCAAGTGCCATGGCACAAGTCTAACTTTTACATGACTGCTGGTCAACTTATAGTAGATGACATCAGCAGGCCATGTGGGAGACAAGAGGTTGTGAGGGCTACATGAAATGGATGTTTAGGTTTGTGCAAGTATGAAAATACTAACAATTTATGGGATTTGGGTGGTAACTGCAGGAAACACACATACTCTTTTGGTTAGACACACACACACACACACACACACACACACACACACACACACACACACACACACACACACACACACACACACACACACACACACACACACACACACACAGTTGACTGCAGTGTGAACAGACTCCTACCTACACAGACTACAGAACTGAGTACTTTGTACAAGCACCATGGCACAAGTCTGACTCTTACATGGTTGCAGGTGAACTTATAGTAGATGACATCAGCAGGCCATCTGGGGGACAACAGGTTGGGAGGTCTGCAGGCATATTCATATGAGGCCAGTAGCCTAACAGCACTGGGGTGTGGAGAAGCCTAGCTGTGTAAAAACACAAGTACCCTTATTGAGCATAATTGGATGTTTGAGTTTAGCAGAGCAAGGTTGTCAGCACCACCAACTGACCCTGTCCATAAGGGAGCATATAACATTAACATTATATATTACACTTTGCAGTGTGGTTGATATATGTGTGTAAAAAAATACTGAGACCCCAGGGTTGTACTGCTGGGGGGGCAACACATGTATGTATTGTGAATATATGACATATACTTAGAATGTGTCCTCAGTTTGCAATGTTTCCACATGTACTTTTATGTCATACAAAGGAAATGGACAATAAATACCAATAAGAAAGTATCATATATACAGTTCCATAGTGCAGTGAGCAGCAGATTTTCACGATGATTAACAAAGTGTACATGCATGTGAGTTACACCTGTTTGTGTGTAGGTAAGCAGTGCACAAATGCTAGCTGTATTGCTAATGTCTGCCAAACTGAATGCAACAGTGGCATGCAATTGCATGTATAGGCAGTTGTGCATGTGTTTTTTGCAAAAGTTAAAGCCATGCTGGTCAAGATAGGAGGAATATATAGGTTCATAGATTCATAGGTAGGTACTAGGCTATCAGCCCAAGGGCCTACGTAAGCCTAGCAAACAAGGTTCCCTGGCTTACGTGACTCAAGAAAGTTATTTTCCTGTGCCACTGTCGAGCAGAGACACAGAAGTGATCCCCGGGGTGTATTTCCTATTTCCCATCCACTCATCAAGATTTTTCTTGAAGAGTGCGAATGAAGAACTTTGCTTGACATAGATGGGTAGCCTGTTCCAAAGTATGGGAAGTCTATGGGACAGGAATCTATCCCTCCAGCATGTCCTGTTTATTGTGGTGACAAGGTTTAGGTCTGCAGAGCATGTAGATCGGAGGGATTGGGATTTCTTTAGGTGTAGCATGTCCAACAGCTCTGAGTTTGACATAGCTTTATATGGTAGGCAGAGATCACCTCTGAGTAGGTGATATGCTATGGAGTAAAGCTGGAGTTTTTTGAGACGGTCAGTGTAGGGCATTTGTTTGAGGCCAGTAATCCTCTTTGTGAGGTACCTCTGTGGCCTTTCCAGCTGCTGCAGATGTCTTGTAAGGTACATTCCAAAAGGGGCATTGTACTCTATAATTGGTCTAATGAGAGTCGAGTAGAGAGGAACAATGACCTCTTTTTTTTCTGGATGAGAACCCTTTTATGATGAGGTGTGCACATAGAAGGACTTCCTGACTACTGTGGCGATGTGACTATCAAAGGAGAGACTACTGTCCACCTGGGTCCCAAGGTCTCTTATCACACATTCGGTGTTAAGTAGATTGCTGCCTATGTGGTAGTTCATGGGTACAGAGTTTTTACCAAAGGGGATGACACTGCACTTTCTGGTATTGAGCTTGAGGCCATGGCTCTTACACCATGCATCTGTTTCAGCGAGGCCCTTCTGTAGGATATCCACAGCATTTGGGGACTTGACTATGGCTCCTAGTTTGCAGTCATCTGTGAACTTCATTAGCCAGAGGCCTCCTGCCTGTGTTAGCCTGTACTGCAGAGAAGTAGATACCAAACAGGAGAGGTCCCAGGACAACCCTGTGGTACTCCATTTGTCACTGCTTTGAGGTCAGATTTGGAGTCTGCAACTTTTATAGTGTGGGTTTTGTCAGTGAGCCAGTTGGCAACCCATCTTGAGATCTAGGGATTTATACCTAGTTTAGTGAGTTTAGCTATAATTTCAGAATGGGGGATGGTGTCGAAAGCCTTGGCGAGGTCAAGATAGGCTGTGTGAACCACCTAAACCATATCTATGACTTTGGTGACTGCCTCAAAGAAGTCGATCAGGTTCAGGAGGCATGATCTGCCTCTCACAAACCCAAACTGGGTGAGACCCAGAGGTTACCAATGTCTTTGTTAATGAGTTCCATGATGATATGTTCCATGGCCTTGCAGACCAGGCTCATCAGGCTAATAGGTCAATAGTTTTCTGGATCAGTGGTGGCTTCCCCTTTGTGGAGTGGGATAACTGTTGCTGTGCACCATTCAGTGGGCACAAAGCCTGATGTGAGGCTATTATTGAACATGGTGCTTAAGTGGGGAGCCAGTTCGTTCTGAAGTTCGCGTAAAACGCAGCCTGGGATGTTGTCCGGTCCCATGGATGCTGTGTTTTTGGCTTAAGAGAGAGCAGATTTTACCTGCATAGTTGTGATTACAGGGACTCTACATTCTTCCTGTATAGATATGGGCTCTTTAGGGAGTGAGGGGGGGGGGTAAAGTTAGCACTGAACCAGGATGTTGGCAATATCAGTTGGTTCTGTACTTTTCTTGCCGTTGTGCTGCAACTCAGAGCAGATCTGGGTATTGTCATCGAGATTCTTGACATAGCTGTAGAATGCTTTGTGGCTGTCCTTAGAATTAGTGGTGATTTTGTTTTTGTAGCTAGCTTTGGAGGATCTTATAAGGGATCTCAGCTTCTTACTGAGGCTGACCAGGGAGCTCCTCCACTCATGAGATTTTACTCACTTTTGCAACAGTTTCTTCCTTCTGTTGTACAGTTTGTTTATGGTAGAGGACCACCAGATTGGCTTCCTTTTTTTGGAGGATAGTGTCTTGGTTCTGTTTGGGATAGCACGATCCATGCACTCATGTAAGTGCTTATAGAGTGTATTTGTGTAGGATTCAGCAGTTGTAACTGTATTGTCCATCTGCATGGGTGTCATGAAGTTCACCACTTCTGTCTTAAGAAGTATGAAGTTGGCTTTGGAGAAAATTTTTACCATAGTTTCCTTAATGGGGGGTGGGGGAGGGATGTGGATATCAAGGGTGATTAGCTTATGGTCGGATCGGACCAACGAGGAGTTGACTTCAGGTGTGGAACACCGGTCACTCATGCTGGTAATGACTAGGTCTAGGATATTGTTGCCCCTGGTGGGGGTGTGGATAAGTTGATCCAGGGTATTGGAGTTTATGAATTCCAGAAAGCGTTGAGCTAAGGAGTTGATACACGAGTAGGTTTCCCAGTTAATGGTGGGGTAGTTGAAGTCGCCCATTATTAGGGTGTTTGGTTGAACCCTAATATTTTCCAGTACATCAAGAATAGAGGAGTGGGAATCCTGGGGCATGGTGGGGGATCTGTAGCAAGCTACAATTTGAATTGCAGTTTTGCCCAGAGTTAGTTACACTTGGATAACCTCGGATGCATTATGCTGAGCAACTAGCCTGGAGGTGTGGATATCCTTAATAAATATGGACACAGCTCCACCTTTGGTGTTTCGGTCTAGGTTACATGGCCGAAAAGTATGGTATGAGTTATAGCCTGGTAGTGCAGGGGTGCTCTCTGGAGGCTTGAACCAGGTGTCAGTCACTGCACAGATATCGATGTTCTCCATTTTAAGGAGTGCCTCGAGTGAGTGCATTTTGAGATTTAGACTTCTAGCATTGAGTAGCATTAGCCTCAGTTTTTGCTTGCCTGTTCCTGTTGTGGTGGTGAATTTGTCATTTGAACCTTTCTTAAAAAAGGCACTATAGGGGCAGCAAGAGCCTTAGCCAGTATCCAGAATCCCAGGGGTGACAGGTGCAGGCCATTTGTGGCAAAGCATCGGTGGTCTGTCGACCATGTCATCCCAAGCAGACAGATACTGGATCCCCTTAGAATGACACCAGAAGCTTAGCCAATTGTTGAAGTCAATCATTTTGTCCTTGTACTGCGGTATCATTCTGGGTGGTGGCAGAATGCTGCTCAGGGCTAAGGTCATATCTGCCTGGGCTACAAGATCGGAGAGCTCTTCCATGTCTCTTTTCATGTAGTCCAAGGAGGTACGTCTCAGGTCATTCACACCAACATGGACAATGACTGAGTCATATTTGTACTTTATGTTGAATGACCTGAGTGAGTGGGTTATGTGGCGGATCCTGGCACCTGACAGGCAGAAGACGTAACCTTCTCCTTGTTTAGCTGGTGAGTGGGACATCAGTGTGCCTGACTATGTAGTCATCTATGACTAGTGTGTTGGGTACGTTGTTTTGCCTTATTGGCTGTGGGTGAGTGGCACACTGAGTCTGTGGGCTATGTGTCATTTGGGTTGTGTTGGGGGATGGAGGTTGCTTGCGTTTCTGCTTTGGAGGTCTCTGTTGCTTAGACAGATTATTATTGAGAGCCTCCGCGAATGTTTTTGTGTTACTATGTGTGGATTTTGGTGGTATAGATTTAATGGGACTATGTGATGAGTGTGGTGTGGTACAAATGTTTACCTTCTCCTCATGACTGTCAAGTTCAGTCTTGGTTGGAGAGAGCTTTACCTCCAGTTTGGCTAGATAAGTGCATTTCTCACAGGTTGTAGTGTTGGGTGGTAGGAGGAGAGGGTTGTCTGTGTACATGAGGCAATTTCTACATTGCCTCAAGATGCCCAGATTCATCAGATAGACAGGAGAGAACACTGGGAGCTGACCCTTGGACATGCCTGAATAAAAAAATATTTTCCTCTAGATAAGTGAGGAATGTGAGTACAAGAGCTGTTTTTCTCTAAGCAAGTGAGAAAAGTAAGTACAAAAAACTGTTTTCCTCTAGGTAATGAGGAAGATTGAGTGCTATAGTAATTAGTAGCTTATAGTTCTGAACAAGTGCTGAGCATGAATAAGCATATTTAAGTGCTAAAACTAAGAATCTGTATCTGCACTAGATGAGTTACAGGACAGAAACAAGTGCAAATGCAGGCTTTTAAATCAGAAAGTTGAGAGAGATGGAAGAGATTGCCCAAGCAACCAATAACTACAATTTCTAGGCCAGAATCACTCCTTATGTGGTAGACAGGTTACCTAGTGCTTACCACTCCGACTAATAAGCTAGAAGGCTTCCCTCCAACACAGAAAGGCTTGGTGGGCTCAGAAGATTACATACAGTCCTGGATACAGCAAATCTGTATCTGGAACACAAGTTACAGGAATGGTAGGAAACAGGCTTACAGTTTTGCAGTGCAAGCTAGCACACTTGAGTATGTAGCAATATTAGACCAAACACAGTTTAAAAAATGCAATTAAATTAAAAAGGACTAAAAGCAAGTACAGAAAGAGTTTATTAGGTAGAATGTGGTAAAGAGATGGGACTGGGGGAGTGTCCCAGATCAAATCTACAGTGGGGTGGGGCAACTGCAAAAGCCACCAAATTTAAACTTCAAGCCAGAAATAGGGAGGGTGGATAGGACAAAACAGTTTCAACAGAGATCTAAGCAACAATTAACAGTACAAACTCTAAAATCAAAAAAAATACTCAGCTCTGTATATTTGCAGATAGATTGGAAGGCAGTCTCAGAACACAGGTTCCAGCAATTAAATGCAGGCTGTTACTAACAGGTCTAATTTTATGCAATTGATCCTTGAGTTAGATAACACACAAGCTGTAAAAACCATATTTACAGTACTATAGCACAGTTCATAGTTTACTCTATCAGTAAAAGCAATACTGTATGGAATATATTAGAATCATGCTACAATAAAATAGCCAAGTTTGCTACTAACTCAACCTATAGAACCCATCACTGTGCTGCACTAAAAGAACTAAAATGGCTTGAGCTACCACAGCTACTTAAGTATCCCCAGCTGGGCACAGCCTACAATATTCTCAAAAATCCTGAAAAAAAACCCTCATTAACCAACCTACTTACTATCTATACTGCAAACCGATACCTAAGATCCAGTGAAAAATCTCTCCTCTCCATCACCAAGGCTAACAATAATGCAGGGAAAGCACTCTACTCCCACACCATTGCCAGAAATTGGAACTCTCTTCCCTTGTCTGTGTCCACTGCCCCCTCCACATCCATATTCAAAAACTCCCTCAAATTGCACCTTCTTAGTACCTGGTTATGCCCTTGTATCACATAACTACCCATACTACTATTAACTCCCCAAATTCCTCTCTGATCACATGCTGGAGCTCTGATCCCCTGTAGGCTTGGTCATCTGAAAGGGTGCTTTTAACTGTAGAATCTTACTTGATATATTTTCTTTTCTTACCAATGTATGACTGACATTGTCTTTTTACCCATGTTCTATATCTTCTTTTACCTGGAGTGTTTTTATTAATTCTTGTTATATTACTATGCTCAGCATACATGATGTAACCTGCTTTGTGTATTATGCTGGATGTACTGTATTTGTATAACTTGATGTTGGAGCTTTTCTCCCCGGGCCTCCACTGAAAATGGACCTGGTCCAGTCGGAATTTCCCAGTTAACAAATGTAAAATAAATAAATAAATATGCAATATGCTGTATTCATTCCCAGTACCATGTGTATGGTAGTCCTACACTTACACCTGTTGCCACAAGAATGTGCCACAAGAATACTGAGGAAACAGTTGTTTATATTGTACTTCATTGCTGTAAACTGCAATGTCACAGCAGTAAAACAAAGGTTGCACTCTGTACTAGAACCCAATACCATCTGTACTCCAGGCTGGGTTTTCACGATGGCCAAGGGCATTAATTGAGTGTATCCAGTTTCTATTTTGGCTGTCTACTTCCTAGTGCTCCACAGTGCTTTGTGCAAATCAGATAAACACCGCTATTCCCCACTTCCACTGTTTGCGCTATGTGGTTCATCATGCAAGAAGTGCTATTAAAAACAAGAAGAAGAAGAAACAAAAACTTTGTAATGGACACATATAAGTAAAATAAGTGTCTGCTGTCACATGTTAAGGTACTTTCTGTACAAATCCACCACTATTTACTTCATTGGTTCACCAAGTTAAGAAATACAAGGACATATAATAATATTATTTAAAAATACATTCTAGGTTTAGGACTTACCTTGCAAATGCAGCAGTTGACACAATTTTATTTCAGGCCTACAATTTCCTTGTCTCTACTCCCATGGTATTGAAGTATTCTGGAAAAAAAACAGAATATAGGCTACATGGTTGCTTTATAGCTTTTTGGATAGCTCCACTGTACTGAACATCACCTGCTTATGCTGTAATTAACACCTATGAGAAGCATCTGCTGCTTTACTGAATATATCAGCTCCATTGGTCCTCATTAGTATGTGATGTGCACCTATGTGCCGCTGCTCTCACAGACGCTGATATAAGGTAAGCACAGGTGATCTGTTTATTACTTTTCTCCGTTCCTGTGATATCGTGGAAACATGAAGGACCGTCTGTACTCTAGCCCTACACATACACATGCTGCCACAGGAATAGTTATGAGACAAGCACTGAGAAACCTGCCATTCATTCCTCCATTTCCTGTGGTTGCGTTAAGCACTGCATCTCTCAATGACAAAAATTAAAAAAGAAATTTTAGCTTAAAGGGGCAGAGATGATACATTTTAACAAACAATAAAGAGGATAAAATAGAACTTGTGAATTGTACATTGCTTATATGCACTATTACACTTCACAGACCTACATGTACACCTCTGTAAGTATTATCTGACATACACCCCAGTGTCATCATTCACTGTTGCCATGCATTGAACACAAATGCTGTGGAAGTGCCAACATGAAGTGAACATCCCTACACAGTTACATTGTTTTGCAGTTCAGCAATTCTAATGAGTTTTGACTGCATTTGCATCTTCACCTTGCTGACAACCCTGAATCTACATGGTTGGTAACTGTAGACAGAGAAACTGAAGGGGAGCCCAATGTTGCACACTCAAGTGTATGTTGCACACTCAAGGGTATTACTTCGGTATATATCTGCACAGAGGAATACAGCTTTTGATACAATTTGACTGTTTTCCATCAGATACATACTACATATGTTTACATGACAGTATGAATAGTGTGTTTCATGGGATTTACACTTTTAGCTGTCTACATTAGTTACGAGTACATTTTTCATTTGGGGTAGGGGAGTAAAGCTGAATTTATGTCATGGCACTTAAAATGGAATTATTGCTATTGTTAATCTAATTTTCTAGCATCCACCATGTCTGATAATGTCATGATGTGTGTGGGGTTACATGTTATGGTGAATTCTATACAAATCTATGGACTTTTACTTGGTCTTGTGTCCACGTAGACTCCTTTCTGTGGTTGCATTTTGAAAACTTTTGAATATATAGCCAACATGAGCACGGAGTCTACACGGTTGATTTACAGCTTGTTGAATGGCTCCACACACACTCACACACACACACACACACACACACACACACACACACACACACACACACACACACACACACACACACACACACACACACACACACACACTTATATGGGTTCCTTGCAGAAGATCGAGTGTGTGTTTTTGGTTGACAGCTGTTTAGCTGACTACATATGATTGACTAATTGTTGCTATTGTTAATCTAATTTTCTAGCATCCACCATGTCTGATAATGTCATGATGTGTATGGGGTTACATATTACGGTGAATTCTGTATGAATCTATGGACTTTTACTTGGTCTTGTTTCGATGTAGACTCCTTTCTGTGGCTGCATTTTAAAAACTTTTGAATATATAGCCAACAAGAGCATGGAGTCTACACGGTTGATTTACAGCTTGTTGAATGGCTCCACACACGCACACACACACACACACACACACACACACACACACACACACACACACACACACACACACACACACACACACACACACATATGGGTTCCTTGCAGAAGTTGAGTGTATGTTTTTGGTTGACAGCTGTTTAGCTGACTACATATGATTGACTAATTGTTGCTATTGTTAATCTAATTTTCTAGCATCCACCATGTCTGATAATGTCATGATGTGTGTGGGGTTACATGTTACGGTGAATTCTGTATGAATCTATGGGCTTTTACTTGGTCTTGTTTCCATGTAGACTCCTTTCTGTGGCTGCATTTTGAAAACTTTTGAATATATAGCCAACATGAGCACGGAGTCTACACGGTTGATTTACAGCTTGTTGAATGGCTCCACCATGTTGATTTGCATCATTAGCATACAATTCAGCTGCTTATGCTGTAATTTGCATGCCACAGAAGTTTCTGTGATTGTGCATGAGTGCACACCTCTACATGGAGTTTACTAAATCTAAAACTATTTGCAACCATATGCGCATTGTGCCGCGATGCTCACACAGTCAAAAATGACCATGTAGGCTTTACTTAATCCTCCACTAAATTTTTCTCTCTACATGTTTCACACCATGCATCTCAATAGCATATAGCCCTCTCAGTTATGAAAATATGAATGCAAATATGAGTAAGTGACAAACAGAGATGAATATCTAAACTGCAGGAAATGCTAAACTAACAATCTTAGAAGTCAGTCTGTTTTATTTATACCTTGCACCTTCTTATACTAAATTCACTTAGTTAATGAAGCCAGCACCCCTTAAAATGTTAGGACACCATAAGGAGCTTTGAGTGTTAAATGGGAGTATATGAAAAAGTTGGTATAGGAATGAGTAACTTAAATATTACTCTTTTATATTTTTTGGTCATGATAAATTTTCGATGGTTGCAGTCCTTAAATAATGACTTGAGTTTCAGATTTCATATACTCCAGAAAAATATCATACTAATGCACCAAAAAATTACCAGTTTTATGAGGAACAGACCAAACAATAAGATGCATAATTTGGGACATTCTGAAAAATTACAGACAATTGAAAGGTATTCTACTTATGTCAATGAATGTAATGAAACAGTCCCATCCCTTGGAGAGAAAATAATAAATAAAAAGGTTCGACTTCTCACTACCGTGTATTCAGGAACAATCACTAACTCTTTGCTTTTTTCCAACAGTTTCCCATGTGTAAGCTTTTTTCACATAGTGGATATACCTGCCCTCCTTCTCTGACTGGCTGCTGTAGCAGGAAGGCATTGTTAACTCAATGTGTACTATAGCAATAACCAATGATGTTGGTGTGGTATATTGAAGATTTACCCATGGTTGGTGTGGATTAATCATGAGGGGGAAGCCTGAGTGATTAAATAAAGCCAGCCATGGGTAAATCTTAAATGGATCTCACCAACGTCATCAGTTATTGCTGTTATACAATGACATTATTTAAGAAAAAAAATACTTTGCTTAAATAATGTCTTTGTATATTGCCTCCGTGGTGCCCTTCCACATTTTCTCCACTATCCTGGGGCTTTCCAGATGTACTATGCATGCGTGTGGGACTTCTGTTCCAATGCTTATGCAGTACATCAGTGCTGTGTAAAGCAAGCAACAGAGAAAGGAAGATCTCCATTTTTTTTTTTTACTTATTTATTAAGAAAAAAGAAACTGGGAGACTTTTAATGTTCAGGAGAGACAGAACAGAGAAAATAAAAGGATAATCAGGTACATTTCTTTGGTTTTGCATAAAGTAGTTGATTATCCTTTTATTTTTCTCTGTGCCATCTCCCGTGGTCATTTGAGGTCTTTGGTTTTGTAAATTTATTAAAAAAAAAAAAAAAAAAAGAAAGAAAAGTAAAAATTTTATGGGATATACTAATGGAAAAAAGTCTGGGCAACCATACCTTTTTCCATTGGTATATTCTAGGATTTACAATGGGCATGCTGGATGGGCTGACCAATCAACATGCTCCTTTTTGAATATTACTGGCCAGTCATTGTATAATAATAAATAATCAGTAGCACTGCACATCATCTACTGCACACGTGCAATGGCTTTGGTAATGGATTTGTGGTAATATTTAAACTTCTTTTCTTTTTTTCTTTTAAATTACTGTTATAGCAGTAAAGTTAGGAATGTTGCTGCATTCAGTTGATACACCAACTTAAATGAGCTAGCAATGCTTAATGTGGTAGAATTCTTGTAAAAAATGATGGCAGGTCGAAAACTGGAGAAGTACATTGGGTGACCAGTTATGGGTCTTCTGAAGCTGTGGGCACTGGGAGACCACCCAACTGTCTCCTATTATAATCTGCCTTTGTGCCTCCCCATTGCCTTCCCTTCTCTTCTTTCATATTGTTTAGTGAGCATATGATAAATCACATTTCTTCCATCATATTACAGCATTTGCTGAAGACCTTGTACATTTGTTTTACCCTTAAGAGTATCATCAATAATCTGTTGATGAGTTGCAAAAGCAAGATCTCCAATAAGCTGGTTGCATAACTCTGTGCAGCTATATGAATATAATAGGGAGCATTTCCTATTTTCTACTGGTGGCGTCCATCATTTTATGTCCCAGAATTCCACAGTGTTCCTTAGTACATTTCCACATTCACTGTTTACTTTTAGATCACCTAATATAGTTATACCACAGTGCTTTTAGATTTTTCTATCTGGCAGAATCCAAAATCCATAACAGACATGATTATTGGGATTTAAAGTCTATCTGGCTTAACCATTTGTATTAGGCAGGAGCCATCACTCCATGGAATACAGATACATTACACGACAAGTACACTCATATATTT